>NC_080427.1:17140982-17458065 GCF_029873635.1 Malania oleifera
ATCTTGAATCCTAAAATGAATCACCTATGTAAGAAGAAGGGACATATAATGTTTGAATGTCCATTAAAGAAAAAAAGTGTGAAAACTAAACAGGTTTGGAGAGTAAAAGAAACTTCTCTCATTAAAACATTAAGTCGAAAGAAAGTGTGGGTACCAAGATGAAAGCATAGTTCACAAACTAAGGACTCCATAGATCTTAGGAATTGTCATTCCCTTCTTTGGAATTAAGAAAGCTAAATTTGTACTAAAATAAAAAATATGGGAATGCCTCCATAGCCTACAGGGTTTAAAGTAGCCAATCTTAAAAGATTTAGCAATGACTATAAATGTGCTCGGATAGTAGATAAATACTTAAAAGTGTAAGTTATCAATAGTTGAAATATCTACTATAATAGAGAACCTGAAAAGCTGAGAAAATCTAAGAAATCCAGAGAATTCAAAAATTCCAAAAAGAAAATTTATCCTTGTTCAAACTAATATACACAGATATTGAACAAGTTGAAACAAGGTATGAAAATATAAAAGATGAGCTTCTGAACTTATTGATTACTATTATATTGAATTAAAATAATATAAAAACGTGACATTGTTGGCCACAATCAAAGGATAGATTATACAAGGCTTATCTTCAAAGTTAAAGAAGTCATATACTTCAATAAGCGAATTTGGAAAGATATTTGAAGCTTGGTAAAATAAAAAATGGATAAATCAAACAAGAGAAATAATGAAACCAAACACTAAGTTGGGTTGAAATGTTTGACACTACTATTTTTTTTTTCTTAGCTCTTTTATTTGTTTTCTCTTGATTATCTTAATTCACATGCTGATGTTGGATTATGTTTTCTGGCATGCTGAATAATGGATGACCATGTTATGATTGAAATATATGTTGGATTATGGACTTTATTATTGCAATCCACATGCAATTTTTTATTTTTATTTTTGGTCCTTAACACCTTTGCATAATATTTCTTTTGGTTTATCCTTTTGTTAATATAAAAAAGGAGGAGAAAATTTAGCAAACTGAGCATGAACATGGCATAATAAATTTAAAAGCATGATTGATAATGATGATTGTTAATGATGACTGATAGTGATGATAACTTCACATGATATTTACACTTGTACTATACATGGATACATAGTTTGTCCTTCAAGGATGAAATTATGAATTTATTGAATATGAAATATATTTCATTCAGGGGGAGTTATACTTGTTAAGTAATAATATCATGATTTTTGTTCATTACTAGAAATTATTAAAAAATCTGATATACAATCTTTTTGTATTTTCTCATACTTTTTGGGACTTATTGTCTATCTTTTTATGCACGATGAATGCAAAGTTTCTATTTTGTGCCTTCACTAGATATATACTTTTACTTATGGTTGCTCATTGCTTTGATATTTATATTTGTTGCTCTTTTTAATTTATGTCAAAAGGGGGAGAATTTTCGGACAAAAATTGAGCATGACACCTGTATACCTAAGCATGTATATTGACTTAACTATGAAATGAAATATATGAGCATGATATTGAAAATGAGATAAATAGCAAAATTGGGATAAAATGAAAATTGAGATAAACTGCAGAATATGAGATATGATGATATGAGATATGAGACATTGATACTTGATTGATATATAGATCTTGAAAAATGAACTTACATGGAATGTGAAACTAAATCTGGTACTATTTGATATACTATCATATGAATGATTATTTTTCCAAACATTGTTAAAAGTATGCTTATTATAAGAGAGGGGGGGGGGCCTTATTACGGCTTACTTATTTTTGCTCCTTATTTGTCATCATCAAAAATGGGGAGATTGTTGACTTAACAAGGCTTACGAATCTTATTTTTATGATAACAAATCAAGGGAACTTAACATGTTTTGGTTAAAGTGATGATGTTTTAGGAATCAATTATATGAGTTCAAGATCAAGTGATCATAAGCTGAATTGAAAGTTTACATTCAAAATACTAGTGGTCAAATGAAAGCTTAAAATGATCAAAGATAGACTTTTTACATTCAAATTACAAGTGGTCAAATAAAATCCTAAAATGATCAAAGATAGACCAATTTGATGCAAGCTTAAAGAATATTGAAGCTCAAGGTCAAATGGACACAAAGAAAGTCAAACATGAAGACTTCGCACTTAGAATGTTTTTAAGTCTTAAGAAAATTCTTATGTAAGTACTTCATTTAAATGTCAATATGGATGTATTGAAGCTCATTAGGATTCAGTATTGACTTAGAGACCAAATTTTGAAAACCCTGGAAAATATTTTCAAAGTTGGGAAGTATAAAAGCCTACAAAAGTTTTTGTAAACTAAATTCAAAGCATGAGTTTTTCCCTGTCCAAGTGACTAACCCATTCTGGTCAGGCAACTGACATTTTATACTGAATTAAATTATGAAGACAGAATCGGCCCAGTCGACTGACCCTATTAAGTCCAAGCAACTGACCCTATTTTGACTTCAAAATTTCATTAGAATTCAAAAGCCCAGGCGACTGACCCCAATAGTATAGTCGACTAAACTTCATAACGACTAATTTTAAACAGCAAAGAAAAATTTCCAAATTAGATTTCTTGGACCCCAAACTTTGTAATAACTTGGGAAATACTCAAAGTAACTTAGGGAACACGAAATAGATGCTTTTTAACTCTATAAATACATGGAAAACCAAAAGATTTCACACATCAATATACAATCAAGAATTACAATCAGCAATCAAGTCTTATTGCTCATACTCTTCAAAAGCTTTCTTGCTCACATACTCACTAAAGTTTTACTGAGTGTTGCTAATCTATTCTCAAAGATCTTTGTGCACATTTACTGAGTTTTTGAATCAAATAAGATCCCGGTGATAAAATTCTGAGCTTCAAATTCTTTCTATATTGATATTTTAAATTGAAGTATATTAGTTGTGCTTTAACTTGTACTAATCAGTTCTATTTTGAGAGTGCTCTTTGTACACAAGAATTTTTCTTGTTTGTTGAACTGATTGGTCACGCCCTGTTTTGATTATGACAAATACTCTTGGTACTAATGCAGGATCACCTTGTGCGCACTATAGGACTAAAAGACTTATTATGATGGCGTGCAGTGCTTGTGCCGATGAATGAAGAATTTTGTGCTGCATTTGTATTTATTATTCAGCTTCTTCATTCTGGAATGTAATTTTAATATGGACTGTACACCCATATGGCTTGTAATAATTTGCATCATGCATGATAGGTAGGTATGCTCAAATCGACCTTAGTTGGACTTTAGGTACTTACACGGACCATAAAAAGACCTTAGGGAAGACCCTTCGGTCGACCGACACCGGACTTTTTTCATTGTCTTCAAATTGGACCCCAAGTGACCCTAGGACATACACATTTACACATACTTGTTAGGCACTTGAATAGGGCTTGTATGCTTCAAAACAGGACCGAAATGCACACTTGGTGCACTTTCGGTCAACCAACATGGTCAGTTCATTTTGGCCTGGTCGACCGAAACCTCACTGAGTCAAAAGTTTGACCATCTGGTCGACCGAACCAAGTAGTTCAAAAATCCCTGGTCGACCGAAACCTCCCTGGGTCAAAAGTTTGACCATCTGGTCAACCGAACCAAGTATTCAAAAAGCCTTGGTCGACCGAAACCTACCTGGGTCAAAATTTTGACCATCTGGTCGACCGAATCAGGTAGTTCAAAAGGCCTTGGCCGACCGAAACCTCCCTAGGTAAAAAGTTTGACCATCTGGTCGACCGACACTTTTTGTACTCCAACAACCTAGTCGACCGAAGGGTCCTTGGGAGAATTCCCAACTGTCTGATCGACCGAACCAGCCAGTTCAGAATGGCCTGGTCGACTGAACCTCAAAAAATTGAGAAATCGCCCTCTTCTGGTTGATCGAGTCCTTAGTTCAAAAGTCCCCTAGTGGACCGAACCATATGAGTCTTGGTTGACCGAAACTAATCTGGTCGATCGGACCTCTCGGGTTGCCATAATTTTTACCGCGGATAAATAGGATTAAAATATTTGAAATGTCATTAATCTTTTCTAATTATACCCATTGTGTCCCCAACGGTCAAAAAATCCTCCTTGCCTATAAATACTTGTTCATTTGTCATAATTAGGCGGGGATTAGCAAACTTGATTAGGGCAAAAACTCTCTTAACTCTCAAAACCCTATATTAGCTTAATACTTCTTGTAAACACTCACATACTCCTCATTCTTGATTTCTACAAGCATTGTGAGTATTTTCTAAGGCTATTGTGCTTGATCTTTGTAGCTAAAACTCTCAGTTACATTATTGTTTGATTGATTTTTTGTGAGAGTTTAGCATCAAGGTTTTTCCTCCAATTTCATTTGATAAATTTACTGTGGAAAAACTCTGAGGGTTGTGGTTCTTGCATTATTATTGCAAAATACCTAAACCTAGATTTTGTGTGCAAAAATCTTTTTCAAGAGCTAGTACTTCAAACAACTCTAGTGTGCTTTGAATATTAGAATATTGTATTGAGTTTGTTTGTTTGAACTTGCTTAGCATATTTTGAAACCCTGATTTGATATGATATTATTCACATAGTGTGTTTCAAATATTTCTTGGGTATACACTCTAGATCTGAACTGAAAGCTTATACGTGACCGAGTGTTTTGCACACATTAGAGCACTGAGCATATCTACATATCATTCATGCTTGCATTATTGATTGAGCTGTATTGGTGCACACATCTGCTTTTCTATAAGCATATTTTCCTGTACAAATTTTATACACATTTGTTGTATTTCCAGGCACGGGCCTAAAGAGGGAGACTAGCCCTGGAATAGTCTCGGATTGGCTTAGACCTGGTTAGGAAAGCTAGGTGCGTCGTCCTGTTAAGGCGTGTCAGTTGAGGTCAGCCCTGTGAATTGACCTGGTTGTATTAGGTGCCACTCCACCTGTTTAAGTGAGCATTATAGTGGTAATCCTTGTGCTGGTGTGGCCAAGGCGGGGACGTAGGCACTGTTGGCCGAACCTTGATAACATATCGTGCGTGTTCATTTACATTTCCGTAATTTACTTACTGCACGTGTATGTTATATTGTGAATGATTAGGTTTACATTTGCATAGACAGACCCTAGGTTAAGTAATATTGTTTATCTGGTTTAACCTAGGCGATAAATTTTAAATACCCGATTCACCTCCCCTCTTGGGATTGCACCAAAGCTAACATTGTTCTTGTTGTTTTTGACAGTTTAGGATTGTTGAATCGTTGGATTACCAAGCGTGGGGAATCACTTGGAGAGGAGGGCTCCATCCTACTTGGAGGAGTGCGTAAAAGGTTTGCTCTGCCCGATTAAGGGAGCGATATAGTGAAATCCTTGGGTGGTTTACCTAAGGCAAGGACGTAGGCGGGTATAACCGAACCTCGTAAAAACTTGATGTCTTTATCTTCCCTAAGCCTCTTTAATTTTTTGCATATATAAATTGCGTGGATGCTTACTTAATTGCAGGAAATTAATTTGTTATTGGGAATTGTGGAAACCTTAAAGAGAGTACGTTGATTGATAAATATCAAAGTTTGTGGAAACCTTAAAGGAAGTACATTGATTGATAAATATCAAAGTTTGTGAAAACCTTAAAGGAGTACGTTGATTGATAAATATCAGAATTCATTAACTTATTGATTGGTTGATTGAGTCTTTGATAAAGTTTTGAAGTCAAATTGTTAAAAGCTCAGCTGATATAAATCTTGAGAAATTCAACTTTGTTATGATTTGAAAAGAAAAACTGAATTGTTTTAAGTTGAATACTACAAGTCAAAGTTATTATGCCTTTATATCAAAGATTTGAACTTGAGATTGAATATTGAATATTGGTTTAAATCAAGGAATTTGATTAGATTAAAAGCTGATTTAAATCTTGTATGATCATCTTATCTATCTTACAAGAATTGGTTGATTGGAATTATCCATTGAAGATATCACTACTCATTGTTGAAAAAAAATATATAATCTGAAATTTTTATTCATTGAAGTATTGAAAATTAAACCGGTAACATCATCCTTACATTACAATAATTAAGGTGGTTAATAAGAGTTTGATTTTTGGTGGGATTGTAATCAACTCAATCTTTAAAAAGGGTTAATACTTAACTAAAGGAACTTGTAAAACAAAGAGTTTGCAAAAAAATTTTAAAAACCCAATTCACCCCTCCCCATCTTGGGAATACACACTACTTTTCAAATCTTTGTGACTAGGTTTGGAAGGTATTTGGGTACCAATCATGAACGTTGAACAAGACTAGAGCTTCGGGGGCTCGGATGTGCGTGGAGGTGGATTTAGCTGCAAAACTGGTGCAACGATTTCCCATTGTTGTTTCGGCTAATTGAACTATTTGGAAAAAAGTCAAGTACAAAAAACCTGGGTTCTATTGTTCCAAATGCAACAAGTAGGGGCATACCTCGCAAGTCTGTAGAATGGGATTGCGTAATTCTGATGGGAAGAAGGAGGAAAATATGGATAAACTGGTTTTGGCTCCAACAAAAATATGGCAGAAGAAACAGAGCGTCAAAGGGAAAGGATGAGTCATTCGGAATTGGTTCCACTGACAAAACCTCTTATGGCAAGTATAGTGTTCAAACAAGAAGGGGCCTCAGGTTCAAGTGGAGTTAAACAAAGGCTAAAGGATCCTGTTTTCCTGAATAATGATGTATGCACTTTTTAAATGTGACTCTAGAGTTGACCAATTTTGACCAAACAAACACGGTTAATAGAATATGACCTTAATCCCTAAACAAAAACCGGTTCGAAAATTAAGACTCAATTTAAAACCAAAAACTCATTTTGATTGACTTTAATTAACAAATCCCTAGACTCAAATTTAGAAATTGAAAAGCTCAATTTTCCAAAAAGATAATAAAACTTGGTTTTTTGAAATCAATTAGAAGACTTGACTAAAGAAATTTTTGAAAAACTAAAAACAATCCTAATCTTAAACTAGAATGCTCAATTTTCAACCTAATCAAAATAGAAGGACCGAATCTTTGGAAAACAAAGAATTTAACCAAAAATTTAAAGAAATTATTTTCAAAATTGAAACTATGGACTCTAATTTTGATTTCAAGACTTAACCCGATACCTAGCCTAAACAAGATTATTATTGGGGTCTCAACTAAAGGACCACTAAAGGAGACTAATTTGCAACTAAAAGGATATATGATAGGATTATAAACAAGAATCAAGATAACTTAATTTCTCTAAAATGATTTAGAGAGACTCGATTTTTTTAGGAAAGCTTTTAAGGAACTAGACTAATTAAAAGGACTCAATTTTTTTTGGAAGTCATGGATACTCAGGGTCTTAATTTTAAAACTCAGGTTCATTTAGGGCTTAAAGTTAAATCTTATTTCACTGGGCTTCTTTGGGGTGATTTGGTTAAAATTGAGGTGTCTACAGGCTCGAGAAGCACAAAAAACAGAATCTCAATAAGCGTCTAACGCTTTTTTGGGTTTTTTCGAAATAGGAAAAAAAAATTACCCCAGTTGATCCAAATAGTTCATTTGAGATAATAATGTGTTGAAATTCAAAATTTTTATTTTCATGTTTTTCTGAATTTTCTCTACACCCAGATACTGCATTTAAGGTTATTAACCTCAAAGTGGGTCTAGATTGTTTTATTTGCTTTTGTGTTCTTGTGTGCATGCTTTGATTATTTTGTGTAGGGTGCTTATTAATACTTTTGTACTTAGAACTCGGAAATATATTAGTTGCATTGAAGTATCATATGTGGAACGCTTGGCTCCTAGCTCTATGCTCATGAACTTGTTCTGACTTGTGTAGTTGTTTCTTCTGTGGTCAATGTTGTTTTGTGATGTGAATGGTTGAAGGCATGAATGCTAAGGTAAAACATATTTCCCATCTGGTGACTGATAAGGCTTATATCACTTTGCTATAGTGGGCGTGCTTGCTTTGTGCTAGTTTGATATACTGAGCCATGTTGAATCTTTGATTTTGTGTGTTTCAGAACTGCAATTCCATTTGGACAATGATATTAGGATTGGTTCACACGGAAAAATGACCAAAAAAAAATCCATAATGTTCTTGTTGCTTATGTAGCTCTAGGTATAAAGCCCATATGGTTATAAAGTTAGAGGGCTTGGGCAAGGTTTCCCTATCTAAGATGCGGTGTCCAAGCCTAAACTCATTGAAGCTTTTAGGCTTCCTTTGTGTTTGGATGAAAGTGCTTTTGGTGTTCGTGTACCTAGATGAACCTACAATGGTGGTATTGCTTGCATGAAAATGACTTGCAATCTTACTGGTGTTTATCTTATGTTATATGATACTATTATATGATATATCCCTTTTCATTTTTCTTTTACTATGCAATTAGCATAGCAAAAAACAAAAAAAAAAAAGTGTATACTGTATTAGATAGTTCTTCATTTGGGTTTCTATTTTAGAATGTCCTAGAATATAAAAGAGTAATTAAGTTTCATACTCAAAATATTTACTTGGAATTTTTAGTGTTCATTCTATAAATTCAATTTATAACTTCCTGAAAGCGAGCGAGTTAAAATTGATGAAAAAAAACTCCCGACTCTTGTTTTCTTCTTTGTTTCAGCTCTTTAAACCTGAAAACAGAGTCAAATTAAGTCATATTTTATGAATTTATGCTTTATATGTTGCATTAATATGTGATCAAGTTACTAATTATTGTGCAGGGTATTGTTGGGCTTGTTTTTGGAAGTGAAAACTCTACTTTAGGCAAAGATAGGTAAGATGCTCTTATATGTTCATGATTTTTTGTAAAGGTTGATGGGCTAACAAATTACATGCTGGATTTTTGAACTCCTTAAAGAAATGAGACCTGCTTGCTTAGTTTTTTCAATTTTTTTTTTTTATGCAAGAAAGCAGAAATATTTTTATGTGACAACATGTATTCACAACTCAAAATTGTTTAGGTATGCGTTGGACACAAACACCAACATTCTTGTCTCCTTGTTTACATTTTACCGAAATAATTGCAGAGCATAATTGCAGAGCATGTATTTGAGGGCTTGTTTAGGGCATGCTGCTGAAATTTAGTTAAACGTTTCCCAAAATAAAACCATATACAAAGATAATTATGATAAAATGAATGTTAAAATATTTTTGAAAAGATGAGTGAAAGTTAAACGAATATTAAATTTCATCCTTTATGTGAACAACATTGCATATTACTATCCATAATGCGCCGAATGACTAAATCTTTTTTATGGATGTTGGTGTTTGTGCCCCACTTTATGCGACGCCCCATCCCTGCGCACTTAGGGTTTCGTCTTTCCTTGCCAATGTCTCTGCAAACGGAGCCTCAGGCTGCCTCAAAGCACAACCACTTGCCACGATGCACCACCAAGCAGTAGAGGGTCCAGGGCTAGGGTTAACCCTGGTCTGGGGGGGTTTGATTTATTTGATGTACCTCAAAAAGTGCCTCATAATCTTAGAATAAAGTGTATGATTTTTTGGGAGAAACCTTCAATAGGTTTTGTGAAGTTTAATATTGATGGAAGCTGTAAAGGTAATCAGAGTTCATGTGGGGGTCAAGGTACTATTTGGGATTCCTCTAGCAAGCTCAAAAGTGCCATTTCTTCTTATTTTGGCCAAGGTACGAATAATGAAGTATGGGGGTGTTATTATATAAGGATTTGGGTTTTTGTAATATTATTATTGAATGTGACTCTAAACTGATTTTTGATTGGATCAATAATGATAAATGCACGATGTGGTATTTATGGGATTTTTGGGAGGAGGTTGTTTCAGAGCTTCAAGGTCTTTAGCTCTCTATTTGTCACATTTATAGAGAGGCTAATCAAGCAGTTGATTACCTTGCTCGTGAGGGTGAAGAAGGTATGATATATCAATTTGAGGGGGGATGGGATGAGCTTCCGAGGAAGCTTAGAGGCATATTGAGACTTGATAGTCTCGGCTTCCCTAGCATTAGATGTTAATGGTCTGCTTTTCATCCTTTCTTTCGGCTATGCTTGTGTAGTGTGATTGGATATTTTTTTTAGGCTTGTTTAGTTTAGGTCATTTGGTTGGGCTTGTTTAGTTTTGGTTTTTTTTTTCTTTTTGGTTTTGGTTTGTGGTTTGTTTTTAGGAGGGTTTTCTTTTTCTCTTTTTTCTTTTTTTTGTATTCTCCTAGAGGCTTTGCTTGTAACCATAGTTTTCCTCTACCATAAGTCAGAGTTTATTAATACATTTGGGACGGGGCCGCTATGTGGGTGGCTACCGACTCTTTTAAAAAAAAAATTCATATACATAAGCTTCCATGCTTTTCCTAATGTGGTTTTGAAAAATGAGGGACACCAACCTTTGTAAGGTTGCATTGACATTGTTAAGGCTGAATGACTTCATGTACAATGTAGAAATACATCTACTACTCAATTGTGAAATATTTGCTTTCCTTTCCTTCAAAGGCCATATCGATATATTTAGTTGAAAATATAACCATGAAAGTAAAAAGGCGATGTCATGAGGTTGCCTTGACTAACTATGATATGCTTTGTTGATATTAGTGAAACTATTAAACATTCACCATTTCCCATTGGCCTTCTTTGATAGGAAAACATTAGACAACTATGTTGACTCTACGAGTCCAATTCGATTTTGATAATGAAAAATCACTTGGTATTTGATCTGTGCATTGAGTTTGTGAGCAGGAACTATATTAAGCATGCACGGAAGAATAACGAGTCATGGAAGCCTTAAAGTAAAGCATACATATCTTGGCAAAATCCATGGAACTCAAAGAGTATGAGAATCAAGATGCAAGCGGCAAAGTTCATGAACATCTTGGGAATGGGTACTTATATTTACATTTCATATGATTTAATTTGAGACTCAACATATACCTTAGAATGTCTTTAGGACTCATGCATTTCATGAACATCATTAGGGGACATTCATGGACTTAGAAATATTGTTGAAACCTTGGAAAATGTTTTTATAAAAGAACCAAGAAAGCGAGCAAGGTAGATTTTTAAATTAGAAAAGAAAAATTGATAAAAAACAGACTTTTAAATTAGAAAAGAAAAATTGAGAAAAAGGGCACTTCTGTAACCTAAACTCAACTTCAGTCGCCTAAAGAATTTCTTCGGTAGCCTGAAGATTAAGTTTGGTAGCCTAAAGAATTAATGGGAAAAACAGAATCCAACTGAGGTACTCCGGTTGCTTGAACTGGAACTTTGGTTGCCGGAAGTCACCACTTTAGGAGCCTAAACTTCACTTCGGTTGCTTGAAGTCGCGAGAAAGTTTAAAATTCAAATTTTTATTAATAGAACTCGTGAGCTTTTCCTTTGATCCAATGGTTGAGATCAATTCTAAGGGTAAAGCACCTATATGTACATCATCTAAACCCTCGAGTGAGCTAAGAAAAAAGAAAAGATCATCGTAAAGAGAAGAATACATATTATTGAAAGAACATTGAGAAACTTGCTCTTATTGCTATACGATTGCCTACACTTCAACTTCTACTCATCAAGCTTGGGCAAATCAACTCAGAATCTCGAAGGGAACTCATTTACTCATATGGTTTTTCACACAAGTATTGAGGTTTGATCATTCCAGTTAATATTTTCAAGTCTTTCTCATCTCATCACTTGTTATTGAATATCGTTAGAAAAATTGATCTTAAGTGTGCATATACATATAAAGATTGCTTTTGACAAGATCATTACTTGAGAAAGTTTTTAGCTATTGGTTGAATAGTTTTTGATTCAATAGTATATCTATTTTTCAAAGATCTTATCATTCCAAAATCTATTTTTGAATATTCGATAAGAGGTTGACCTTGTGTGTGCATATAGTAAATCATTTTTTAGAAGATTACCACTTGAGAAGAGTTTTAGTTATTGATTAAATATTCTAGGTTCAAGTGAGTTTTTATTCAAAGAGTTGATATTTTTAATATAACAAATCTACTTATTTGAATACCCTTAGTGTTCATAACGATAAATTATTGAGGGATATTTTCTAAAATATATGACATTGGGTTTTTGATCTTTGGTATACATATCATATATATATTTGCATATTACAAAGATCGTGTTATGATTGAATATTTGAAAGAAAGCATTTTGATCTTGATTTATCTAATCTTCAAGATAAAGTTTTTGAATAAGTTCACATAAGATATAATTGTGCATTTTTGCTAAATGAACTAGAACCTTAATATTCTCCAAAGCATTTAAATATTTCATTACTTGGGAGTTTTTGGTTAAAGAGGGAAATTGTGTATTGAAGCATATCATTCAAAAACGATTGCATCGTTTCATTCATACTAAGCTTTAAGTTTCATCATATGATTATATACTTGGACTTTGAATTGTACTCACTAGCTTTGTTAGAAGCATTGAGTGTTTTGCAAATTAAATTGTATTCACGGTTCGGTCTGTGAACCGGGGTTTAAGGAGGAAGTTGTACATCTTGTAAGCATCAGATTAGGAGGAAGTTGTACCTCTTGTAAGCGGTGGAGTAGGAGAGAGTTGTATCTCTTGTAAGCAGTGGATTGTAAGGGAAGCTCCGTTCCAATTTAAGAAGCAGGGATTTTAGTGAAATCCTTGAATGGGTTGCTCAAGGCGAGGACGTAGGCTTAGTTGGCTGAACCTCATAAAAATTGCGTATGTCTTTTCTCTTCCCTTAACTCTTTACTTTCCGCACTACATTATATTATTTGCATTGCATGTGGATGTTGAATTACTTTACACACAATTAATTGGGTAAAAGGGACTCATTGATAAAATAAATTTAATTCATTTATAAATCCCAAGAGTTAATTTGGTAAATATACAAATAGGGATTAAGTGGTACATAGGTTCAAAGATTTTTTAAATACTCAATTCACCCCCCCCCCCCCCTCTTGGGATTACACCTTAATCAACAAACTACCCTAGGTAGTTAACATCCCTAATTAATCCCACACCAAAGAGCTTCTATACTTCTTTGATGTCCTAGGAAAAAAGTATGTTTTCCTTACTTAACCGGCTTGTAAGTTGCATATGTTCCTAATCAGTCTATAAAAATTGATGAAACCTCCTACCCCAGACATTTCATTGAGGGCTATGCAAAGACATCGACACTTTTTTTGTAAAAGACCAATCAATTTCCCTTTTATCTATGGCCTTAATGTACCTATTGATATTACTCTTCCTAGTTGAATGTACATCTTCATGCATAACTTCCTTATGTTCCTTTGTAATTTGACAGTCGTTCACCTTTTTTGGTGTCTGTAGCTTTTCTGCCATCATTTCCACATCAAGGCTCTCCCTCCCTTTTAGCACCAACAAAAGGGCCTAGTGTGACACCCTGATTTTCATACCATTTTCTTTTTTCTTCCAATAAATTAATAACGAAGCATTGGCAATGTCAAAAACCCTGATACCATTTAAACATAACCCGACTCGAAGTGGGTACCGAGTAAGCAGACATCATATAAATATATATACCTAATAGCGAGAGTCCATATACACATACCATCCAGAATACAAATAACTAGAGTACTAAACATCCATATTCATACATATAAATATATATCTAACACATCCCAAAAAATCAACCAAAACTCTAGGGAAAACGTACATCCCTAGCTCAAACCACTCACCTTATCTATCAGGGTACTAGCTCCCCTCTATCTCGAAGTTCTACCACCTGGTCTTTCTCGGTTCCCTAAAATATTTTGATAATTGGGTGAGACACATCTCAGTAAGATGAAATAAATTATTTACAGTGTGTGGCAATAAGAGTTTCATTATATCATAATATTCTTATTTCAGTGATAATACCATCTGAGAAAAATATACCATTTATACTCATAATCATATAGATATAAAACACAAGATTTTATAAGTTTAATTCCACTTCCAACCCATTCACTTGCAACCCATATTTATCACTGAAAGTTCATGAGGATAGGAGAGATTACACGCCCATACATGTAGCTCCCCTCTGCTCTAATATCATTTGTAACCTTTGTTGACTTTTTTGTTAGAATCTTGTTTTGATTATGACAACCACAGTATCTCATCTGTGTGCTTTGAGTATTTGAGCATATTTATGTTTTAGTTAGCACAGATGATGATGCAATTTGGAAGCCATAAAGAGCACCTAAACAAGCATACCTTGGTGTAATCCATGGAATTGCAAAGGAGCAGAGCATGAACCCTTTGTGTATTTTAAGTTATATTTTTATATTTTATTTTATTTATTTGGGTCTGTAATATTAATCCAAGGTCTGTAATAATTAATGCATGTCATGCATAATAGGACTATAAGCTCAATAAGGACCATAAGAAAAATCATAGGCCATAGACAAACTTTAGGGTTGACTTCGGTCAACCGACGCCAAGTTCTTAGGATAAATTAGAAAGGCCTAGACCATAGATAGACACTAGGTCCCTACACAAAAATTATACTCAAAATTACGACCAAAAACTGAAAATTGTAAGGGCTTCGTACAACCGAACCTGTGCGTTGAAAACGCCTCAGTCGACCGAACGTGTGAAAAGTCAAAATGTTGACTAAGGGTCGGGCAACCGAACTAAAATGAACTGAATGTTCTCGGTCGACCGAATATTTACTAACTAACTTTTTCACTTGCCATGGGCACCCAAACTTCACGTTAATTTTCACCTCGGGCAACCGAACTGGCTAGTTCGGTAGACCAAACTATGTGCTTGGCGATCGAACCTCGAGCAATTTGGAAAATTGCCTCAACTAGCCACCAGAGCCTGCTACCAGGCACCCAAACTTCAAAAATGCACATTTCTTCATGTGTCTGTTCGGGCGACCGAACCCAAGGGTCAGGCAACCGAAACTCTTGGGTTGGCCAATTTTTATCGCGGATAATTAAGGGTAAATCAGAGTTATATTTGCTAAACATGTTTAAAACAATTTTATATAATACCCTTATGTCCCAAATGGTCAAAATTCTAAGTATGTCTATAAATATGAGCTCATTTGCAAAATTAAGATAAGATTAGGGAGTCTGATTAAGAAAATATTTTTTGAATTTTTTAGAGCTCCTTCTTCATACTCAAAGCCAAATACTCGTTCTTTGATCATTCTTTTGAAAAACCTATTTGAGTGAGAGTATTTTAAATCATCCTACACTGCTTAATCTCTCATACTCAAAGTCAAATACTTATTCTTTGATATACATTGTTTCAAAGATATTATTGTAGCACAGTCTCACACTTTGATTGCATATTGACAATATCTTGAGAGCAGGTCCACGTATCTTCCCTAAGCTTATAGATCTATCATTTGGAAGTGCAGTGATTATTGCATTTGCATATTGGTACAAATTGCCTTGTGTTTAGAAGCATTAGAATTATACAAAAAATTTGATACTACCTATTGTATTCCAGGCGTGACTGAGGGGGTGTTGATCTAGCCCGTAAGGATCGGTAGGGTCTTCTCTGCCCCGTAAAGAGAGTTTGTAAAGGTTGTGGTTAGCCCTAGGAATTCGACCTGGTTGTAACCAATGTCGCTCCACCCGTCAAGTGAGCAATAGTGGTAATCCTCGTGCTTGCAAGCTGAGGCGGGGACATAGGCAGTATTGGCCACACACCGATAACATATCATGCGTGTACTTTATATTTATGTAATTTATTTTCTACACTTTCATTTTTAGAACATGTACGTTGTATGCCTAATTCATTTTATATTGCACACGTGTTGATTGGGTATAGGATTATATAAAAAGACCCTAGGTTGTATATTACTACTTTTGATTTAGATAAACCTACGAATAAATTTTTAATACCCAATTCACCCCCCTTTTGGGAATATACCAATTCCAACAACCTTTCCCGATTAACTCGGGTGCAGCTACAACTGATACTTATCAGGACACTCATCTTACTCAGTAAGCCCACAAGCTGAGAGTTTTACTTCGCCATATTTATTTATGTTATTAAACACACAATCTTTCTTTTCATCATCTAGCACATGAGTGTCCTCAGTAACAAATACATCTACGTCTGTAACTCATGGCTGCCTTGAGGATATTCTCTCCACACCATGCTTCCCCCCCATGGTCAAGGTTGTGCGGCCTGAAGGCTGAATTTAAACCGCGGTTGGCCAACCTAGTTAGATCAAAATAAACAATCTATATACATGTCTGTAGTACGAATGACCTGCCTAATCCTATTTAGGACTCCAGGGAGCAAAACTACCCTTCTCACTGGCCCATTTGACTGCCACACCACACTGTCCACGAGACCGTGTGGTTGCACTTATCATCCACTAGCATCGGTACCGTGCTTTCTATTATAATTCCTCCATCAGGGTACTCATTTTCACATTTACATCATTCATATTTCGTATTCACATTTCATTATTCACAATGCAGTATTCTCATTGCAATATTCACATTTCCAATATTCACATTTCAGTATTCACATTGCAGAATTATCATTACAATTTTCACATTTCAATTTACATTTCACCATTCACATTTCAATATTCACATTTTCATACTCATATTCCAATATTCACATTTCAACATTCACATTCCCATATTCATATTTTCATATTCATATTCCAATATTCTCATCTCATCTTATAATGATATATATCACATTTCAATATTCTCTGCATATTCTGTTTCTTTCCCATCTTTTCAATACCCATTCCATTCTCATAATAGTGTGTGTGTGTGTGTGTGTGTGTGTGTGTGTATCTCATCTCAAAAATTTCTACATTTCTCAAGAAAACATATCATATTCTCACATTACACCATTTTTCATAGAAAACATTTCTATAATCATATTTGATATGCCAAAACATCACAATTCAGTATTACTCATATGCAACAAAATGTTATCTCATATTCATATCATAATAATTTCAGGCAAAATATCATATCACCATTTCACATATTTATTCAACTTATAATTTCTAAAATATTGCTATAATTTATTCCCCTTACCTAGCTTACTGAGAGGTCCGTTAAAAGCCCAAATCCTCTGTCCGTGGCGTCTAAAACTCAAAACCCCAAAAATCACATTTTCCCCCACAATAGTCAACTCAACTCCTAAAACAATTCATATAACCCATTAAACCCTAAAATACTTCAATTAGCCTAATTTTGGAATGGTGCCCAGAACTCCAAATTGAAAATCTACTTCGGCTAAGTTATAGAGAATCTCCCCACGAACCTTATGGTGGTTCTCGATCGTTAATCCGGCCTATAACGAAGCCGAAATTGAAGAGAGAGAAAGAGAGAGAGAGAGAGAGAGAGAGAGAGAGAGAGAGAAATCACGTTGAAAAATGAGGGTTTCACTATTTATAGGCCAGCATTCGTCGACGAGTTCAAGTGATTCATTGACGAGCCCACAAAGGCACTTCATTGATGAGGAGGCTGGTTCGTCGATAAACCTAAAATTTCCTCACTCTTGGTATCTTCTCATCAACGAGACACGTATACTTCATCGATGAGACCTATAGGGATGTTCGTCGACGGAGACTATTAGTTCGTCGACGAATCCTCGCCGATTCCTCATTTTTCCTTTTTCCTCTTTCTCATTTCTTTTCTTGTATTACTTCCATTAATTTAATTTTTTGGGTCTCTACATTCTCCCCTCCTTAAAAAATTTCATACTTGAAATTTTCATTTATCACCTTTTCATCCTCACTTATGGCGGAGGAATATCGTGGTTACATTTACGATCAAGGGAGATAACAATAATCCAAACAAAACTCTCCCAAAACCCTTCTTATTCTAAAATCAAAAATACTATCTATCCTACATTACACTATACAAATCAAAATACATACCATTACTTTTACTCTGACTGGCTCAGCTCTAAACTCCACTGAAGAGATGTGGATATTTCTGGCGCACTTGCTCCTCTAATTCTAAGAGGCTTCCTTTACTGCATGACTGCACCATAACACTTTTACTAGAGGAATTCTATTTGTACGCAGTTCTTGTTTCTTCTAGTCTAAAATTTGCGCAGGCTTTTCTTCATAAGATAAAAGCATCATTGAGCTCCAGTGCCTCAAAACTAATCACATGGGAGGGATCTAAAACGAATTTTCTCAACATGGAAACGTGAAATATATCATGGATTCTAGATAAGACTAGTGGTAATGCCAACCTATAGGCAACTGGGCCCACTCTTTTAAGAATATCGAATGGTCCAATATACCTAGGGCTCAATTTACCCTTCCTCCGGAATCTCATAACTCCTTTCAGCAGTGCCACTTTCAGAAATACATGATCTCCTACGTTAAAATCTAACTCTCATCAGTGAGTATCTACATAACTCTTTTGCCGACTCTGTGCTGCTGTAATCCTGTCTCTGATGAGTCTGACTTTATCTTGAGTATGTTATATCAGCTCTGGCCCCAAAATTTGTCTTTCCCCAATCTCTTCCTAGTACAATGGGGATCGGCACCTCCTTCCATATAACGCCTCATATGGTGTCATCCTAATGCTGGCCTGATAGCTGTTATTATAAGCAAACTCAACCAGTGGCATAAACTATATCCAATTGCCCTTGAAATCCAACACATAAGCTCGTAGCATATCCTCCACTATCTATATCGTCCTCTCTGTCTACCCATTTTTCTGAGGATGAAATGTTGTGTTAAACATCAACTGAGAACACATGGCCTTCTACAAACTCCTCCAAAACTGAGATGTAAACCGTGGGTCTCAGTCCGATACTATGGACACTGGCACGCCATGAAGTCTAACTATCTCCTGAATGTATAAATCCGCTAGTCTGCTCAAGGCATAGCTAACTTTGATAGGCAAAAAATGGGCAGTCTTCATCAGTCGATCTACAACTACCCAAATGGCGTCCCGTCTATGTAGGGTCGGCGGTAGTCCGATGACAAAATCAATCACTATATGTTTCTATTTCCATTCATGGATGTGGAGTGGCTGCAATAATCCCGCCGGTCTCTGATGCTCAGCTGTCACCTGCTAGCATGTCAAACACTACGCTACAAATTCGGCGATCTCTCTTTTCAAATTGCTCCACCAAAAAGACTCCTAAAGATCCCTATAAAATTTAGTGCTACTAGGGTGTACAGTATATAGGAATCGATGTGCTTATTCCAGAATAAATTTCTTAATCTTAGGGTTGGTAGGTACACACAACTTGGTACAGAACCTCAAGGCTCCATCATCTAAGATACTGAAATCTACCTCCAGACCATCCTGTACTTTTTCCATAAGATCTACTAACTCTACATCACCCCTCTAAGCCTCTTTAATTCTTTCTTGTAGAGTCGGCTACAGCACAAGATTGGCAATAAATGCCTAATGATCGCCCTCCACAAGTTCATCACTAAGTCCTTCTAAATCAATATGAATCGAATGTTGCATCACCACTATAGATACTGATGCTCCCATTGATTTCCAGCTCAGAGCATCAGCTACCATATTAGCTTGTCCTAGGTGGTAACAAATGGTGCAGTCGTAATCTTTAATTAGCTCCAGCCATCTCCTCTGCCTTATTTAGTTCTTTCTGTGTGAAAAAGTACTTTAGGCTCTTTTCATTGGTAAAAATTTCACACCTACCCTCATATAGATAGTTTCACCAAATTTTCAGCACATAGACCACTACTACTAACTCTAGATCATGGGTAGAGTAATTCTTCTCATATTCTTTCAACTGTCAAGAGGCATATGCTACAACTCTCCCCTATTGCATCAGAACATATCTGAGCCCTTTATGTGATGCATCACTGTAAACCAAGAAACCCTCTTCTCACGAAGGAATTGTTGACAAAAGTTTAGTAATGAGTCACTGCTTCAAGTCTTGAAAACTCCATTCATATTCATCGGTCCACTCGAATTTCACACCTTTTCTTGTCATTTTAGTCAACGGACCCGACAATTTAGAAAAACCCTCAACAAATCTACGGTAGTACCCAGTCAATCTTAGGAAACTTCTGATCTCCTCCACATTTTTCGGTTGTACCTAGTCTACTACTGCTTCAATCTTGCTCGGATCTACTGAAATACTACCCCCTAGATACCATATGTCCAAGGAAGGTAATTTGCTCCAGCCAGAACTCACACTTCTTGAATTTTGCACACAATTTTCTTTCTCTCAGCACTTGAAGCACTATCCTCAGATGTTCCTCATCCTCCTCTAGGCCTTTTGAATACACCAGTCTGTCATCGATAAATACCACTACGAACTGATGCAAATACTAGTGGAATACCCGATTCATCAAATCCATAAACACTGCAGGAGCAGTTGTCAGTCCAAATGGCATATTCAAGAATTCATAGTGGCCATACCTAGTCCTGAATGTTGTCTTTGAAACATCCTCTACTATGAACTTCAACTGATGGTACCCAGATCGCAAATCAATTTTTGAGAAAGTCTTTGTCCCCTGTAGCTGATCAAAAAAATCATCGATGCGGGGAAGCAGGTACTTATTCTTGATAGTCACTTTATTAATTTCCCTGTGGTCAATGCACATTCTTATCGACCCATCTTTCTTTCGCACAAAAAAAATCGACACTCCCCAAGGCGACACGCTGGGCCGAATAAACACCTTATCTAGAGCTCTACCAGTTCCATTCTGTATGGCGCTTTCAAAATCGGCGCTGTTCCCGGAACTAGATCAATAGATAATTCTACCTCTCGATGGAGAGGTAGTTCCAGCAAATCCTCAGGGAAAACATTAGGAAAATCCCTCACTACCGAAATATCCTATAACCTCAATTCCCCTTTTGATACTTCCTTCATATAAGTCAAATATCCCTGGCAATCCTGTAACAACAACCTCCTCGCTTGAATGGCGGATAAAAATTGCGGTGGGGTGCGCACACATGACCCCACGAATCTGTACTCCTGTCCTCCTAGAGGTCTGAACACTACCTCTCTCTAATTGTTGTCAATATTGGTATAGTGGGCAATTAGTCAGTCCATCCCCAAAATTACCTCGAACCCATGCAAATCTAAATCCACCAGGCTAGCTAATAAAGACCTCCTATGAATATAGACTAGACAGTTCTTAAGTACCTTCTTACATATCCCTATAGCCCCAGTCGGCGTAGCCACTAACAAACTGACATCTAACTGCCGAGTTTCAAACCCACACAACTTAAAAAATTTTGGGTGATAAAATAATGAGTCGTCACTTAATCAAACAAAGTCGTAGTTTTATATGATAGTATTAAAATAGTACTTGTCAAGACATCTCCTATCACCTCCGCATCTTCTGGTGTCAGCGCATATACTCGTTCCAGGGTGGTGTTCCTCTACTGCCTGCCTTAGGGTGCCTGATGACCTCTTCGGTATGGTCTAGAAGCAAGCGCGATAGTTGATTGTGCTCAGTAGTCCCTCACTATATGCCCAGGCTAATGGTATTAATAACAAACAATCTCCCTCACCCAACACTCTCTCGGGTGTCTCCTGTAGGATATGGGACAAAGAGGGGGCATATGTCTACCCTGTAATGCTCGATCTCCCACTCCTTGTCTTCGTCCTCCTCTATTATTGCACCTCCTCCACGGCCCTCGGTTGGAACCTACCTGAAAATCTAGAGGCACGAGCCTTTTTCCCTGGTTTATGTGCTACATCGCCGCTCTGCAGGCCATTCTCAATCACTGCAGCTCTATCCACTACCTCTGCAAAACTCTGGGTCTGGAATTCTATAACCTGGTCAAACAAACTTTGTCTCAGGCCCTCCTCGAACCTCCTCGCCTTCTTTTTCCCATTCAGCACCAAATATGGGGCAAACAAGACAGCTTGACAAAGGCTACATACTGTTGTACCGTTATCTGCCCCAACGTCATGTGCAAAAACTCTGCTGCCTTCACACTTCTAACAGTAGTAAGGAAGTATCTCTCAAAAAAGATCTCCTCTTCTAATGCCTACACTCACACTATATGCTACCTATGTAAAAAGAAGGGACATATAAAGTTTGAATGTTTATTAAAGAGGAAAGATGTGAAAGTTAAACAAGTTTGGAAAGTAAAGGAAACAACTTCTTCTAAACCATCCGGACCTAAGAAAGTGTGGGTACCAAGATGAAAAACTAATTTATAAACCAATGACATCCAAGATATTTGGATTAGTTATTCCTCTTAGAAATTAAGAAAGCTACTTAATCCAAATCAAGGATATTAAACTAGTTGAAATAGAAAATCTTAAAGATGAGTTTAAGAGCTTATTGATAACTATAACAATTACAACAAATACAAACAAAATGGCATTGTTGGCCAAAATCATAGGATGATTTGTATAAGGCTTAACTTAGAAAATATCAAGATTTGGAAAACAATATGAATTTTGGGTATTCTTATGAAATCAAAAGAAAGAAAATCTGAAGCAAAATTGAGCTTATTGCATGAGAACTTTGATTAAGAAAAGATATTTGAGCAAAATGAGAGGTAGTTAAGCTGAATGAGAAATACTTAAGAAACATGAGAAACAATTTGAGCACAATGCACAAATATTTAATAATATGTTCTATGCTTATATGACATGTTGATATGCTACATACTCCTATGCTAATATGTATGATATCTATATATTGCCAAAGACTTGACTTATATTGATAATTTAAGGCTCACTATACATTGCAAATTTGAGCATGAAATTATTAAGCATGGTTATGAAGCATGAATCTTGGCATGATATGATATTAGTATTTGTATCTATGAAATATATTGGTATCTATGAGTATGATAATTGATACTTGAGCATGACAGCATATTTGTATCCATGAGCATGTGATGATATTGATATATGAGTATGAGATTAATTCTTGATCATATAAGTTTACATGCTAAATGATGAATCACTTTATATATCTCTTGCATGATTGATTAATGGATAAACATAAGCATGTTATGACATAGATGATATTGAAATAATATTGGTACTATTCTTGATATTGGTATCCATGATCACTTAATATGAAAATAAATTTTTTTTTTGGAGTATGGCATGATAAATTTAAAAACATAATTGGATCTTTATAAATACATAGTTTTCAATTGGTATTACAAATGAAAATCTGAATTTATTGAATATGAGATACATTTCATTTAGGGCGAGTTATATTTGTTAAATAATGTTATTATGATGCCAATCATTGAAAATTATGATGTACAATCTGTTGTATTTTCTCATGCTACTTTGGATCTTGTTGTCTATCTTTTCATGCATGATAAATGCAAACTTTTGATTACTGTTGTTCAATGCCTTAATATTTATATTTTTCTTGATATTCTACTCTTTTTGATTGATGTCAAAAGGGGGAGAAATTTTGGACAAAAATTGAGCATGATACTGCATACTTAAGATGATATATTGGTATCTTGATCTTGAATGATATGATTACTGATATATGAGCATGATATTAAAATTAAAATTGAACATGATCTTAATATTACAAATATTGTTAAGATGATGTTTATTGTAAGGGGGAGCCTTTTTAAGGCTGACTTAATATTTTTGCTCCTTATTTGTCATCATAAAAAAAAAAGAGATTGATGGTCTTACAAGACTTAAAATCTTGTTTTGATAATAAAAAATAAGATGAACTTAACATATTTTGTTAAGTGATGATATTTTAGGATTCAAGTATGTAAACACAAGGTCAAATGCTCACAAGGATCATTCAAAACTTGTGTTGCAAACAAAGATGATCAAATGAAGTTTAAAGTGTCAAGGCATGGATTTAAAGATGATCTAATAAATCTTGAATATTATGAGAATATGGATGTTAAAAGAGACTTGCTAAAAGCTTAAAGTATATTAAAACTTGAAGACAAGATCGAGCCAAAGGAAGACAGAGCAAGAGAGCTCAAAGAAAGACAAGCATGAAGACTTAAGTGCTTGGAATGTCAATGTCCTAAGAAGTCTTTACGTAAATACTTCATATTTAAATATCTTTGTGAAATATGTTGAAAGTTCTTTTAGGGTTAATTATGGACTTAGAGACCTTATTTCAAAATTAGGAAAATGTTTTATAAGAAATCAAAGCAAGAGAGCAAAAAGATTCTTGAAACCAACATTGAAAATTCTGAAGTTGATCTGCCTAGACAACTGAGATGTACCCTCAAAAGTCTGAAGATGCACCCTCAGACGACTGAAGTTTTACTTCAAACGTCTGAAGAATTTCTTTAGAAGACTAGAGAATTAGTTTAATCAACTAAAGATTTATTTTTTGAAACACATAACAGGCAGAACACCCTCAGAAAACTGAACCCTCAGTTCAGTCATCTAAGTTGGGACTTCAGAAATCTGAACTTACAATTCAGTCATCGAACCCTGTAGACTATAATTTTCAGTGCTTTAAGGAACATCAGAAGACTGAACCCGATAGTTTAGTCGTATGAACATTGTTAACGGGTAGAAATTTTAAATGTTTTAAATTTCAAATAAAGGTTTCTTGAGCCCTAAAATTAATAAAAACTTGGGAAATACTCCACGTAATCTTGGGCATCACGAAATTACTTTTCTAAGCCTATAAATACATGATTTTGCAAATCAAATTACACCAACAACAAAAGAATTGAAAAATCTATTTGTTAGATGAAAGCTATCTTGCTGCTCTCTCTTGCTTAACACTTTGCACAACTAAATTGCTGAATTTTTGAGTTGTTGATCCATCTTACTTCTGAGTTCCGAGTTGCTAATTCTCATCTAGAAGGAACTCGGTGATAAATTCTCTTGAGTTACATTGTATTTCATATTGATATTTAATTATTGAAGTACATAGTGATTGAATTTGTATTCATTTGCTCTATGTGAGAGCGTTCTTATACACAACTATTGTTTCTTATTTCTTGACGATTCCAGGTTGTTAGATCGTTGACCAAGTGTGGAGTATCACTTTGAGAGGTGCATCTCTAGCCTATTGAAGGAGTGACTGAGTGTGGGGTATCACTTGGAGAGGCGTTGCTCTAGCCTACTTAAGGAGTGTTTAAGCGTGAGGTATCGCTTGTAAAAGATTTGTTCCACCCAGAAAGGAACGGTATAATGGAATCCTTTGGTGGTAATGGCCAAAGGCGAGGACGTAGACTGGGGATAAGCCTAACCTCGTAAAAAACGTGGTGTCACTCTCTTTCCTTACTCTCTTTAATCTCCAGCAAATATTAACTGAGTGATTGTGTTTTAATTTCTAATCATATACACTACGTGAATTAGATATTAAATAAACTAAAGTTTAATTTTTTTTGGGGAATTTTCGGAAACCGAAAGGAAGTACGTTAGTTAATCAATACAAATTACAAAAAACGTAAGGGAGTACGTTGATTGGTTCAACACCCAAGACTTATTAATTGAAAGTTCATTTAAGGTCTAAGTTTTTGAAAAGAGTGTTGGATTACATATTAAGCATCATATTGAGAAGTTAAATCCATCAATACAGGGCTTAAATCAATCATATACACAGGGCTACAAACAAAGATGAAAATTGCCAAAGTGCCGCATATTGTATTTTGTGATTGATTACTTCGAGTTATTGAAGTGCTGAATCTTGAAAGCATTGCTGGAATCAATCTAACATGTGTATATTATTTTGATCATTTTGGTTGAATTGAATTGTTGGAAGAATATTTGAAAATCTACAAAGTATTCAAGTTACCATACTTACCTTATTTATAAAGGTTTATAACTTAATTAATTTTTTACTGAACTCGTGATTATAAACCAATTCTATTTATGTTGTGTTGAAGTATTGGTTTGTGGATTGATTGTCCAAATAAGGTTTGGTTGTGTGATTGTTAGATTAACAAGAGGTTAAGAATTCACGAAAGGAATTAAAAGAAATTTTAATAATCCAATTCACCCCCTCCCCTTCTGGGACAACTCCTTAACTTTCACATTTCTTGTGTCTCCTTTTAATTTCTGCATTTTAAATTTAAGCACTTGAATATTTATGTTTTTAGTATTGTGAATGATTGGGATAAACTGAGCCTGCTATACTTACTTTGATTATCTGTTTAGTTATATTTTGCTCGGTTATTGAAATTTTTGCATAGACAGACCTTAGGTTGTATTATACTACTATTGATTTGGACCAAACATAGGAGAAATATTTTAATACCCAATTCACCCCCTTTTGGGAATACACCAATTCCAACACCTTTTTCCTCTCTCTCATTTCTTTTCTTTTATTACTTCCATTAATTTAATTTTCTGGGTCTTTACACCTAGTCCGCTTTAAATTCTCTCATATCATTAGGGGTAAAAAACTTCATCAATATTGTTAAGTGGAGGTCACAACCCTTTCCTAGTTCAGAGATAATCTTCCTAAAATCACGTAATACACCAAAAGAATTTTAATATGGAATTCAACCATGGCAGTGGCCTTGTGGGAACTAGATCCCAATAAGACAAAAAAGGATGTGGTTCCTTGTGGGTGCACCCTCTTTCTTGCAAAAACCACCAATGGAATCTTCACTTACTTCAATAGTCTAGGTCAATCTTTACTCACAAGAAGGTTGACTAGTAAACTACGTTGAAAAAAACTCCCATTTTCAATAAAAGCTCTTTTATGTTGCAGTTGGTGATGGTAGTGATCATCGCCAAGGTGTTGTCTTGGAGGCAAAAGAGTTCCTTATGGTATTGATTTAAGAAGAAAATGGCTAGCCTAGAGGGGATTACCCCATTTTCACCTTTTTTGTTGTGAAATGGGAGTGTTGGCTACCTAGCTAGGACTTTTAGTGCAAAATTTGAATCCATTCCATAGGTCTACCTAAGATAACATATCTAGCCATGACCATCGATCTTTAGCATAGTCCTAGGATAGTTGTGCTTCCTAGGCAAATTAAGCCAGGGTCTCGTTACAAAGAAAGGCCTCAATCACTTTAGAGAGGTGATGACTATCCTTCATTTTGTGGTTGTCATCACAATGAAATTGAGAGTAATGGTCCAACTTTCTCCTTTCGCTTCTTCTCCAGACCAAGATAGATCTCTTTCTAGGCATGCTCCATCTCTTCTGCATTGCAATATGTTTATACTTTTTATTAAAAGATTGAGCGAGCTTTTGGTAGCTTCAAGGATAAGGAAACAATTATTTTGGACAAGTTCAAATCGTACACCAAGGCAACCACTGCTTCCCTTTACTTCAACATTGGTACTTAAGGGCTTCAAAATTGAAGCATTATAGGTAATGTCACAAAGATTCACTAGATTTTTATGAATTTATAGTAATACTAATGAAGTTGTCTTCATTCATTTATTACTCACTAAATTACCCAAGATTTGGGTATTAAAATCTTTGAAGTTTGTTATCAAACCTTAGTTTCAACCCGAAGCACCAATTCTAGGTTGCTTTCCTCAACATTTTGGCAAAGGACCGACATATAATGGCATTTAAGTCCCATTCAAGACCATTATATGCCTAAATGTCACAAATAATCTATAAGGTCTGTAATACAATACATGATTCTACAACTAATGTTCAAAACCATGTAATAAGGGCTTTGAAACCCTAAAAAAAGGATCTCCATCCATATATCTTCTTCGTTTTTCCCATAAGTAAATCTTGATGCTTTTATGGTTTTCTCCAACTACATTCCATGGCTCCATATTTTGAGGTGGTTATCTAGGTTGATCGTCATACCTTTACAATAGGATTCTAGTGGCACAGTCAAATTGCCTTGGTTTTCTCAAGGTATTACATTTCTCTTTTGTGAGGATTCTAAGGACAGTGAGCTACCTTCCCTTTCACTTAGAGGCCAACTTTCTAGCAGAGAGTTAGTACATTCTTTTCCAAATTTCACATTTTATGGTGCATTATCTAGGTTTGTTTTAGGAGAAGGACCATACGCCTTTTTGGGGTTGCAAGTGATGGTTGTTGCCAAGAGAATTGTGATGGAAAAAGAACACAGAGGCATGATTTCAATAACCTTCGAGGCATGTCTTCCCCTTCATTCTTTTTCGAGAATGTCATTGTGCAAAGAATTTTGGTTCACATTCCCATGAAGAGGTGCCAAACTATTGGTTCTCAAATTGGATTCTTATGCCAACTATCCATGTTTCGTACATAATGCTCTTTATTAGATTTGGACTATGCTTGTTTTGGGCTGAATAGGTTTCCAAATAGGGTAATTAAAATGTGATGGAGTGGACCTACACGAGAGAACCATCCTATGCCTAAGTCAAATGAGTGATATAGAACAAAGTAAAGGTGTAGAAGGATTAATACTTTTTTGATGGTTGGGCTTACCTTCTTGAGTTTTATTCATCTACCTCTATTAATCGGTGGTCCCTTTCTCCTTAGTTAATTGTCATGTTGTGAATATTGGGATTCTCCTCATTCAACGAGTGGGTGGTGGTTCAAAAGGGGTAGTGGGGTTTTCCACGACACCCATTCCCCTTATTTGTCATTCCTATCTTGGTAACTATCAACTAACTATTGAGAGCCGCATTGGCATGGTGAACTCATCAGGTCTCCTCTATGGTCTCACACTTTTTGTGGGTTAGTTTCCTCCTCTCAAACTCGCACCCTTAACAATATTGTAGTTTATTAGGGTATGTACTCCTTGCCAACCTTGATGACCTACCCCTAAGGTGTCATGAAATTCTTATAATCACATCTTTGATGCAATTGTTGCCTACTTTTTATTAAAGACAAACTTTTGTCCAAAATTGTTGATGAAATTAAATTTCCCATCTTTAACTAGTTCATTAGTACTCTAGCTTGATGGTTATCTCTTACGTGCTTTCAAATGATGTGCCTCATCAATGAATTACCTCCTAATGATATCAAAAATAAAAATAAAAATTGTTGAACCAATCTTACTTGGTAAATCACTTAATTGGTGTTGAATTATGTATAACTTAACTGGAGATTTTCTATAACTAATTCAATAGGAGGTCTATTAGAACAGAAACTTTGGTAGGCATTTCTGCCTCTCAAAAAATATAAATTCCACCAACTCCATGATACACTTCTCTTTCACTCTCCAACCCTGTGTTACATGCAAATCTAGTGATAGTTATCGAGATTACAAATTTTCAGCATTCAGACAATTCCAATTATATTCATAAAGTGATTCACAAATTCAAAATTACATCCATCATTCAGCACTTAAGTGAACACACAAGATCCAACACTCTCTGACACACACACACACATAGAGAGAGAGAGATAAATGTCTAGTTACACAAGTCCAAAATCATAATATATACGGCTGTATATATCTATATGTACATACATATACTTTTGTCCAGCATGTGTTGTTTTTATAATGATAGTATTATTAGAGGCCTGAATTAAGTATTTAAGTATGGTTAACCCATAAAGTGGGCTAAAGTTGGGGAACTGTTGCCATAGCCCGTCCTTTTCAATTGCATATTGTATCTCACTACTTTGCAGACTTTGGATTCTTTGTGTGAGAGAAGAGAAGGAAGAGACCAAGTAAGGCCATAGCCACAGAAGGGGTCTCTGTTGTAGATGGGATGGATATAATTTGTTTATATTTAGGAGGAAATTTTCTTTTGGGGCTAATCAGTAGAAGAGTGCGTTAGAAACTGATGATTGAATTTAGAGCTCTCTGCTGCGCCCTCTCCTTTGACTTTTGCATATCTCTCTCTCTCTCTCTCTCTCAATAAATACACCCCTGCTCTCCAAAACCCAAGTCTTGTTCTAGAGCTGCAAAAATAGCTACCTCCCCAAAACCATCAAGCTCACTTTGGAAAATCAGACGAGCCTTGATTTCAGTTTCCCTGAAGATAAAAGAGAGAGAGAGAGAGAGAGAGAGAGAGATGGGAAGAGCACCTTGCTGTGACAAGGCAAACGTGAAGAAAGGGCCATGGTCACCTGAAGAAGACTCGAAGCTGAGAGACTACATAGAGAAATTTGGGACTGGAGGGAATTGGATTGCTCTCCCACAGAAAGCTGGTAAGATTATTTAAAAATAACACGTACTCTTTTAGTTTCTTCATCGCCAAAATGATTTGGGTTATCTTGCACCCTTTTTCTGTATTGTTGTTTGTTGTGTTTTACCCCTTTTAATTTCTTCATCGTCAATTGGTCATTTACACCCTTCTCCTGTTCTGTTATTTGGTGTGTTTGGTTGAATTTCCCTTTAGCTGTACGAGTTGTAGTTCTAATGGGTTTGTTTCGCTTCCCATAAATTTCTGTGTTGTAATAATAAATGAGTCAGGTGTTTTCTGAATCTTTTGTTTTGCAATATTGCGAGTAAAAAAGAAAAAAATGTTTAGCAATACTGAATGGGTTTGGTCTCTGTGTGTGTGTGTGTGTGTGTATGGTTACAGGTCTAAGGAGGTGTGGGAAGAGCTGCAGATTAAGATGGCTCAACTATCTGAGACCCAACATTAAACACGGAGAATTTTCTGATGCAGAAGATAGAATCATCTGTAGCCTCTTCGCAAACATTGGCAGCAGGTACTGCCATAAACCCTCTCTCCTATTTTACCAATTTCTTCCTCCCATATTTTTATGTTTCCTATCGATCTATATAAATTTTTGTCATTTATCCATGTTCACATATCCCAACAACCCCACCCTTCTCTTTTTCTTTCTTCATTTCTCCTGCAAATCAACCAAATTTAACCTAATAGATATCCAAACAAAAAGAAAATTTTCCTTCTATGTTTTTTGATTCTTGAGGTGGGTTTTCATTAATTTAAAGGGATGATACTTAAAATTGCGCATTCCCAGAATCTGCTAGTTTTAGATTACTTCTAAGCTCCACTGCATGCAAATATGTTCATTCTATCTTTTTATAGAAATTATTCCTGCCTTTAATATCTTTTTTTTTTTTTTTAATTCTGATGAATAACTATTACCACCACCCTTCATAAGTGCAGGTGGTCAATAATAGCTGCACAGTTGCCAGGCCGGACAGACAATGATATCAAGAACTATTGGAACACCAAACTTAAGAAGAAACTCATGGGCATGGTTAATCCTTTAAACCCTAGAAAGCCTCCACACCCCTTGTACCCATCATCTCTGCAGCTTCACACTTCCTCATCATCTCCATCACCTTCCCCTCATGTCCTATCATCATCATCATCTTCTTCTTCTTCGTCAACGTCTTCTTCATCATTATACCAAAACAGTACTACTACTTATAATTACACTGCCCCAACTAGGTCTTTCACTCCCACAAGTTATTATGAACCGGCCAATATTAATATTTCTGCAGTCCCATCAAGTCTTCTCACCTGCAGCCTTTCTTTCAATACTGCAACTCCCATGACCCATGAGGGTTTTGGGAGTCCCATGTTAATGCAGCGTTATAATTATAATCAAGGGAAAGATGGTCTGAGCTTCATGCTGGGAGGTGAAGCAAGTTGCAGCAATTCCTCCGATGGCAGCCATGGCAAAGAAATGGAGTTGCAGAGTTTCTACTCATCGAATGGGGTTCATGAAGATCAAAACCAAAAATTCATGCTTTCAGATATTGGAGGTTATGGGGCTGTTAATGGATGGGCTGAGGAGAAACCAAATGGGATAATGTGGGGAGAGACAGAAACTCCATTGGACTATGGGTTTGAGGAGATCAAGCAGCTCATTAGCACGAACAATGTCTGCAGCAGCAATATTAACTTGTTTGATGAAAACAAGAGAGATGAAGAGAGAGTGGTGTACTTTTGATTGATGTTGACTGTGGGTAAAATCAGAAGATATGAGAAGGGTATGGGGTTGGATTGGATGGGCTGGCGATTCATATCTAGAGAGACACGGTTTGTGGGGGACGGGGTTGGTGTTTTTGTTCATGAAAACACTTTTTGACAGTACATAGTTAAAAAGTTTATCTATCACTTTGCATTTATTTTTGGGAAATGGAAATGATGCATGTTTGTGTTAGTACATACATAGCTGCGCCTTGCCTATATTCAGAAATAAATGTTCATGGAAACTAGCACAAACCATCATCTTTGAAGAAACCAATTGACCTCAAAACCAGGCATGCACAATTTTAACATCATTTTATGATCATATATATGTTTTTCAAATTATCATCTTTAATTAGATTAATTAACTAACCTTCACTGATCTTTTATAATCTTTATTATTATTATTATTTTTTGTCACTAGCTTCTGTTTCTGGATCTGAATTTTATATGATCAGGCACATCGGGAATCCCTTGGATTTCTGTGAATGTTGGGTTTAAAAATGACTTGATGTTAATCCTGATCTCAGTTATATATATTACAGCGTTAATAAATATATATAGATACCCTAAAAATGTGTAGTGCAATTCATGCTGCCTCTGATGAGCATTGTGATGACCTTGTATGACGATAGGGTGATATATATGCAGATAAACAATATCTAAGGGTCGTGGGCTGCAGGAGACTGTTGATAATTACATTTGATTTATGGAAAACATGGGTTTTTAATAATTGAATTGTTGAACTACGGGCTACAGAAAGGGGCCTCATATCATGGCTCAATTCACGATTTTAATGGTTTAAATTAAGAATGGTGGGACAATACATGTGAGCAGAGATTCAATCAGTGAGATAAGCTTGGATTGAGACCTGTGGGGTTTGGAGGGGGGATTAAAAATACATGCATTAGTCATAAAAATAATACAAGTTGAAAACCGTGCAGATTAGAATAATTAGGGGAAATTAATAAAACTTCTTCGAGGAAAGTGATGAGAACCCTCATGGGAAGCGGTCCAAGTGCTCAAAAAAATGCGTGGGTTGGGCATATGATGCCTTGAGAAAATCATTGATTGATGGGTTTTAATTAAAATGGGTATAGCTAGTGTCTGTTTGGACAGAAAGAATTGTTAATTATTTTTTTGTATTAATTAGCTAGGAGGAGAGGTTGAAGAAATTAAAGCATATATTGTTGACAGATGAAGCATTGACCTCCTCACCTGTTTTGTTGGCTTGTATGGAAGGATTAGATTAATGGGGGTTGCCAGCTATGCCCATGCATTTTTCTAAGATTAAATGTTTTGAAGGCTTTGGGGAATGGCTTTCCAGGAATGTCTTTTCTAGTGGAGTGTAAAAGGTCAAAAGGTGAGGCACCTACTGATGACCCATATGTGCATATGTATATAATTATAGGTATATGAAAAACTTTTTGAAGCACTTGGAAAGTTTCTCCGGCGAGCTACGCATGTTTACGTGTGTAAACCAGGGACTAGTATCATGAAAGAATAGTAGCTATTGGACCTCTCGGGTAGACCAATGGATGAAATGGGAGTATTTGAATTTCATGACTGTGGGGCTCGTATGAGTCTCCCTTAACAGCATAATTGATCCACTTTCTAGAATTTGTGATTATGAGAGCAATTACAAATATATATATATATATATATATATATATATATATATATATATATATATATGGGTGGTTAATGGGATTGGAAAAGGTTTGGTGAGATGATAACTTTTTGATAAAAGTAGAAGGTAAAACCACACTTTGCCTACTTAAAAAGATGCATATTTAAGATAGCGGTTAAGATACAAGTGAACGATTACATGCACCTTGTTTTCCCTTGCTGCTGCATTTGTTCTTATCTACGGGAGCATCAACGTTCCTACATTTCCCACTTATTAATGTTCTAATGTACTCTTTTAACAAAAAAAAAAAATTAAAGAGGAGAGAGAGAGAGAGAGAGAGAGAGAGAGAGGGAGAGCCAGTAAGTACTGAAGCATTTTGAAAGATGGTCCAAAAGAGACTTGACAAATGTACCATGTCCCTTTGTGATTGAAATTGTATATAAAATATTATTTATCTTATGCAAAAGATTTGATTTTTTGAGAAGGTGGACACATGAGATTTACTTATAAACTTTTTAAATCAGTAAAGTTATAATATCATATTCGACATGGGGAAGGTAATAGTACAACTTATTTTCTCGTTAAAGAAGGAGAAATAGGAAATAATGTCATCTACGAAAAACATCTTTTACCACGTTCTCTGAAAGTTATCTTTGGATGGATATGTTAGATCTCACTTCCTTTCGTCATTAGTTTATCCTCTCGATTTCTATGTCGTTGGTTTAGATCTTTTGATTGTAGTTTATTTTATTATTTTTGTTTTTGATAGACCTATATAGATTTGTTTCTTATTTAACTTTGTTTGAATTTATAGTCCTGTTTTGGTTGATTGTTGGTATTATTTTTGGGAGGTCTTTAATGTTTTTTTATATGTAAACTCTTAATGTTTATCTGGTAACCACAGTATTCTTCCGCCAAAAGTGAAGGTATATCAATAAATAATTAAAAGTGCCGCCCTCCTTGAGTGAAAAAAAAAATTATATTCAAGCTGCTTAAATTAGAAGTTAATTTGTAAACTACTGGCATGATTTCTTGGGATACACAGGTAATATTATTTACTTGAGCTTATATTTGTGAATATATATTAATTAATTGAAAATAATTTAAATACATTTGTATATAGCTTAAAAATCAAATACCAAAATCACTCATTTATTGTCTGAGGATTTCTTATATGAGAAATATAATATAATAGGAAGAAATATGACTCTTATAATTATTTTCAATTTTTTTCCTATTTGCAATTGGATATTCCTCTAAAATATTAATAAGATGCCAAATGTTTATGTATGCTTCAAAAATATGACTTCCTTGGGGTTGAATTCATTTTCACAATATATAAATAATTAAGTTTTTAACTTGAAAATTTATAGATGTCAAAAACTATTTTTTAGTGCATAAAATATTGACATTTTATAGGACACCATATCTTTTAGAGATTTTTTATCATAGTGATTTGTTTCAAATGCTGACACAATATTTTTCTTTCCAAAAAAATTAGCCACATATATACCATGAAAACTCAAAACATGCATGTAATTGATTTTTTCAAAGAAAAAATTTTTAATGCAGTGACAACTTGTAGTTATACTACCTCATAAAAAATGAAAAGATTAAAATTTGATATTTTTATATGCAAATAATTGATGTAAATTTGTTGCTCACATGAATTTCAAGGAACATAGAATTGTAAATAATAAAAAAAAAAAAAAGAATTGATTAGATTTTTTTTATTTTGATGGAGTACCTTTATAGCAAAATAACAAGATCAATGAAATAATTTTCTAAAAAAAAAAAAAGATAGATTATAAAATTTAGAACAATTAATCAACAAATATTGTGAACCTTATTTATAATAAGTATGTTTTCTTTTCTTCTTGTTTCAAAAGACTCAAAATGGGTGGGCTTGACGTCAATGCTAAGAGTGTTAAAGTTATAGCATCTTTATTTCGATGACTTTTACATTGGAGTAACAGTGCTGTAACCTTTTAAGTTAGATCACAATTTTTTGAATTTTGAAGGCATCTATCTAATAGAATTATACAAATGTAATACTTTAAAATTAAAAATAGAAGAAATTTAATTTACTTTTTGCAGTAATCTAAAGTTTTTCCGGGGGATTTTTTTTTTTTTTTTCATAGTATGCTACTAAAGTATGAATGCAAACATATGTATATAGACGGGTCCTCAAATTTTCACTAACGTTTTTTTTATTTAATCTTCAAAAGCTTTTAGGTAGTGTTGAGAGTATGAATTGGTTTTGGATTTGAATTTGAGTAGATTTGGACAAATTTCAATATAATTTTATACTATATCTTATCTAAATCCAATACAACTCAAAATTCAAGATTTCTCTGAATATGTAGTTATTCTCTACTACACTAGTTCACAACCTACATCTAGTAAAATGTTATGGTATTTTCATGCCCACCCTCATGGAAAATTATATAGGAGACATCCTGTTGAAATTATGAAAGAATTTCAATTGCATTCATACTTGAAAAGTAAATTACAACAGGTATATATACAATAATTCAACAACTGAATTAGCAACCGAAGAATAAAAAATAACAACTTAGTAACAATGTTTGAACTAAACATTAACTGCTGCTTCTAACTCTATTATAGCTAATTTAACTAACTAATCCTACTGCTTGTGAAGAGATGATCTGTTGTTGCTCTATTATTGCAGTATCTGATGGAGAGCTAGAGAGTTGTTGTTGCTATGTATTGCAACTTGATGGAGAACTGTTGTTGCTGCTGCTATGTTAAAGCAGCATATACAACATCTATTAATCTATTAATATGCCCCCTCAAGATGGAGATGGTGAATAAACATTCAACACACCCATCTTGCGCAAAAGATGATGAAAAGCATCAGATCCTAATGCCTTTGTAAAAATATCTACTAACTAGTGATGAGTTAAAACATGAAGAAGGTGGAGAAATCCAGCTTGTACTTTGTCACGAGCCAAGTGACCATCAATGTCTATATGTTTCGTCCTTTCATGAAAAAAAGAGTTAGAGGCGATGTGCATAGCAGCTTGATTATCACAAAACAAAGAAATAGGCAAAGACATCAAAACACCAAGATCATTGAGCAAGGTGACAAGCCAAGTTAATTCACATGCAGTAGTTGCCATAGCACAGTATTCAGCTTTAGCAAAAGATCGAGAGATAGTAGTTTGTTTCTTAGATCATCATGAAACAAGTGAGTTACCAAGGAAGATTCAAAACCCAGCAACTGATCGGCGAGAATCAGGACAACTAGCCTAGTCTGAATCAGTAAAACTAGTGAGTTTGAGGGATGAATGAGTAGGAAAGAAAAGACCTTGTTCAGGAGAAGATTTAAAATATCGAAGCACATGATGAGCAGCATGAAGATGAGGAAAACATGGGGTATCCATGAACTGAACAAGAGTTTGTACAGAGAAAGCGATGTCATGTCTAGGAATTGTGAGATAAAACAATCTTCCAATAAGATGACGATATTGTAAAGGATCTAAAATCAAATCACCCTCAGGCTGAGAGAACTTAAGATATTGAGTTATGGGAAAAGATACAGGCTTAGAACCAAGAAACCCAGCATCTTGCAGAACATCCAATGTATATTTACATTGGTAAAGAAAATATCCCTTGGAAGAAGGAGTAACTTCAAGCCCCAAAAAATATTGTAAGCAACCAAGATCCTTGATCTGAAAAGCCGAGTGAATAAATTGTTTGTTGGTAGTGATAGAATCAATACTAAAACTGGTAATTATAATATCATCAACATATACCAAAAGGGCAGTGAAAACCGAAGTAGAAGCTTGAATAAAAAGACATGAATCAGACTTAGACTGATAAAATCCATAAGCAAGTAAAGTAGTAGCAAGCTTAGAAAACCATTGCCTTGAGGCCTACTTCGAACCATAAAAACTCTTATGAAGTCTACAAACCAAATCAGTCGCCCCTTTTGTCCCATAAGCAGGGGGAAGTTTCATATAAACTACCTCTGATAAATCACCATGTAAGAAAGTGTTGTTGACATTGAGCTGATGAACAAACCAATTTTTAGTTGCAGGAACAGCTAATAGACAATGTACGGAAACCATTTTAGCAATTAGAGGGAATTTTTCTAAATAATTTTTGGAATTGGTGTATTCCCAAAAGGGGGTGAATTGGGTATTTAAAAATTCTTCTTAGGTTAAACCAGTCTCCACAAGCAGTATTACACAAACTTAGGGTCTTTCTATGTAATCACAAACCCAATCAAATATTCAAACAATATGTGATACCCTGTAGAAGAAAGGCTTAAAAGGATTAGATGTTACTACCAATATCAACAAGGTGCACCTTTTTTTTTGGAGTCTTCCCATAAGAACTCCACGATTAAGCATGCTTGGCTTGGAGTAATCTTATAATGGGTGACCTTTTGGAAAGTTTTCTCATGAAGTGTGTGAGTGAGGACAAAACACACTGAAAAAGGACATGTGTTGGTCTATGGGGTCAGTCATTAGTTCGATAAGGTACGCCCCCTATTTTCAAGTCTAGGTGGAGGAGGAGAGACGCAGTGCTCCCTGACAGACCCAGGTTGAGGCGTTAAAAAATGTTATCAGAGCAATTACCCAGCCGAAAGTGTGATAAGATTCACATCGCCTGGGTTTGGAAATGTGGGTTCGCAACAAGAACATTGTGTTCTGTAAGTGGGAGAGAGTGTGATACCCTGTAAAAGAAAGACTTAAAAGGATTAGATGTTACTACCCATGTCAACAAAGTGCACCTTTCTTTTTGGGAGTCTTCCCATAAAAACTCCACTGTTAAGTGTGCTTGACTTGGAGTAATCTTGGGATAGGTGACCTTCTATGAGGTTTTCTTAGGAAGTGTGTGAGTGAGGACAAAATACACTAAAAATGACATGTGTTGGTCTGTGGGGCTAGTTATTAGTCCACTAAGGTCCACCCCCTATTGTCTGGTCCAGGTGGAGGAGGAGAGACGCTGTGCTCCTTAGTAGTCCTAGGTTGGGGCGTTACACAATAAACATAAACATACAGGTGCAAAAAGTAAATTGCGAAAAATAAAACTAACACTAGATATGTTTTCAGGGTTTTGCCAATACTACCTACGTCCCCATCTCAACTCGCAAGTCCAAGGATAACCACTATTGCTCACTTAACGGGTGGAGCAACACCGTTTACAACCAGGTCAATTAAAGTAGGGCTGACCTCAACCTTTACACACTCTCTTTACAGGGCAGAGAAGGCCCTAACAACTTATCCTTACGGCCTAATTCAAACCCCCTCAGGCCACGCTTGAAATACAATCAGTACGATTTTTGCGTACAATTCAAATGCTTCTTAACTAAGTAGATATGTACTACAATTCAGTACAGTATAATCAGTGCACTTCAAATGGATGAAAACTATAAGCTCAGTGCAACTATGTGATATAACACTCAATGTACTATCAATAAGCAATTAAGTGCAAGAGTGTATTATCAAACTATCTTTGAAACAATATATATCAATATATCAATCAAAAATAGGGTTTCAAAGATTTTGTAAATATAATCAAATTTCTCAAAATGATTTTCAAAAACTTGAAGCCCAAGAGATATTTTGTAAACCAAGTTTGTCAAAAATATTTACTTCACAATGCAAGACAAGCTTAAGAGTTTTGCAATCAAAATGCAAAGACTCACGAGCTAAATAAGGTTTCCCTAAAAATGAATTTATAAATTAAATCCAGGGTAAAACCTTTTGGCCTAACTCTCAACAAAATCAATAATCAATCAAGCCAATGAGAGTAAAAGCAATGTAGGATCTCTCAAGATACACTCACTCAGAATGAGTTTGCAATGTTATGAGAAAAAGTGAGGAGTATTTGGGGTTGGAGTATGAAGAGGGGCTCTCAAAAATTCTGAGAAAAGTTTGGCTAATCATATCCCTAATCACTTGTTAATTGTGCAAATGAACTCATATATATAGATATGCCCATAATTTTGACCGTTGGGGACATAAGGGAAATTATTAAAAATGTATTAAATGAGTTTAAGAAAAATAACCCTATTTAACCCTAATTAACCTCGGTAAAAATTAGGCCAACCCAAGAGTTTTGGTCAACCGAGCCCTAGGTGTGGTCGCCCGAACAGACACATGAGAAAAAGGTAATTTTTGAACTTTAGGTGCCTAAAAGATGGTTTGAGTGGCTAAACAAGGCGATTTTCTAATCTGTCCGAGGTTCGGTCGTCGGTCCTCAAGTTCAGTCTGCCAAGCTTGCATGTTCGATCGCCCAAGGGTATTTTAAACGTAAACGTTCGGGCGCCTAAGTTGTTGGAAAAAGTCAAGACTTAGGTTTCGGCCGATCGTGGACGTTTAGTTCAAATTTGTTTGGTCGCTCGAGCCATAGTCAACAGTTTGACTTTTCAACTGTTTGGTCGACCGAGGCATTTTCAGTGCCAAGGTTCAGTCACCCGAAACCTTTCCATTTCTAAACCTTAAGCCATATTTAACCCTTGTTATTTTCCTAAGTGAAGTGCAGGGACCAAGGGGACAGACTATGGTCTAGGTGTGACGACTAGCTTACATATCCATATAAGAAAAGCAAAATAAATAAAATAGTCAACCCAAAACCCGTGGGTACCGAGGACACATCTGACATTCACAGCGGAAACCTAAGCAGTAATAAATATAAATCATCATTCTGATACCCACAAAATATATATAATACCAGAGCTAACTATAAACCAAAACATTATATTTATGTACATCTCCCAAAAATAATACAAAAATAATCTCTAGGATCCCACATCAAAAACCTCTTATCCTAGTCCAAACTTGCCCTCCTAGTAGGGTAGCTCAACTAACTCAATAGACTCAACAACAGTCTCGGCCTGCCGGTCTTTCTAGGTTCCCTCAAAATTTATTGAGTTTGGGGGTGAGACACTTCTCAATAAGGGAAAATAAACTAAATACAGTTGTGTGGCAACATGAACATTTAAAGCAATTATACATATACAGTACATTTCATATACCTGAAACATTCATCATAACATACTGAATAATCATATACTTTCGTATTTTCTAATAAATCATATAGTTCATAAAATGTCTGGTATAGTTGATAATACTAAAAACATACCCAGGATAAATAGCTAGCCAGTGTCATGTATTACCCCCCATGACGGGTTGTGCAGTCCGAAGGCAGGACCCGACAATGGCTGGCCGACCACTGTCAAGTCAAAAATGTCTATAAGTACAATGGGCCTGCCACACCCTGGTCCGGATTTCTAGATGGACTTCTACAACTCTACACTGAAAGCCACATCGACTATCCATCCCCCCTCTTGTGGGGTGGTTAGCACAAGTCTGAATATAGATATTTGATCTATATAGCTACGAGACCGTGCTCCTGAAGCTAAACTAAACTAACATCCGGATTCTAATAACATATAGTACATGATAATATAGCATTTAGCATAAATACGGCCTTGCGCCAAATATTTCGTAAATACGGTCCTGTGCCGAACATTTCATAAACACGGCCTTGCGTCGGAAACATATAACATACACGGCCTTGCACCGACTATAAATCACGGCCCTGCTGCCACTTTCCATTTCCCTCTCTCTTTAATATTTAAATACCATTATTCTTTGGTCATTACACTAGGCATTTTAATTTAGCCTAAAAAACCTGGCGTCTAAAGTCATTTGATTAACCTACGGTCTGTCTACGGTATTACTGAGCTTACAGATCTACATGCATGATATACACTAATTATTACTGATTCACCATATGATATTTCCAATTCATGCAAGACTCAACCTGCACGCAAACTCAGGGCATAGGTTAGATACTTTGTATTTGTCATAATCAAAATGAGATAGGACTCAAAAAGTCAATAATAATCAATGCCTTCTTGTTGAGTGTAGCCTTTAGCTACTAATTGAGCCTTATATCGTTCAATGGAACTATTTGAATTGTACTTAATACGATATACCCACTTGTAGCCAATGGGTTTGTGACTAGGAGGAAATGAAGTAAGTGACCAAGTCTGGTTTTCCTCAAGTGCGTGCATCTTCTTGGCCATGGCATCGTGCCATTTAGTAATTTGAACAGCTTGATGATAATATTGTGGTTCAGTATAAACAGATACATTCAATTCAAAAGAACGATTGTAAGAACTTAAACCGTGATAAATGGGTTTAAATGAATAAGAGAGGGGTGAAATTAGAATTTGAACAGGCTTCGTTGATGAAGCCAGAGATTCATCGATGAAGTTCAGAGGCTCGTTGATAAGGAGAAGCCAAGGAGTTTTGGGAACCGGTGATATCAGGGTTCGTCGACGAATCCTCTGTCTCGTCAACGAGAGAACAATAGATCCTCGTTGACGAGTACACCATCTCGTCGACGAGTTTGCCCGGGTCAAAGGGGCTATAAATAGAAATTTCAGTACTTCTCAACTAAGAAAACTCAAATCTCTCTCTCTCTCTCTCTCTCTCTCTAGAATTCTCCCTACTCTTTATCTCTCTAGTTTTCCTCATCGTTCATCGTTGGAATCATGAATCTGAAGTTACCACGAGGATCGTGGAAGGATTCTCTACAAGTTCTACGGATCGGAATCCCATTTCGGAGATTTTCAGGTTTTGGCATAAAATCGAGGTAAGGCTTGGTTTTCAATTCTAATTCGGTAGTTTAGTAGAGAACAGTGTTGTGAGTATCTTCTATACTGCTGGTTGTAGGTTTTGGAACTCGGTTCGTTGTTTAGGGACCTTAGAGTTTGGGATTTTCTATTCGGGGAAAAGGTAAGGGGAATTATGTTTATATCGATTATTTTTGAAATCGGACTCGGTAGAACTGTGCTTCACGGTCTTGTGTGTGTTTTGGCTACTCATTTAGGGGGATCTAATAGGGAAAACTATGGGTTTTTCATGATTACAGTTTTGGAGAAAAGGGGGGGACGGGCTGCATCCCTGGTTTTGTTGAAAACCAAACGTATATGTTGATTTATACTGTGTTATAGGGATGGTCATGCCTTGACTTGTTTAAACTGTATGTGTTTGAAAAACCGTGATTTTAGATTACCAAATAGGTGTGGTTTTTTTGGTTATATGAGCATGCATATGTTGTATCTTGGTGAAATAGGAACGGGGTTCCGAATTGTTCCAGGTTTAAAAATCCGGCTTTTGCCGAAGAGTGCGCAATACCACTAGATTGGCCGACTTTCGAGTCGAAGGGTGTGCGAACACTAGATCTGCACCGGTTCAACGCTGATGCTATGCCAGGTTATCGGGGGTACCGGCGTTTGCCGAAGGGTGTGAAATATCACTAGACTGCCGGCGTTAGCCAAAGGGTGTGAAATATCACCAAATTGCTGATTTTTACCGAAGGGTGTGAAATACCACCAAACAGTCTGGCTTCGAGCTGAAGGGTGTGACGACACCAAATTGTATTGCTTGTTTTTTGAAAATACTGAAACTTATTTTTGATTGTTTTGACTATTGAACTATGCATGTTAGTATGTCATGATAACACTCAAAGGCCACACACCGATATAACTTGTGTTCTTCCTTACTGAGAGGTGTCTCACCCCTACTGTATGTACATTTTTACAGGTCCTTCGAGTAACCGGAACTAGCGTCCTGGTGTAGGGAGCGTAGTGGCTGGTGTACTGCGGTTAGCGCTTGGGTAAGTGTTAGGACTATATTTTGATGGGTTGCCATTTTGGGATGTGTAGGGCACCCAGTTGTACGTTTTATTATAGATCCGGACTTTGTTCTTGTATAGACTCTAGTATGGTACTTCATATGTATATATAGAACGACCTTTTTCCGTTGTATATATGATTGTGTTTGGATGTGTTTAGGGTGCCTGGGAACCCCACGAGGTCGGACCCTAATCCTTTGTACTGTTTTTATGGATGATTTGTATGATACAGGGACAGGTTAGATTACATTTTCACCCCTAGGACCTATTTCGGGGTTCGGGGCATGACATCTTGGTATCAGAGCTAACCAAGTTGTTAGGTCTTGTAGACTTGGTTAGACTTAGCTGTAAGTACATACCATAGTATAGGATATTGGATACGGGTAGAGTTGGTTGAGGTTTGTTTAGTTGCTAGACCGGAATTTGTCGACGGTATTCCATGTTTTTCCTGGGATAACGATTCCAGTAAAAGCAAGGCAGATCATTGATGACTTTCGTGTTTGTGTGATAGGACATACCTGGACCTGGGAGGGAGTAGTTAACACAATTAGTGTAGACCATTGTGTTAACTGTATGTGTTGTAGGGATACTGATAGATTCCCATTGTGATGCAGAATGGAGCCCAAGGATAATGACCTAGGAAGTGGCTCCGAGGAGACTGCAAGTGATGAGTCTCCTTCTGTGCCTCGAGGTTTGACGAGGCAGGTGTTACGGGAGATCGAGCGGAGTGTGAGGAGACGCGAGCGCTTTCCTACTGCTGCAGGGTACACCATTGAGAGGTTCACACGCATACATCCTCCGACATTCTCTGGAGGACCTAACCCAACGATAGTAGAGGATTGGGTGGAGAAGACTGAGAGGATTCTAGTAGTCCTTCACTGCACGGATAGGCAACGGGTCCTTTATGCCACCTTCCAGCTATCTGGGGAGGCAGGTCAATGGTGGACTGCGGTAAGTATGCTAGAGAAGTAGAGAGCCGGTCCAGAGGAGATGACATGGAGCCGTTTCAAGGAGGTGTTCTTTGACAGATACTTCCCGACTTCAGTACATGATGTGAAGGCGGATGAGTTTTCTGCTCTGACTCAGGGGAGTTTGACGGTGCAAGGGTATGCGGCTCGGTACATAAAGTTGTCTTAGTTTGTGTCGTGCCCGATATTGAGCGAGTATGAGAAGACTCGGAGGTTTGAGAAGGGCTTGAGGAAGGATATCCGCAGACTGGTGGGTATGCTTCAGATCAGTGAGTTTTTGGCGATGGTGGATAAAGCCATGGTGATTGAGATCGGTACCCGAGAGGACAAGGTGGATCAGGAATCGAGGAATAGGACAGTACATTATGGGTCTCAGACAGGTTCTCATCAGGGATCGTGGAAAAAGAGGAACAAGGGCTCGGGTTACCGTCAGAATACCGAGCGCCAGGATTCTCAGATGAGACAGACTCGTGGACATTATACCAGATGCCACAAATGGCACGAGGGTGAGTGTTGGTCGTTTGGAGGTAACTGCTACAACTGTGGCCAGTCAGGTCACATGTTTCGTGATTGTCATGCATCAAGGCGAGATGTGCCTACATCTAGTGTGAACCGAGGGAGCAATCAAATACCTCGGGGAACTGTTCAGGAGAATACAGCTCAAGTCATAGTATACTCTCTTACTCCAGTGAACGCTAAGCATGCAGGGAACGTGGTGAGAGGTACCTTATTGATACTTTCAAATAAAGCTTCTGTTTTGTTTGATTCAGGTGCAACCCATTCCTTTGTATCTGTAAATTTTGTGGGACAGTGTGGGGTTGAAACCTGAGACATGAATGAGGTGTTATCTGTTACTACGCCATCTAGGAGTGTATATTTATGTAGGAAGATGTTGGTAAACTGCCCAGTGGAAATTCAGGGAAAGCTGCTACCGGTAAATCTTGTGGTATACGACATGTCGGGGTTCGATGTCATTTTAGGGATGGATTGGTTGTTCTCCATTTATGATGTGATTAACTGTCGTAGGAAGGTAGTAGTTTTCAGACCTTCTGGCTAGCAGGAGTACGAATTCGTGGGATCGTCTGTGTGTCCAGCGCCACAGATTCTGTCAGCACTACAAGTGAGGAGGTTACTCTTGGATGGGTGTCAGGGGTACCTAGCTTGTGTGTAGGAACCGTTGCGAGATGAGTTGAGGCTTGAGGACATTCAGGTAGTCAGCGAGTTCTCATATGTGTTTCCCGATGATTTACCCGGTTTACCTCCGGATCGTGAGGTGGAGTTTACGATAGAGTTGCTGCCTGGCAAGGCATCGATCTCTAAAGCTCCATACCGTATGGTTCCAACAAAACTTCAGGAGTTGAAGGAGCAGTTACATGAATTACTGGACAGGGGATTCATTCGACCTAGTGTTTCGCCCTGGGGAGCTCCAGTATTGTTTGTGAAGAAGAAGGACGGGTCGATGCAGATGTGCATTGATTATCGTGAGATTAACAAGGTGACTGTGAAAAATCATTATCCTTTACCTCGTATAGATGATCTCTTTGACCAGTTGCAGGGAACGCGAGTCTTTTCGAAGATTGACTTGCGGTCAGGATATCATCAGGTGAGGGTTAGAGCGGAGGATGTAGCGAAGATTGCTTTCCGAACCAGATACAGCCATTATGAGTTCTTGGTCATGCCATTTGGGTTGATGAATGCTCCAGCAGTGTTCATGGATCTAATGAAGAGGATTTTCCATGAGTACCTAGACTGGTTCGTGATGATGTTCATTGATGACATTCTGGTATACTCGAGGAGTTCGGAAGAGCATGAGGATCATTTGAGGTTAGTGTTATAAATTCTGCGGGAGAAGGAGTTGTATGCTAAGCTGAAGAAATGTGAATTCTAGTTGAGTCAGATTGCATTCTTAGGCCATGTGGTAACTAGTGATGGTATATCAATTGATCCTAGCAAGATTGAAGCTGTGGTCGACTGGGTGAGGCCGAAGAATGTGTGGGAGGTTTGAAGTTTTCTAGGACTAGCGGGTTATTAGCGTCGATTCATAGAGGGGTTCTCTAAACTATCTGGGCCTCTGACTCGATTAACCAAGAAAGGAGTCTAGTTTGAGTGGACCAGTGATTGTGAGCAATGCTTTCAGGAGTTGAAGCACTGGCTGGTTACTGCTACAGTGTTGACCATTCCTTCGGGGAATGATGGGTTTGTGGTTTATAGCGACGCATCTTTGAAAGGTTTGGGATGTGTGCTAATGCAGCAGGGTAAGGTAGTCACTTATGCTTCTCGACAACTGAAGGAATATGTGAAAAACTACCCTATGCACGATTTGGAGTTGGCTGCTGTGGTATATGCATTAAAGATCTGGCAACACTATCTGTACGGGGTGCAATGTGAGATCTTCACTAACCATAAGAGTCTCAGGTATTTCTTTACACAAAAGGAGTTGAACATGAGACAGAGACGGTGGCTAGAGTTGATTAAGGACTACGATTGCACGATCAGTTATTACCCAGGGAAGGCTAATATGGTGGCTGATGCGTTAAGTCAGAAGTCGGGACCTGCGGTTGTATCTATGGTTGTAGCTCAGCATCATATCAGATGAGACCTGGGAAGCCTTAGCGTGGAGTTAGTGACTGGTGATCATTAGGCTTTCTTTGCTAGCTTGGTGATCCAGCTGACTTTGTTTGAACGTATAAGGGCCGCGCAGGCTAGTGATGCAGAGTTAGCAGGGGTTATGGAAAAGGTATAGCAGGGACTGGCTATAGAGTTTACATCTCTGAGGGAGGTGTGCTGAGGTTTGGGACCAAGTTATGTGTTCCGAACGATGATGAGATTAGAAGGACAATTCTGGAGGAAGTGCATTGCTCTTTGTATACGGTACATCCTAGTAGTACAAAGATATATCAGGACTTGCGCGAGACCTTCTGGTGGTCTAGTATGAAGAGGCAGATTGCTCAATTCGTGGAGCAGTGTCTGACGTGTCAACAGGTGAAAGTTGAACATCAGAGGCCGACAAGGCCGTTGCAGCCTTTGCATATTCCGATGTGGAAATGGGAGCATATTTCCATGGATTTTGTAACCCGATTGCCGCCAACACTTCATGGGCAAAATGCTATTTGGGTGATCGTGGATAGATTGACAAAATTTGCTCATTTCATATCGATGAAGGTTGGCTATCCTTTGAGTAGGCTAGCTGATATGTACGTGCATGAGATTGTGAGAATGCACGGAGGACCGATGTCCATTGTGTCAGATCGAGATCCGAGGTTTACTTCTCAATTCTGGATGAGCTTGCAAGAGGCACTAGGGACGAAACTTACTTTCAGTACAGCGTTCCACCCCCAGACTAATGGATAGTCAAAGAGGACAATACAAATTTTGGAAGATATGTTGCGAGTTTGTGTGTTAGATTTTGGTGGTAGCTGGATATAGTTTATGCCACTTGTAGAGTTCTCTTATAATAATAGCTTCCAGACTAGTATCGGGATGGCACCGTTCGAGGCTTTGTATGGTTGGAGGTGTCGATCTCCTTTTTATTGGGATAAGGTTGGTGAACATCGGGTGTTAGGACCTGAACTCGTGCAGTATGCATCTGAGAAGGTGGGTTTGATCTGGGAGAGGACTAAATCAACTCAGAGCTGGAAGAAGAGTTATGCAGATGTTCGCCGCTGTGATTTAGAGTTCGTGGCGGGGGGTAAGGTATTTTTGCGTATCGCTCCGATGAAAAGGATGATGAGATTTGGGAGGAAGGGCAAGTTGAGCCAGAGGTATATCGGACCATTCGAGATTCTCGAGCGAGTGGGTCCGGTAGCCTACAAGATTGCATTACCTCCAGTACTTTCGAGGGTCCACGATGTGTTTCACATATCCATGTTGAGAAGGTACGTGTTGGATCCTTCACATATTATCAGCTACGATGAGTTGGAAATTGGGGAAACTTTAGCGTATGAGGAGATACCTATTCAGGTTCTAGACCGTAAAGTTCAAAAGCTTCATACTAAGGAGATACCATTAGTGAAGGTATTGTGGCAGAACCACGAGGTTAAGGAAGCTTCTTGGGAACTGGAAACGAAAATACGTTGGAAGTATCCACAATTGTTTTGAGCACTTGTATGTTATCCTACTTTGGGTTGGGATAGGTGGTTAGTCGTTAGGAGTGTGTATGGGTATTGTGAACTCCCGAGATAGTTGTATATGTAACCGTGATATTCCTCCGCCATGAGTGAGGGTATGTATATGTATGTGTATGATGGCGTTGCGTTGTAGTAGTCACCAGTTTCTTTTTTAGAGTTGTGTAAATGTATTCGATTGTATGAATAAGTTTGCGAACGAGAGATGACAAATTTCGAGGATGAAATTTTTGTAAGGAGGAGACATTGTAAGAACCCGAACAGTGATAAATGGGTTTAAATGAATAAGAGAGGGGTGAAATTGGAATTTGAATAGGCTTCATTGTCGAAGCCAGAGATTCGTCGACGAAGGCCATGCATCTCTCATCGACGAAGTTCAGAGGCTTTTCGACGAGGAGAAGCCGAGGAGTTTCAGGAACCGGTGATATCAGGGTTCCTCGACGAATCCTCTATCTTGTCAACAAGAGGACTATAGAGCCTTATCGACGAGGACACCATCTCTTCGACGATTTTTCCCAGGTCAAAGGGGCTATAAATAGAAATTTCATTACTTCTCAACTAAGAAAACTCAAATATCTCTCTCACTCTCTCTCTAGAAATCTCCCTACTCTCTATCTCTCTATATTTTCTCGCCGTTCGTCGTTGAAATCCTGAACCTGAAGTTACCACAAGGATCGTGGAAGGATTCTCTACAAGTTATACGGACTGGAATCTTGTTTCGGAGATTTTCAAATTTTGGCATAAAATCGAGGTAAGGCTCGATTTTCAATTCTGATCCAGTAGTTTAGTAGAGAACAGTGTTGTGAGTATCTTATGTACTGCTAGTTGTAGGTTTTGGAACTCGGTTTATTGTTTAGGGACCTTAGAGTTTGGGATTTGCTATTCAGGGAAAAGGTAAGGGGAATTGTGTTTATATCGATTATTTTTGAAATCGAACTCGGTAGAACTGTGGTTCACGTTCCTGTGTGTGTTTTGACTACTCATTTGGGGGGGATCTAATGGGGAAAACTATGGGTTTTTCATGATTATAGTTTTGAAAAAAATGGGGCGACGGGCTACATCCCTGGTTTTGTTGAAAACCAAACGTATATGTTGATTTATACTGTGTTATAGGGATGGTCGTGTCTTGACTTGTTTAAACTGTATGTGTTTGGAAAACCTTGATTTTAGATTACCAAATAGGCGTGGTTTGTTTGGTTATATGAGTATGCATATGTTGTATCTTGGTGAAATAGGAACAAGGTTCCAAATTATTCCAGGTTTGAAAATCCGACTTTTCCCAAAGAGTGCGCAATACCACTAGATTGGCCGGCTTTCAAGCCGAAGGGTGTGCGAACACGAGATCTGCACCGGTTCCGATGCATGTTACCTTTAGTACGCTAGCTTGGATTCCCATATCCGATGCATGCTAGCTCGGGTTCCTATAACCCTCACACGGCTCATGGACCCCACATGCTTGTGGGCCCCACTTATCTCCATTGGGCCTCACAAGGTTTGTGGGCCTCACATCTTTTGGTAAGTTAGCTCGGATTCCTACATCCAATGCACGTTACCTCCTTTAGTACGCTAGCTCGGATTCCTATATCCGGTGCATGCTAGCTTGGGTTCCTATAACCCTCACACGGCTCGTGAACCCCACATGGCGTGTCCATTGAGCCCTACATGATTTGTGGGCCCCACATATCCTAGTATGCTAGCTCAGATTCCTACATCCGGTGCACGTTACCCCCTTTGATATGCTAACACGGATTCCTACATCCGGTGCACGTTACGTCATTTGGTACGCTAGCTCGAATTCCTACATCCGGTGCACGTTACCTCCTTCAGTGCGCTAGCTCAGATTCCTACATCCGATGCACGTTACCTCCTTTAGTACGCTAGCTCAAATTCCTACGGTGCATGCTAGCCCGAGTTCCTATAACCCTCACACAGCTCATGGACCTTACATGCTTATGGGGCCCACATATCTCTATTGAACCCCACATGGTTTGTGGGTCTCACATCTCTTGGTACGCTAGCTCGGATTCCTACATCCGATTCATGTTACAACCTTTAGTACGCTAGTTCGGATTCCTATATCTGGTGCATGCTAGCTCGGGTTCCTATAACCCTCATACAGCTCGTAGACCCTACATGGCTTGTGGGCCCCACATCTCCTGGTATGCTAGCTCGGATTCCTACATTTGGTGCACATTACCGCCTTTGGTACGCATATATCTAGTGCACGTTACCTCCATTGGTATGCTAGCTCAGATTCTTACATCCAGTGCACGTTACCTCCTTTCGTACGCTAGCTCAAATTCCTACATCCAATGCACGTTACCTCCTTTAGTACGCTAGCTCGAATTCCCATATCCGATGCATGCTAGCTCAGGTTCCTATAACCCTCACACGACTCATGGACCCCACATGCTTGTGGGTCCCACATATCTCCATTAGGTTGTACAAGGTTTTTGGGCCTCACATCTCTTGGTACGCTAGCTCTGATTCCTACATCCAATGCACATTACCTCCTTTAGTACGCTAGCTCGGATTCCTATATCTGATGCATGCTAGCTTGGGTTTCTATAACCCTCACACGGCTCGTGAACCAAACATGGCGTGTCCATTGGGCCCTACATGATTTGTGGGCCCTACATATCTTAGTATGCTAGTTCGGCTTCCTAGATCCGGTGCACGTTACCTCCTTCAGTACGCTAGCTCGGATTCCTACATCTTATGCAAGTTACCTCCTTTAGTATGCTAGCTCGGATTCCTACGGTGCACGCTAGCTTGGGTTCCTATAACCCTCACACGACTCATGGACCCTACATGCTTATGGGGCCTACATATCTCTATTGAACCCCACATGGTTTGTGGGTCTCACATCTCCTGGTACGCTAGCTCAGATTCCTACATCTGGTGCACGTTACCTCCTTTAGTACGCTAACTCGGATTCCTACATCTGATGCACGTTACCTCCTTTAGTACGCTAGCTTGGATTCCTACGGTGCATGCTAGCCCGGGTTCCTATAACCCTCACATGGCTCATCGACCCTACATGCTTATAGGGCCCACATATCTCTATTGAACTCCACATGGTTTGTGGGTCTCACATCTCCTAGTACGCTAGCTCGCATTCCTACATATGATGCATGTTACATCTTTTAGTATGTTAGTTCGGATTCCTATATCTGGTGCATGCTAGCTCAGGTCCCTATAACCCTCATACGGTTGTAGACCCTACATGGCTTATGGGCCCCACATGGTCTATGGGCCCCACATCTCCTAGTACGCTAGCTTGGATTCCTACATTTGGTGCACGTTACTGCCTTTTGTACGCTAACTCGGATTCCTACATCCGATGCACATTACCCCCTTTGGTACGCTAGCTCAAATTCCTACATCCGGTGCACGTTACCTCCTTTAGTATGCTAGCTCAGATTCCTACATCCGATGCACGTTATCTACTTTAGTACACTAGCTCGAATTCGTATATCCGGTGCATGCTAGCTTGGGTTCCTATAACCCTCACACGACTCGTGGACCCCACATGACTTGTGGGCCCCACGTATCTCCATTAGGCCACACATGGTTTGTGGGCCCCATATATCCTGGTACGCTAGCTCGAATTCCTACATCTGGTGCACGTTACCCCTTTGGTACGCTAGCTCAGATTCCTACATCCAGTGCACGTTTACCCCTTTGGTACGCTAGCTCGGATTCCTACATCTGGTGCATGTTACCCCTATTGCTACGCTAACTCGGATTCCTACATCTGGTGCACGTTACCCCCTTTAGTATGCTAGCTCAGATTCCTACATCCGAGGCACGTTACCTCCTTTGGTACGCTAACTCAGATTCCTATATCTGGTGCACGTTACCTCCTTTAGTTCGCTTGTTCGAATCCCTATATCCGGTGCATGCTAGCTCGGGTTCCTATAACCCTCACACAACTTGTGGGCCCCATACATCTCCACTGGATCCCACATGGTGCGTAGGCCTCACACATCTCCATTGGGCTCTGCACGACTTCTTGGACCCCCGTATTATTTTATTATTATTATTATTATTATTATTATTATTATTATTATTATTATTATTATTATTTATCTAATTTGTCAAATGCAAGCATGCTTTGTTCTCCTCAGCATCACTCGCCTCATGCCTTGTTCCCCTCTTTATCATTCATCTCATGCTATATTCCTTTCATCATCACTCACCCCATGCTTTGTTCTCCTCTTTATCATTCATCTCATGTTATATTCCCTTCATCATTCTTCACCCCATGCTTTGTTCCCCCCATCATCACTCACCCCATGCCTTGTTCCCCTCTTTAATATTCATACCATGCTATATTCCTTTCATCATCACTCGTCACATGCTTTATTCCCCTCTTTATCATTCATCCCATGTTATATTCCCTTCATCATTTTTCACCCCATGCTTTGTTCCCCTCTTTATCATTCGTCTCATGCTATATTCCCTCCCTCATTTTTCATCCCATGCTTTGTTCCCCCCATAATTATTCCCTTATGTCTTGTTTCCTATACTTGCCCCAAACTAAGTCTATAAATAGCCTTCTCATTCTAAGCATAGGGAGGAGGAGTTTTTCTTGGTGGTAAGGAGATGATTTCGAATATTAAAGTCTTCTATTGTAAGTTTTTGAAGCTTGTCTCTCTCTTTGTGGGTAAGGAGTGAGGCTATGTTTCATTCTCTTGGAAGATCAAGTGGTCAACCGATTTCGTTTCCTATCGGTGTCGAGTCACCCCATCTGAAGAAGGCACTCCATAGTGCCTCGAGTCATAGCTCAAGAACCACCCTCGGGAAGATGTTCTAGACTGACCCCTGTAAACTCACCGACAGGAAAAGAAGACTGGAGGAGAGGAAGACGAGAGGTAAAACTAATGGACTTTCTCTTCCTGAGTTACATTCTGAAGTGTAATAAACGAGGTATGAAGTTGTGAATCGAGGACTCAAACCCAAAGTTAGACTCAACTTTGAACCTAAACCCTGTTTATCTCTCTACGAATTGTTTAAACCCTTGAGTCGGTATAGAACTGGTTTATTGTTTTATTTAGTATGCGATTTTTTTTTTATTTCCTCTAAACATCTAATTATTCAAAAAAACCCATAAAAAATCATAAAATGCCAAAAAAAATCACAAAAGTTTTTTAGGAAATATTCCAAAAATATTTTCAAACTTTGACTTCTATGAGTTTTGTCTTAATTTTATTTGTGTTATTTTGAAGTTCGGGAAAAATATTGAAAATAATAAAAGTCACAAAAATGTTTTTACACATAAAAAAACTCACAAAAACATTTTCAAGATCCAGGAAATCATTTTTACCCCGAATGAGCCCAAAACCTCCCAACAATCCCGATGATTGCAAAGAAGGGCGTTGAGCTTTTCGAAGCACGATATGTCTCGATTCTGAGAAAACCATGTTATTTTTTTTCGGGTATTTTTTTTACAATTTTAAAAAAAGAGTAATTTCAAAGGCTTATTAAATTAATTTTGGGATAATTTTCGTCTAATTTGATATCGTTCGTAAGAACGAGCGCGTATGGGGTGCGAATACCTTCCCCTCGCGTAACCGTACTCTCGAGCCCATCTCTGGTAACGCAGATTGATTCTACCCTTAATTGGGTAGTAATCAAGTGTTCTAACCACACTAAAAGGTTAGTGGCGACTCCATTATTTCTTTTTTCATGAAAATTTATATTCACTTTTCATTCGCATCGTTCCACCTGGGAACGTCGTGACAACGGCATTTTATGTCGTTATATCATAACGTAAAAATCATAATACCGGTGTCGGCATAACATGACGTACTTATAAATGAAAATCTTACTCTTGTAAACATAATATTCTTAAAACCATAGTTCTTGTATTGTTTTTATAGTTTTCCTGAAAATTGCTAAAACATGCTTATCTTGGAAGAATTATAATATATCAAAATAATATAATTTTCATGGAAATATTATACTCATGCCACACAAATGTTCATGGCCTTATAAACTCATAGTTTATCCCAAAATCATATTTTCATATAAAATGTGTTAAAATCATTTCCCTATTCAACACCAGTATTCCCAAACATAATTCAATATCATACATATTTTTCTGAAAATAAATATTGTTTAATTCATAATAATTTCATGAAAAATGCTAACTTAATTTATCCCCTTACCTGACTTACTGAGAAACCCACAAAATATTTCAAACTTACACCTGTGTGTTCCTCAGCTCAACACCTTAAAATTGCATTTTCCCCAACAAAATTTTAGTATTATTTTACATAAAGCATTTTCCGCAGCCCAGAAATACTCAATACCCTAAAAAACTCAAAATACCCAACTTACCCAGATTTTGGGATGGTGCCCAAGTTGGCCTAACCAACGAACTACTCCAGTAGATTTGAAGAGAATCTTCCCAGGAGTAGTGTGGAGGCTTCCGATCGTCGAACTGGCGAAGGATGAAACTAGAAACTTAGAGAGAATGAGGGGGAGACGTTTTAGAGAGAGAGAGAGAGAGAGAGAGAGAGAGAGAGAGAGAGAGAGAGAGAGAGGCATCCATGCAAAATTCTCGCTGAAAAACCTAGCCTCAACTTATTTATAATGTGCAGATTCATGGACGAGACACGTCACCTCGTCAACGATTCCATGAAGGGAGTTTGTCGACAAACACTTATTCCTTGTCTACGAGTTTCAGGCCCTAAAAATAGCCCTCTCGATAAATTCTCATCAACGAGACACGCGTCCACGTCAACGAGCATAAGAGGCTGATTCGTCGACGAGCACTCTCCACTCGTCAACGAGACCCTATTGAAACCCCTTTTTGAAAAATCATTTTCTCTCATTTCTTTTACTATTTAATTACTATAATTCTTCAAGTCTCTACATTCTCCTCTCCTTATAAAATTTTGTCCTCAAAATTTACCACCTGTATTGAACACCATCTTTTGAGGAAAATGTGTTACTTATTTTATTACTTACCTTCACTTATGGAGGAGAAATACTGTGGTTACATCAAGGTTCTGGGAGATTACATAATATACATAAATAAAATTCTCCCAAAACTAAAATACTACCTACTAATAGAAAATTATTACATATACTAACAACCCTGCACAAAATAACTTAACATACTTAGCTGCATCTTTACCTAATTACTGTTGATCCCCACTAAATAGACACGGGTATTTCTATCGTATTTCCTCCTCAAGCTCTTCCACCACATGATTCCTCCATAGGAATTTTACTAATGGAATTCTCTTATTACGCAATTCATGTTCTTTCCTATATAAGATTTGCACTGGTATCTCCTCATAAAAAAGTGAATCTCTGAGTTCTATCCTTGCATAACTGACCACGTGGGAGGGATTTGGGACATATTTCTTTAGCATAGTAACATGAAACATGTCATGTATCCTAGATAAAACTAGTGGTAAAGCTAACCGGTAGGCAACTAACCCCACTCTCTCAAGTATCTCAAAAGGACCAATAAACCTAGGGCTCAGCTTACCCTTCCTCCCAAACCTCATAGTACCTTTCAGTGGCGCTATTTTCAAAAATATATGGTCTCCTACTTCAAATTCTAATTTTCGGTGGTGATTATCTGCATAGCTTTTCTGCCGACTCTGAGCTGCACTGATTCTTTCTATAATAAGCCAGACTTTATCATATGCCTTCTACACTATTTCTGGTCCCAAAAATCACCTCTCACCTACCTCATCCCAGTATAAAGGAGAGCAACATCTCCTACCACATAGCGCCTTGTAAGGTGTCATTCCGATGCTGGTTTAATAGCTATTAGTGTATACAAATTCTACCAGCAGTAGATACTGGGTCCAACTACCACCAAAATCCAACACACATGCCCGTAGCATATCCTTTAATATCTAAATCATCCTCTCTGACTGCCCATCCATCTAAGGATGAAATGTCATGCTAAATGACAATTTAACTCCTCTAAAATCGTGATGTGAAACGTGGGTCCCGGTCTGATACAATAGACACTGGCACACTATTAGCTTTGGTGTATTCCCAATAGGGGGTGAATTGGGTATTTAAAAATTATCGCCTAGGTCAATCGGTTTAATAGTAGTATTACCCAACCTAGGGTCTGTCTATGCAATTATAAACCCAATCATTTAGAATAGTAAAATATAAACATTCATGTACTGGAATTTAAAATGAGGAAATTAAAAGCACGCTTAAGAAATGTTATCGGGGTTCGGCCAATTGTGCCTACTTCCCCGCCTCTAGCTCGCAAGCCCAAGGATTCTACTAAAGCTCACTTAACAGGTGGAGCGGCACCGGTTACAACCAGGTCAATTAATGGGTCTGACCTCAACCAACACGCCTTACCAGGACGGCACACCTAGCTTTCCTAACCGGGTTTAAGCTAGTTCGGGACTATTATATAGGGCTAGTCTCCCTATTCGTACCCACGTCTGGAATACAAAAAATATGAATTTACATACTAGAAAATGTGCTTATCAACTAAGCAGGTATGTACTATAATACGCACAGTATACTTAATCAACCACACATCAATAATATAGGAAATGTAAGCTCAGTAATGTGATTTTGTGCAAACAACACTCAACAAGGTATTATCACTAATATGCTCGAGAGTGTTCTAATCAACCTATTTCTTTGAAACAGTAAATATCAAATTTCAATAATAAATCAGGGTTTCAAAGATGCTAATCAGATAATCAAACTATCTCAAAATATTTCCTTCAATGAAATGAGCACAAGAGTGGTTTGAAAATATTGTAGTTTGTAAAAAATATTTTACACAACAAAATCAAGTTATAGGAATCTTTCAATTACAATGCAAAGATCCTCAAGCTACTAGGTTTTTCCCAACACAAGATTTATAAATAAAATATGTGGGAAAACCTTGCTTAACTTCCCAAAATCAATACCAATCAACCCAACAAAGTAATGGGAGTATGAGCAATAATACTAAGTAATAACCCAAGCAAGAACTCTCACAAAGCTAAGATTAATCAATGGAATGAAGGTATGAGAGTGTTTGGAAGTATTATAGGAAAATGGGATTTTGAGTTTGAGAGAATTTTGGCTAATGATTTTTCTTAATCTCTTCTAAATCCACAAAAATGAGCTCATATTTATGGACCAAGGTGAAATTATAATCGTTTAGGACCCATAGGGAATCCTTAGAAAAGTTTAAAAGCACTTAGGAAATATTAACCCTATTTAATCAATTTAACCTCAGTAAAATTTTAATTAACACGAGAAGGTTCAGGTGGCTGAACCAAGGTTCGGTCACCCAAATAAACTGAGCTTTGAAAAGCATTTTAAATGGTTTAGTAGTCCGAACAAAAGTCAGAAACATTTGCTCCGAGGTGTGGGTGCCTGGGTCTGGGGTCATTAGCCCGAACACAAGAGTTCGGTCGCTCGGGGCACAATTTGAACTAAAATACTTGGCAGCTCGAGTTGGTGAACTGTATTTTTCAAAGGGTTCAGGCGCTCGAGGGAGATAGGGTCAAAATGTGTTTGATCACCTGAAACATGGTCAAACTGTTGACTTCTAAATAGTTCGAGCGCCCGAGGTGATTTGTTCACATGGGGTTCGGTCACCCGAGGTCTCTCATTTAACCCTAATATTGTTCAATTCAATTCAATTTACTCCCCAGATTATGAATGATGATTGGGACTTTTTTGTGCATTTGTGTAGGGACCTAAGGTCTTTCTAGGGTCTATAAGAACACCGAAAAAATCCGACGTCGGTGTGCCCTAAGGTCATTCGGTCCCTATGGTCAATCTACGGTCGTGTTGAGCTTGCAATTACCTACATGCATGACATGCAGAGATTATTACAGACCGATATAAATTATTATAGACCAATATAAAATTAAATGCAAATACAATTGAAAATAGGTCTTCATTCCTTTTGCTTCTCCAAACGCCATCATATGGTGTGAGCATTGAGTTCCTTATGACATCAACTGTATCTTTACCATCCATGCGTGCAAAGAATTAACCCTATTCATAAGCTCAGTGTACAAGTAAGATACATATGCTTTGTCAACATCAAAAATAGGGATCGGACTCACAAAGTCAACACACACCATGTGATCGTACTATCTTTTGAATATATATTTCGATCAGTCTGTCCATGGAATAGTTGATCTTGATAGGGATAACGTGAACGATCTTCGTTAGTCGATCAACAACCACCGAAATAGCATTCTACCCCTATCGTACAAGCGGTAATCCCGTCAAAAGTCCATAAAAATGTGATCCCATTTCCACTTCGGGATATCTGGTGCTCAGCTTTTACCTATTGGCACGTCAAACGCTACTGCAAAAATTCAACAATCTCTCTCTTCATGCCGCTCCACCAGAAATACTTTCGCAGATCCCTATACATTTTAGTTCTACTTAGATGAACCGTGTATAAGGATATGTGAGCCTCCTCAAGGATCATCCTTCTGATATCCACATCTGCAAGCATGTACAATCTGGTACAGAACCTTAAAGGTCCGTCATCAGAAATACTGAATTCCTCTCCTTGTCTGTCCTGCACCTTCTCTATCAACTTCGTCAACTCTACATCATTCCTCTGGGATGCTTTAATCTTTTCATATAGGCTGCACCACTAGGTTGGCAATCAATGCCTGGAAATCACTCTTTACTAACTCCATGCCAAGCCTCTCCAAGTCCATCTAGATTGAACGCTGCATTTCTGCTACTGACAATACTGCTATCATGGACTTTTGGCTCAGAGCATCAGCCACCACATTTACTTTACTTTGATGGTAGCTGATAATACAGTCATAATCCTTTATGAGCTCTAACCATCTCCTCTACCGCATATTCAACTCCTTCTGCGTGAAGAAGTACTATAAACTTTTATGATCTGAAAATATTTCACATCTCTCTCCGTACAGATAATGTCTTCAAATATTTAGTGCATAAACCACTGCAGCCAATTCTAGATCATGAGTGGGATAATTCTTTTCGTATTTTCTCAATTTTCTAAAGGCATATGCTACTACTCTACCCTACTGCATCAATACACATTCGAGCCCCCTCAAAGACGCATTATAGTAGATCATGTAGCCATCACCTCCTGATGGAATAATCAATATTGGTGTTGTGACAATCCTCTGTTTCAATTCCTGGAAGCTCTATTCACAACTATCATCCCATTCAACCCTGACATTCTTCCTAGTTAGTCGTGTTAGAGGCCTTGATAATGCTGAAAATCCTTCTACGAACCGTCAATAATAACCTATCAGTCCTAAGAAACTCCTAACTTCCTGTACGTTCCTCGGCCTGACCCAATTCACTACTACCTCTATCTTGCTGGGATCTATAGAAATTCCATCCCCTAATATAACATGCCCCAAAAACTTAACTTTCTCTAACCAGAATTCAAATTTAGTAAACTTAACATACAATTTCTTTTCCCTGAGCATCTGAAGTACTAACCTTAGGTGTGTCTCATGCTCCTCAAAACCCCTCGAGTAGAACAATATGTCATCAATGAAAACCACAACAAACTGGTCTAAATGCTGGTGAAAGATTCTATTCATCAAATCTATGAATACAGTAGGAGCATTCATTAGACCGAAGGGCATAACTAGAAATTCATAATGCCTATACCTAGTCCTGAAAGCTGTCTTTGAAATATCTTCTGCTTTAACTTTCACCTGGTGATAACCTGACCTGAGGTCGATCTTGGAATAGTCATTTGTACCCTGAAGTTGATCAAATAAGTCGTGTATATGGGGTAGAGGATACTTGTTCTTAATTGTTATTTTATTTATTTCTCTGTAATCTATATACATTCTCATAGTCCTGTCTTTCTTTTTCACAAATAATACTGGAGCTCTCCAAGGTAATACACTAGGTCTGATAAATCATTTATTCAATAAATCATGCAACTGATCCTTTAATTCTCTCAATTCTAATGGAGTCATTAAGTCAAGAGCTTTAGAAATTGGCGTTGTCCTTGGGAGTAAGTCAATAACAAAATCTATCTCAGGGTCGGGAAGCAACCTAAGTAATTCCTCTAGAAAAACTTCTGGAAACTCCTTAACCACTGGTGTACTGACAAGCTTCAATTCATTTTTTGTCACCTCCTTTACATAAGCCATAAACCCCTGACATCCGTCTAGAAGTCTTCTTGCCTACATGGCTGACACTAATTGAGGTGGGGAATGCACTCGCGACCCACAAATCTGAATTATGGCTTTCTTGGTGGTCTGAAAATCACCATTTTTAGATGACAATTGATACTAGCATGGTTAGTAGTCAGCCAATCCATACCCAGTATTATATCAAATCCATGCAAATATAACATAATTAGATCAGCCGGTAATACTCTCCCCTAAATTTCTACTGGATAGCCCCCGAACACCCTTCGACAACTCACCACTGACCCTATTTGTGTTGCTACTAACAGTTCAACATCTAATAATTGTGTCTCAACACTAGTCAATTTAACATACCCCACAGACACAAAAGAGTGGGTGGCACCTATATTAAATAAAATAATAGCTTGATATGATAAAGCAGTAAAGGTACCTATCACGACGTCGTCTGCGGCCTCGGCGTCTCTCTGCGTCAAAGCATAAACCCTTGTCGGGGCTACATTCCTCTACTGGTCTCCACGAGGCACCTGATAACCTCCTCGGTGCGGTCTAGGATCAAGTGTGGTACCAAGTGGTGTAGGATTATCTCGTACCAAATGTCTCGGTACACCGCAGCGATAGAAAACGCCTCTCCCTACTCGACGCTCTCCTAAGTGTCTCTTTCCACATATTTGAAAAATAGGGTAGGTAAGCACTCCCTGAACCTCACGGCCCCCAGTCTCCTGCCTCTATCCTCTGCCATAATTTCCCCTCCTCCACCGACCTCGACTCGATCCCTGCTGAAAGCCTGAAGGCGTGGACCTCTTCTTTTGTCCCTGCTCCTCTACCTCCATCCGCTCACTAGCCTCAACCACAACTGCTCTGTGCACCAACTTGGTAAAGTCCTGCACTTTCAATACTACCACCTGCTTATAATTTTCTCGCCTCAAACCTCTTTCAAACTGTCTCACCTTCTTTGCCTCATCGGGTATGATATATGGGGTGAAATGGGACAACTCTATAAACCTTGCCGTGTATTGTTGGACTGTCTATTGTCCCTGCTTCAAGTGCAGGAACTCCTCCACTTTAGCTTCCCTGATAGTGGCCGAAAAGTATCTGTTGAAGAACAAATCTTTAAAACGGCACCAAGTTATAGCTATAGGCACCACCCTCTATTCCTTCAAAAGTTTTATCGCAATCCACCATCTTTCGACCTCTTCTGCCAGCTTATAGGTGGAAAATAGGACCCTCTACTCTTTAGTGCACTACAGTACCGCCAATACTTTCTCTATTTCAAGCATCTAGTTTTCGACGACTATAAGATCAGCTCCTCCTGAAAATGCCAGAGGATTCATCTTGGTGAATTTCTCTATCGTGCACCTGTGGCTTGCAAACGAGCCTCCCTGCTCTTTAGAGCTCCGTGCGATCTCAGCCATGACCTACTGAGCCACACTGCATAATACTGCATCTGAATCAGCTCCTCCTGCACTTGAGGGCCCTGTACCCTCACTTCCGCTCGCATGAGCACTACCACTACTCGAGTCCATCTTGGAAAGACAAAAAAACATAGCTTAGGGACTCCATCCTTATAACTTACATATCTAACCAAAATTCATATTATCCCTTCTATTTTGACATCTTTATCTTAATTCAAGATTCAATTCTATACTTTAGAAACACAACCTGACAATAGTTTACTATGATTTTCCTGAAATCGTCACCCTAGGAAAGACACAGAAACCACCACAGAAGTCCTGCCTCTAAACTGCAGAACAAAATCTCAAATATTTTTCCTATACTCTGGTATTGTTTCCGGTGCACTCTAGAGTCTATAGAACCTAGCAACCTAGGCTCTAATACCAAACTATAATGACCTGCCTAATTTACCATATATTTTTTTTTCCACATAAAGATAATATTAATAATTATAACATCCAACTAAACTATCATAATCATAATCAATTTGGACCTATGGGTACCAGGAATATACTTATCATAAAACTTTAATACATAAGCAGCAGAAAACATAAAATCATATACATGTCATAAACACCAGAAACCATACCAAAGTTCTACCAAATCTGTTATATATATACAGTCAATCCACAAAAAGACAAAAATGTATTCCTAGGGTCTGAATCCAAAAATCTATTTGACCCTAGCTCACCCACTTAGCCTACAGACAGGGTAGCTCAGACCACATCTACTGTTGTGGAGCTCTATCCACCCTCTTACCTAGATTTCCTAAAATGTTTGTAATGTTGGGGTGAGACATCTCTCAGTAATGGAGACAAATTAATATCAGTGTGTGGCAATATGAGTATTTTTCTTGATATACATATAAATAGTACATAATGCATATCCGAGATAAACAATTGTATCATAATTGAATAAAACGTGATTTAACATATCATAATTTAACATACTAAATTCCTGTACTGGAAAATCATCATATATAAATATATCATACTTAAATTATTACCCATGATAAATAGATAGTTAGCTATCGTCATGTCTTACCTCCTAGATGACAGAGTTGTGCGGTCCAAAGGCTAGACCTAGAAATGGTTGGCCGACCATGCTAAGTCAATATTGGTAATAGTGTAAGTACAATGGGCCTGTTCTACCTATGTCGGACTATCAGCAGAACTACGACACTCTTATGAAGCCACATCGACTGCCATCTCCCACACTCTACATAAGATGTGTGGTAGCACTAACATAAACGTAAACGTAAACGTGCAGCTATAGTACTGTGCTTCATGAAACTAAACTAAGCTATCCAAGTTGTGATAACATATAATACATTTCATGATATGGAACATATCAGTTTCATATATCAGGTAAAACATAACATGATAATATTTTTATTGAAACTTGACATGACATGCATAATTATGGCATTTTATGCCATTATATCATAACGTAAAAATCATAATACTAGCGTTGGCATAACATAACGTACTTGTACATGAAAATCTTACTCTTGTAAACATAATATTCCTAAAACCATAGTTCTTGTATTATTTTTATGGTTTTCCTAAAAACTACTAAAACATGCTAATCTTGGAAGAATTATAATATTTCAAAATAATATAATTTTCATGGAAATATTATACTCATGCCACACAAATGTTCATAGCCTTATAAACTCATAATTTATCCTAAAATCATATTTCCATATAAAATGTGTTAAAATCATTTCCCTATTCAACAGCAATATTTCCAAACATAATTCTATATCATACATATTTTCTTGAAAATAAATGTTGTTTATATCATAAAAATTTCATGAAAAATACTGACTTAATTTATCCCCTTACCTGACTTACTGAAAAGCTCACAAAACATTTCAAACTTACACCCATGTGTTCCCTAACTCAACACCCTGAAATTACATTTTTCCCAACAAAACTTAAGTATTACTCTACCTAAAGCATTTTCCTCAATCCAGAAATACTAAATACCCTATAAAACTCAAAATACCAAACTTACCCAAATTTTGGGATGGTGCCCAAATTGGCCTAACCAACGAACTACTCCAGCATATTTGAAGAGAATCTTCACAAGAGTAGCGTGGCGGGTTCTGATCGTCGAACCGGCAAAGGATGAAACCAGAAACTTAGAGAGAAGGAGGGGGAGACGTTTTAGAGAGAGAGAGAGAGAGAGAGAGAGAGAGAGAGAGGCATCCATGCAAAATTCTCGCTGAAAAACCCGGCCTAACTTATTTATAATGTGAGGATTCGTCGACGAGCCACATCACCTCTTCGATGAGTCCATGAAGGGAGTTCATCGACGAACACTTACTCCTCGTCGACGAGTTTTAGACCCTGAAAACAGCCCTCTCTGTAAATTCTCGTCAACGAGACACGCGTACGTGTTGAGGAGCCCAAGAGGCCGATTCGTCGACGAGCACTCTGCACTTGTCGACGAGACGCTACTAAAACCCCGTTTTGAAAAATTCTTTTGTCTCCTTTCGTTTATTATTTAATTACTATAATTTTTCGGGTCTCTAAATGCCGTCTGTAAATTGGACATTTTTCCATAAAACATATACCTAATAGATTCAAGTAAGCAATATATAATTCAGTTTAAGCATGCTAGAACCTATATCCACTACCAGCATGCAATACACATCAAGGCATCCGCCATGCAGGAGGCATTCTAGATTACGCATGCAATCCAATAGTTCATTCAACAATTCATAAATATAAAACTATCCATCAAATGATATGAACAATAAACAATAGTGGATAGTTATGAGTTCAGTGTAGTTCTTATGAAGGCATATAGATATATATAAGATAAAATCATGAGAGCATTTAATATACATAGTCATGAAAGAGAAATACTCCACCTGAGTTATACGCTAATCCATTTTATGTCTTTTCTTAATTTTTTAATTCCGTTAGCCAAGATTTTTAAAATTTTTGATGGTTTAAGCTTGACGAAGAATGCATTAGGCTTATCGGACCAAAAAGTCACAATAAATATTTGTTAAGGTGATAAGTCAATGTCTGCCTCTTTTCTTATGAATTTCAATACGTGTAAGAGGCTCATGTTCAAATAGCTTTGAGTTTTAATTATATGTGCATTCTCCTTCAATTTTTCATTCCATCATCTATATTTGAAACCTAGTGCAACAACCTTAGCCATTCAACATCATTAAGTTATATAGAGCTCTAAAGGATCTGACTTGAAATTTGAAAGCTTGTGAAGCGAGGTATAGGACAAATACTCTTAAAGATTAGACTTCTATTATGTTCAGAAGAGTATTTAGAATGAGTAGAACATTGTTAAAGTATTTTCGTAAACATGGCTCTTTGATGATTGGAACGTATCCTTTAAATATAATCATAATTTGGAGTAATGATACTTTAATAGGTGAAACCTTACCGAACATGATCATGCTCCCCCTCCCCTCTTGGGATTTCACCAAAACTCACAAGTTTTAATTATTTTGAGTAGTTATATATATATATTAGGTTTAGTTATAGAATTTGGGATTTACGCAGCTTAATAATTCAATTAGGCTAAATAAATACTTAATATCCTAAATTCCTAATTACTAAGATTTGAGAAGTAAATTTGATAATGTTAAAATAAATATATTGTATATAAATAATAACATTTTTTCTTTTTCTTTTTTTTACTCTTATTTTATTAATAAATGAAATATATAATATTTTAAACTTTTAATTATTTAAAAAATTTGAATAAATAATAGAGTATATTTATATTTTAAATTTTAAATTTTTCCTCTCTCCCTTATGTGAAAAATAATTAAAATTACAATGCTATGGAAGGTATACTTTATATGTTAATTGTTATGTAAACAACAATTATAAGGCAATTAAAAACTTTGTTGATTCTATTCCATTATTAAGTTGTTTTATTTCATTTAAACAAGTTGATAAATGCTATGAATGACTGAGTAGTAATTTATTTAAGCAAACTATATTTTTTTACCCATAGAAGTAGCACAAACTATAAAAAATAAAAAATAAGAAGACTTTTTTTTGTAAACAACGCACTAAAATTAATATAAAAATCATATTTCCTATTAAAAACATTTATAGGTTGAATAAAAGCAGCTAAAATTCATTAAGGGATTTCATACTTATTTTTTTAACTTTGGTATGGTTGTGCATGTGTAGGAAAAATTCACAACCATTACACCGGCTTCCCTTTACGCAACACCCGCGTCTCTCGCGACCTGTGACATCCGCGACTATTACGTGACATTACCGTGACCACATTTTAAAACCATGGAACCAACACTCCAATCATATGCCAGATTTCTAAGATAAAAATATATGCATTACTCATCAACCTCCTGTGAAAATGTCATCTGTGCAGGATGAATAATTTGTTCTTATTTAAGTGAATTCTAACGGAACAATAATTGCAAATTATCAAATTGAATATTAACATCAAGTTACATATGAATTGAATACAGCATTAGCATTTGGGTCTTCGTACACAACAATACAACAATTTTATGTACAGAATGCACAAATGGGGGGTTAGATAATTTGAAATAAAAGATTTACAGAAAGTCCCATTGCCAATATACCTTCTCTACAATTCCTCCACCACTCCGAACAGCAAGGTGAAGGGTCTCGGAGGCAGGAGGAACACCCCATAGTAAAGGCACTGCCACTGTCATGGTTAGCTTTTCCTGTAAACCTTCCTTGCTAGCTTTCTCTGCTGCTACAACCTGAACATCAAAACAAAAAACACATTGGAAGGATACATACTGCATGCTGTGAACATAACCAATTGGAAACAGAGACTATGGAGCTGTTGTTATAATAGAAAAATAACGAAGTCTGAACCTCCAGGCCAAAAACTAAGTCTGAGCCTCCAGACCAAAAACAAGGTATCTGCTATGTTCAGTACACAACATTCTAAAATTGTCTGCTAGGACCATCTGCGTACTCATTTTCCAGGGACCTTAAAAACCCAATAAACCAATAGTGAAATGGAACGTGAGGGCAATAATGACTTCTCACTCTTCTGCTCACACGTCAACCAAAGTTCACTCATTCATTCTCTCGTCTTGTATATTTTCCACTCAATCTTCTGGCACAACTGCCAACTGACCAAGTGATTTCTAATCGTGATCCAAATTCCTCAGGAGGTAATAATATCGATGGCCCTGAGACAAGTCAGAATTTTTAATAAAAAATTTAATAAGGGAAAAAGGTTTCAACCCATAGTGAAGAAACCAAGTACATGCAGAGCAATGCAATATAAAGGAGTTGGAAGGGAGAAATCAAAGGAGGATGGAAAAGCATATGGTTAGTTCAGTTTTGGAAAACAATTTCCATTTTTCATTTTTCATTTTTTTGAAAAAATTACAAAAATTCCACCTTATTTTTCTAGGTTTCCAACATTTGTTGAGAACATTTCCAAAACAATAAAAAGTTGTTTTCAAGTTTTTCTTTACCAATGTTGGAGAATTGGAAAACAATGTCATTTTTGTAATTTTTGGAAAACTGGAATGAAGATTAAAGTGGTCATTGATTTATAATTTAGAAAGATTCTGGCCTCTTGGGATTTACAAGCAGTAAAATTGAGAAAAAAAAGGGAAGCAAGCGAAGCCCAAAAGAATAATGTCCCAACACCAAACAAAAGAGGAAGTAAAAAGGGAGGGAAACATCGGAAATTTATAGAGCAATAAACTGCTGTTTGTGCCCTTGAAAAACATCCTAGATCTTGATGTAAATAATAATGATAATAAGTTAATAACAATAACAACTGATGCTGACAGAAATTCTTTTTTAATCTTGTAGAATGTTGACAGAGGTCAACGCCACTCTACTTACATTGGTGCCTGAGGGTCCTAACCCTACAAATCATTCTGATTGTAGGGTCATGCACCAACAGCTCACTGCAATTATAAATGCATATTCAATGGGAAAAAATGAGGGATTAAGGTCAGTGCTTGATAACTTGGGGGGTGCTTCTCAAGAAGCTTTCAGATAATATATTGCATGCTAAAGAATTATTCAGAAATTATCACACAGAGTATCTCACCAGAAGCACCCTAAAGTTGACTTGACAAAAGCTTCAAAAACTACGAGAAGAATTTCTACGAGATACAATGAGGGCCTTCAACTTTCTATCAAATTTATTGGCTGTGTGATGGCCTGTTTTCCAGTCAGTGTCGATGGGTCTTCAGCTGTCTATTTCAGTTGCAATAGAGGGTTAAAGCAAAAGGATCCAGTCTCTCTTTGTGCTAATAATGTTGTTTCAGTCAATAAAATTGAAGGCATCAAAAGACGAGGATAGATTTCATTTGCATCATAAATGTTCGAAGTCAATGATAATCCTTTTTTTCCTGAAGACATGATGATGTTTAGGAAAGGTAACCAAGGAAACATTTTTATTTTTGTTTTTTTGGGGGGATTTTAGTGTCTAGATAATCTGCTAATGAACAAAAATGAACCAAAAACAAGAGGAGTCAAATATTAAGCATGTAAACTTTTTCCAGAGTGTAGACCTACAGTCAAATATTCAGGTCGTGCCTTTGATATCAACTAGGCTAACATCTAACAGCAATGCGGAGCCAAAAATTTTTCTCAAATGCTGTGAATGTGGGATTTTCACAAATGATGTGTTTAGGCCCAATATATATATATATATATAGGCCGGGGTTGGGGTTGGGGGAAGGTGAAGCAGAAACAGGGTCAATCTCCACCTTGTTAATAGTGTTCTTTCAAGTAAACAGATTTTTGGCGCTCAATGTTCATGATTCCCAAGAAGGTAGCAAATGATGTGAAGCAAGCTTGAGAGTTTGGAATAGTTTATCGAACTGAAAAAGGAGCACAGCCTTCATGTCAAAAAAGTATGTGAATGAAAGAAAGCTGCTATCTTCAAATATATGTGGCCTTTTTAGTATTTCACTGTTACAGATCAATGGCTAGATGAATGCATGAAATGGTGATTAAAAAAGGAAATGAGCATTAGGACTTCCAAATCTCCAAATAACTGCAGATGGATATAGAGAAAAATATTGTTGTTGAGAAGCAAAATCAGACTGTTAATGTTTTAGTGGAAATGGATTGACTTTGAGGACACATCTTTGGTTTGACAAATAGATGTCTTCTGTCCCACAATTGAGACTTGTGAAAATATAATTCATGAGACAGGAATTTGAAGACAAGCTAGGGTGACTGAGATCTTTGGATACAGTATATGAAAGCCTCCTGATAAACAGGAGCAGTTTTTCTGTTCGCAGTCCTCAACTACAAATTAGACATATATGCCCTCTAGTGAATTGGTCTATACAGCCTTGGGTACTCTATGGCTTGCTATGAGTAGGAGTAATGCAGGAGAACATTCAACAACTTCAATTCTCAATTTCCCTCTGAATGAAAAAAAGCCAATACACAGGCGCCTTTTAAAGGCTTACAAAGCTTGGAAGATGAGGAAAACTAAATTAAGAAACCTAAGAAAAAATATCAGTCTCGTACATGATAATTTATAATCTGGATGATATAATCCTAATAAAGGTACCATAATAAAAAATGGAAAATGAAATAAAATCCTCCATGCTGGTTGCATGAAGTAGGTTACAGATACGAGATCTTCAAATGGAAAAAAGATGTTTTAAATATCTTTAAATTGTGTTTTCTGCAGGAACAGTGGAGAAAATTTAAACGACTTTTTTTTTTTCAAGTGTAACAACCGTAATTTTGCAAATCCTATTTGGGGGGCAGGTGTCCACGACCCTACTGAAGAAAGGCTAGTGCTCTGGAAGCAAGAAGTCATGTAGCAGCAAAACCGTGTCAAGGGGAAGGACTACAACCTGTGTTATGACTTACTAGAACAGCTCTGACTGCAACTTTATACATTCTAGATGGCTAGAGTTATAATATTAAAATATAATATTATATAAGAGAAGGGATGAGATGAAAGAGTGCAAAATGAATAAGCAGCCCAACTGACAAACTCTCTTCAGAGAATGTGAAAACACAATGAATTGTTCTTGCTGCTCTGCTGATGTAACTTACTAAGGATTTAATAGCCCACCATTTGGTAAAGGATGTTGCCCAAAATCATGTGCATTGGCAGAAGAGGATTTATGTAGCCTATCCCACCTTGTGGAACTTAAGACTTGGTTGTTGCTCTTTATTAGACTTGATAAAGTACAATGGAAGGATGTGATTAAATTGTGTGAAAAGATGAGGTACGGTGTTATAGGTAACCCAACAAAATGCCTCCCCAGAAAACAAACAATTGAACTATCATATGTTGACTTTTTGAGTCCGATCCCTATTTTGATACTGACAAAACACAAGTTTCTTAGGTGTGTACTTAGCTTGTGAACAGGTATATTATTCATCACACACATAAAGGGACTAAAGATGGAAGCCACAAAGGACGTAAAGATCACAATCAAGCGTATTCCATCAAGTCAAAGGAGCAAAGAAGAAGACATTTACAATTTAATTTATATTGCACTTTAGTCTCTATCTTGGTCTATAATAATGCATGCATCAGCATGATATGAATACCAAAACTCAGATGGCAATAGATTGACCTTAGGGGCCTAACCTTTCAAGGATTTCTTTTTCATAAAAGTTAAAAATCATACAACGGTTTTAGAATGGCTTTAGGGTCCAAATCAAGGCAAAAATTGAGGGAGTCAATGTCCCCGAGTCGACCGACCTGTTCTAGTGTTAAGTACCTCAATTGATCGAAGACACTGTAGGCCAGAAGTCAAAATTTGACTAGGCTAAGTCGACCGACCAACTTTTGAACTTAGCTTCCACAGTCAACCGACCTATAAACTTGGCTTTTCTTTCTTCCTCGGCCGACCGGCCAGTACAGTTCAAAATTGCCTCAGCCGACCAGCCTTCAAGGCACGGCCGACTGGTCATTTGGCCAGCTGACCTAACCTACGAAGGAATGAAAATCGCCCAAGGTCAGCTGATCGGCGATTCACTCAGTTGACTGAACTCGGAAGAAAAATTCAAATCTTAACGTAGCTCAGCCGACCGACGTCTTGGTTAGTCAACCAAACCTCTCGGGTTAGACTATTTTTTAGCGCCTAAACACGTTTAATTTTTTAATTAAACAATTTTAAAAATACCAAGCGTGTCTCCAACAGTCATTTTTGTATAAAATTTATAAATACCCCTTTCATTTTCTTAATTAACAACTTTGATTAGCCAAAATTTTTCTCTCAAATTTATTTAGGCTATTTTAATCAAAGTTCCCCCAAACCTATTTTTTGTTGCAAAAATCTTTTCTTTGGGGCAAATCTTTTAATACTCTCTCCAACTCTCTTTCACTAATTATTTTTTGAAAAATATTTATTAAAAGAGAGCATTTATTTTGGGCATTTATGTTGTTCATATGTATTTTCTCTCACTTGTTCTTCATTTTGAAAATTAATTTTTAGAGAGTAAGCTTGTGGTTTCTCCACACATTTCTTTGATAAAAATTTTTGTGGAGAAATTGTTCATGGCTTTATGAATCTTTGCACATTCATTGCAATATTCATAAGCTCACTTGTGTTTATTGACAAAAATCTTTTTGAGCTAAAAATCCTAGATTCTCCTGTTATTCTTTGAAAAATACTTTTAGAGAAATATCTTTTAGGGTTTAAATTTTTGAAACTTTTTATCATATATATTATATTCAAAGATTGCAAAACTTGTTTTTGAGAAAAATACCCTTACTCTACTGAGCATGATTTCATATCATATTTGAGAGTGCATTGAGCTTTAAAGTTGTACATCTCTGCTTGTATTTAGAAGCATTTTTTCATGTACAAAAATATTTTTATGTAACAGTTTGGTTCAGCAAGTAAATTGAACTGGGGAGTCTCTACCCCGTAAAGGAGACCGGTTGGATTCATTCCATAAATTGAATTAGGAAATCTTCGTCCCGTAAGGGAGACCAATTGAGCTCAGTCAGGTCATTGAGCTGAGTCTTGGCACCTCCCGTAAAGTGTGGCTCGGTTATGGCTCCGCCCGGTAAGTGTAGCTAGGGTTTACCTTGTCCCGTAAGGAAATGTTATAAACGATTTTTGCTCCACCCGTTAAGTTAGCAGGATTAGTGGAATCCTTGAAGGGTATGCTCAAGGCGGGGACGTAGGCTGGTTTGGTCAAACCTTAATAACAAATCTTCTCTCTCTCTCTCATTTAAATTTCTGCACTTTAATTTCCGCACATGTGTACTTGTTCATTTATCATTGTCATTATTTCTACATACATGCCTTTAATTTCAAATGAGATATGCAGCATTCATGTATGTCAGCACACATAGTTTATTTGTTTTACATACACGCTTTATATCTTAAATGAGATATGATGTACTTGATGTATGCAAATATTTAATTTGTAAAGAATGTCATATTTGTTTTAAATATTTGCACACTTTGATTAATTGGGGGAATTGAGACTGCTTAGAAAAACCCTAGGGTGTGAAATACTGTTGTTATCAGATTTAACCTAGGAATAAATTTTAAAATTTCCAATTCATCCCCCCTCTTGGGATCACATCAATTACATCATCATATTAGATCAGATCAAAAGAAAGAGGAAAAAATAAGGGCAGAGGGAAAAAAGATGCACTGTTTAGACTCTGAAAAGACATGTCATGGGGTACTAAGAGATTGCAGTCAATCAAAGCAGGCTATTTTGAAGATCATTGATTATGTGAGAAAATTTTTCTAATGTGGAAAACGTATTAGTCGGTAGCATTGGACTTGTGGCCTTCCAAAGTGAGTAATTGCTTTGTGGTTTTTATTTTTTATTTTTTCTGCTAACAACAGCAATACTATTGTTGGTTCGAGAGGGTTTAGTCTTGGGAATTCAACAGGTACTCCAGCGCTTTTGGTTCAAGAGGATTGCTGCCAGGATGAGGGCATCATCACAAAGCTGCCCTATGCTTTAGTTGAGGGAGGGGCTTGCACAAAGGTTCATGGTAGTGGCACAAAGGATATACAGAGGTTGGCTGCTGATGAGGGAAATAATTCTTTTGGTAAGGAATAAAACTTCAAGAAGGCTTGTGTTCACTGGGTGGACACGCAAGATAATTCTTCTGGGAAAACCAGAAGAATGTAATAAAAAAAAGCTCAAAAGTACTTTAAGTTTCATGGATTCCCAGCATATTCAGGAGGGAAATACAAATGTGAGCAGCAGCAAGGGCAAGGAGAATGAGAAATGGGGTGATGTGTTGGATAATATAGTGCTGATATTAATGAATTTGCAGATTAGGGCAGTTATCTTCTGGATGAAATTCAAAATCACTGTGGCTATGATTCTGAATCATCTGATTTTTTGGGGATTTGTCATACGTGCTGCCATCTCCAATGGAAGGTTTAGAGGGTACTTTTATAATTGAGGAGGATGGTTTAGGAAAGGAGCAACAGTGCATGGAAGGGATTTTGCCCACTCCAATTGTTGAGGTTGATTAGAGGGAAGAAGCTCAAGAATTGATGGATGAGATGGGTTTGTGGCTTTCCAGTTCTAGAGGTAAGGAAGTTTGCTTAGATGGAGGAAAAAATGAAATTGAAGGGACAGCATGAATTGGGAAACTTGGAAGTGTTCGATGAACTATAAGAGCAAGGGCTTAAAGGGGTTTTCTCATGCGACTTGTTAGTTAGGTTTATTTTATTTTTTTATTTCTTATTTTTCATATTTTTTAGGATTGCTTGTCCTCTGTTATGTTGTAATCTCATTCTCCTCTCTTAATATGTCTTCTTTTATTACCAAAGAAAAACAGCAGCAATACCATATGGCAGGAAAACAAAAGGTAGTAGTAGTAGTAGTAGAACTAATAATAATAAATTTTTACATAAAGTACTCAATCAATGAAAACAATACTGCAGGGCGGGAACCAAGGGAAGGTCATCCACCTCGTGGATTAGTCGGGCCCCAAAAAGGAACCAGACACCATTGGGTTAAAAAAAAGAAATGTGGCAGTGGGGGAATTGGCTTAACCAAGCAAGTCAAATCACAAGAAACCAAAACTTGTCTTACTTGAAAGTGAACCTCGGTATAAATGAGCTTATTCCAATTGGAGAGAACACAAGGGGCCAAATTCAAAGACAAAGAAGTTCAGGACCCCATTATCAAGAAGTTTGAAAGGACAATGGTAGGAAGGAAAAGAAATTTCTTATCAAATGGGGGCAGACTTACCCTACCTGGAGCACTTTGACAAATCTTCCAATCAATTTCATGTCTCTCCTTCCCTTATTGGCTTCAATTGCTAGGAGATTGGACGGAATACAAAAACAATTTCTTTGGGAAATCTTGGGGAAGGAGTTTAAATATCACCCTGTTAGATGGGGATTGGGGAGTGGTTAAACAACCCATATGTTCGGGAGGCTTGGGATTGAAATCCCTCCTCACTTTCAATAAAGCCCTCCTCAAGAAGTGGTTATGGAGGATCATGAAGGAGAAAGATCACTTTTGGTGGGATATTATTGTGTCTAAATATGGACTCGAGCATATGGTTGGATAAAACGCAATAGTAGGGCACCCTATGGAGGAGGAGTTTGGAAATTCATCATTAAAGGATGGGATACTTTTTCCAATTTGTGAGATTTCAAGTGGGAAATGGGGCCAACATTTACCTCTGGCATGATGTGTGGCATGAGAACAGTAATCTTAGAGCTGCCTTTCCTTCCATCTATAGCTTGTCTTGTGACAAAAGAGCCCTTATCAACCATTATCTCCAAATCACTAATCCAGGAATTTTCTGGAATATTCCTTTTACTAGGAATGCAGCAAAATGGGAACTTCATGCACTCTTTGACTTACAAAAATCTATATAATTTCCGTCACCAAAACATCCCCAAAGAATCACAATGGGCTTTGGACAAAAATGGTATTTTCATTGTTAATCTTTCTACAAGAAGCTATCCTTGATGGGAACAAATTGCAACAACTCCCCTTGGATTCATATTTGGAGGACAGCAGCACCTTCAAAGGTTGCCTTTTTTGTTTGGGAGTCCACACATGGGAATATTTTGACCCTTGACAATCTGCAGAAAGGGGGCTTACAGCTAGAAATAGCTATTGTCTTCGTATGGCTGATGCAGAATCAGTCAACCACATCCTTCTCCACTGTCCCTGGACAACTTGAGGAATATGGTTCTATCCTTGACTGGCTATCAATGGGTTACTGCAAATTCTGTTGGAGGGAAGACTTGGGCTTGGAAAGGCATAAGAGCCATCAAGGAGTAGCGAAAGGATTTGAATCTCATTGCACTCTCTTATCTTTTGGTGTGCTTGGAATAAGAGAGCCTCCAAAGATACAACTACTCCACTTCAGATTTGCAGAGAGCAGTGGACTGCTGTTTTCTCCAGCTGGCTTGGTGGGCAAATTGTTAATGATCTTAGTGTAATCCTTGATGTATGTGACACTCTACAAAGTGGTTGATGTTTTGTATCTGGGGATGGTATCCCCTTGATGCGCTGCTAATATAAATTTCTCTTTATTGATTAAAAAAAAATCAACTGGACATACCACAGAGCCTAGCAAAAAATGAAAATTGTGAAAAGATTTATGTAAAAAAATTTTGTGAAAACAAGAATAGATTATGAACTTAACAAGAACACGTTTTTTTTTTTTTAAATGTAATGAAATCTTAAAGAAAAGAAATCATAATTTCATTACTTAAATATACTACAACATTTAAAAAAATTGTTTTAAACAAAAAAAAATATTGCCAAACAAAGGATTGAATCTACAAAAACAATGTTGGTTCACTGTTTTCATGAACAATCCACTCTAGACCTTTTTTTTTTTTTTTTATGAAAGAAAAAAGATATTAATAGTAGAGAAAAATGAAATTACAACCTAAGCAAGGTAGGAAGTCTTCCAAAAAAATAAGTTTAAAAAACAAAAAAATTAAAAATAAAGAATAAATAAATAAAGGAAACAAAAGCAGTGAACTTAAAAAACCAACAAAATAATTAACCAAGAAAATCCTTCTTTAATCACTTTCCATTGTAGTTCACCAAGCCCTTCAAATCAGCTAGTTCCCACTGGCCCCTCAAATTAGCCATTCCAGAACATTATTAAGTCATAAGACTAAAATATTCCATTTTAGAAAATGAAATAGATTGCGACTTGAACTCCAATCCTGACCGACTATCCTACTAATTTGTTAGAATACCACTTTCCCTAAAAGCTTTAGTTGTGGACCAACAATGTATATCAAGCTTTAACACTCCCGTGCACATGCAGCCTGACAGCATATAGAGAGATAAACAAACTATAAATAACACCCATCACAAGGAATATAATTATTTTTTTAACACCGCACAGCAAATGCGAGCAACAAGACTAGAACCCAAAACCTCCTAGTAACAAACTCAGATACCATGTTAGAATTCCACTTCAACTAAAAGCTTAAGCTATTAGGTTGTGGGCCAACAATGTATATCAAGCTTTAAAATAATTAAACAGCTTTCAGTAAATTAAATTCTAGCAGAACAAAGAAACTAATAGCCACATGATTATGTAGAAATAAGAAAGAGAACTCAAGGTGGGGTCATGTGAATCCCTTTATCCATGAGCAACATTTACTCTGATGTTGGACCCAAGTGTTTGAGACCATTTCAATGTATGCATGTTCTTAACTATAGTAATAACTTAAAGCAAAAGAGAACAAATAGTATATCTGTGTGTGTGGGCATCCATGTACATATTTAGGCATGTATGTATGTATTTGCATAATGGCATACCTCCCCACCATGCTCCAAAACAGTATCTTCAACAACATCGCTTAGCATCTCAATTGAACGACAAAAGCCAAAAATACAAAGCCTTCTGCCCATATCCAGTCCCTAGAATGCCCAATTCTTATATGCATAAGTTAAAGCACATAAAATAACACAAGAGAACTTAGCAAAATAATGATCACTTACATTTGTTGCAGCAATGTCAAACAGTGCACCTAGACATAGGCCCTGCTTTGGATCCATGTAATTGCTCTCCTGAAACCGTTGCAATTTTTGAGATGTCTTTAATTTCCCCTGCTTCTGCACATAAAAAGTAGACATTTTTTCAGTTTGATTGAGCCATGGATATTGAGATAGATCAAAAAAAATCAAAAGTGATGCATAAATCCCCTACATCACAAAAGGATTAATCCCACAATACTAATTAAAAGTGAGATATGAATCCCATATGTCACAAGAGGTTTGAAGCAAGAGAGAGAGTGAGAGAGAGCGACCTATAATGTGTCAAACGACCACAATTGAAGCCATGTTGGGACTGTTTATAAGGGGCAAGCACATGTGACTTTTCAACCTCCAATGGGAGGATGCTGCATTGAAGCTCGGTGTTAGGGAGTGAAAATCTAACAAAAAAGGGACACATTATAGGTCCGATGAAGTGGCAATATATGCAAATGAGATAAAGACATGCATTGTGAATGACACAAGGCATATGCTGGTGCAGCCTAGGAACAAGTCAAGAGCTTTGGCACTCCCTCAACGAACCCTAGTTTGAATCCCACAACCCAAAACTCTATATATAACATCCCATAACCAGGATTGGTAGAGACCTCCATGTGTCTCCACAACCAATATCGGTAGAGCATGTAGCCAGTGGAGCAATTTCATTACTGAAGACAAAACAGTAATTTCATTCATTTACAGAGCCACATACATTGTGCACAAGAGTTCATAAAATATTTCACAATATATTGATATAAATTACTAGGGTAAATTGACATGTAGTGGAGGCTTAAAGCAATAAATGGGTGGACAAAATAAGTAGGTTCTTCTTGATGTGTATAGATAATATGATTTGGGATTTATGTCTGATACATGGATCTTAAAGTCATAATACAAAAACTGTACTATGCTTGCTGACCACAATCATCACTGAAGGCACTGCAAATTCAAATGATGGTTGAGATACCACATTCTGGCTGTTCCAGAACTAATTTTTTCTCATTCCCCTAAAAGGTGTACAAAGAAAATTGTGGATGTGGCTGATAAAACTAAAATGGCATACATCTGAAGCAGATACACGTCGAGGAACCATGGAGCCCCCAAGCTGAATGAGCCCATCAGCTGTAAACAAGGTGATTCTCTCCTCAGGAACCCATTGGATGGCTGTAAACACATGTAACAGCAGTCATATGCTCTGTAAATGAGAAAAAAAAAATTGGAAGAAAATTTTTTGTAGTTGAATAACAATAAAACTAATAAACAAATCTTCAACTAAATAGACCAGTTTAGTACTTATCATTTGTGCATTCTATTTCAGTCCCAGAAACTGCTACAATTTTAAAAACCTGTTGTTACCATATTAGAACACACCAATATGTAACAGGATTAGTGCCTTCCAAAACAGTTACAAAGAAATATCTCAGAAGTGCCCTCACTCCTGTTGTCTGGCTACTATATACTATAGGCTGCTATACTCCCATATTAGTTAGGAATTGCCTAAATCAGTTTCTCCACACTTTCTTGTACTCTTTAAATCTGTACATATATATTATATAGATATATTTCAATTTTATTTTTCGAACTTGAAGCAGAATTCATAAACTATGTTCATGATATTTAGTGTCAAATAGTCAAGAATTCAAATCAAAATTAAGATTTAAGTAATTGGCACCGTCTGTTATGTGGAAAAGTAAAAATCATATTTTGGATGTTTTTTTCTTTTTTCCTTAAAAATTATATCTATAACATACATCTATATCCTTCCGTTACTTATTAAAAAGAATATGGTTCAAAACTTAAATTTAAAGGCATGTTCTCTAGCCTTTGCTCCATATACGGTTTATCCTTCAATTAAAACTTTATGCATGAAATATAAATATGTCCATCATGTATGTTCCATTATTTCATGATTTCTTAGTTTAGATTAAAGTTATACTTAAAAAAGTATAATGAACAGTAGCAAATACAAGGGCTTTCCCTCTATAGTGACGAAAGAACCAATTGTTTGGTGTATGTTATATGTAACTTGATTAAAATTTTGGCAAAAAAAAGAAAAAAACATTAAGACATTAGTATGTAAGATTTCAAAGTCGAAATAGTGACTCATTTTTTATTACATGTTTGTTAACGGGATAAACGAATTCATCAATGCAGCATCCATTATGTGTTTCATAACATCTGAACTTGTTAGAACTATTCCATTATAGTTAGGCAGACGGCCACCGTTTTCTAAACCTACTCTATGCATACCAATGTTATTATATCTATGTTCAGTGAAACTATGTGAAAACTGAGAACAACCACAACTAAAACGGAAGGAAAAAGATGCAATTTTCCACAATCCCACAGTATAAAATTTTAAAAATAAAAATGAACCATAAATAAAAGATGTCAATAAGTTAGCATTCAGTAGACTGGATGACATGTATAGAAATTGTCTAACCGGAATCATTGCTTAGTATAGAAGTTTTGTCTGGAGTGAGGAGATATTGCAGGTATTTCAAGAAAAGACATTGCCTACCTGTTCTAGAAAAACTTAGGCCCATTTGGTTAAGGATCCAAATGCTTGTATGTGGATTCTTGTTTTCAAAAATGAAAACATCAAGTTGCATTGTGGATATTTTGTATTCAGAAATGCATTTGGGTGATTCGACTCAAGTTTATTTGGTTAAGTCTACAAAAATACAATTGGTCACCCCCATCGACCAATGAGTGCAACCACCAACACAATAGTTCAAACGCCAATTGCCCAGAAAACAAAAGAATAAGAAAAAGTTGTTTTCGAATTATCCAAATGCATTCTTTGATTTCATTATAGAAAACTAAACTTGAATCTAATAATCCAAATGTATTTTTGAACACACAATATGGATGATACAACTTGTTTTCATTTTAAAAAACAAGAATCCAATACATGTTTTTGGAAAAAGCACCAGGATTCTGATACAACTTGTATCTGGTAGCTTATTTCCAAAAATGAAACCAAGTTGTATTATGCATATTTTGTATTCAAAAATGGGTTCAAATAATCAAATTCAAGTTTAGTTTTCTAAAAATGAAAACAAAGAACGTATTTGTTTAATTCGGAAACAATTTTTTCCTTACTCTATTGTTTTTTGAGTGGTTGGATTTCAAGCTCTAGTGCTGTCAGTGGTGGCCCAGCAGTGCGTTCTGGCCATCAATGATGGGTGGTGGTGGTGAGTGGCGGTGGTAGGTGGTGGAACTTATTGGCAGGTGATGATGGTAGCTGTGGTGGTGGATGGTAATGATTGGTGATGGTGGGTGGTGGTGGGGAGCAGCAATTGGGTAGTGGCAGGCGGTAGGCACCTGTGAGCCTGTGACCAAAAGTGCGTGGTGGTCATTGATAATGGAATATGTGATTGGTGTGGTAAGAAAACGTTGGGAGTTTTAAACTATATTTGTGTTTGCAAATTTAATAACAAAAGATGAAAACTAATAAATAAAAAAATTCATTTATAAAATCCTTAAAGAATAAGTTTTTTCAGGATATTATCCTTGACAAACAGTTTTTTACAAAGGAATATATATATATATATATATATATTATATATATATATACAAATAAAAAATAAAGAAACTAATCAAATGCATTTTTCTTGTATTTTTTTATCCATTGGTTTCGAATACACAAAATTGTACAAGAAAACAAAAGGCCTGTTTTGTTAAGGATCCAAAAACTAGTATGAAGACTTGTGTTTTTGAAAATAAAAATAACAAAATACATTATGCACAATTTGTAGTTAAAAATGCATTTTAATAATTAAATTCAAGTTTTGAAAGCCAAACTCTCGAGGGTTTAGATGATATGGAGAATTACTAAGTTTGGAATGTGTAGTGAAAAATAGAATTGATATGGAGTGTCAATATTAATGAGTCTATTCATAAACTAGACCCTCTTCACTACATTAACTTAATTAATATGAGATTTACTTGGAAAAAAATAGATACATGTAAGTTTGAAGGACGTCCAAGAATTGAATGAATAAAATCATAAAAACAATGAAATTCATGTATCAATAAACATTTATTTTCACGTTATCCTAGGTATGGAAACTACAAGAACATGTGATAGTTGAATTGAGAGAATTTTGAGTGAATATGGTTGTGATATATATAAGCACATTCCTACTCCTTTTTATTGTGATACTCATTTATTTCCTAGTGCAAATAAGAATGAAGTCATTAACCAAAAGGAATATAATAGCATTACCGATAGTCTTACGTTGTGAAAAACTAATGCACATCGGAATAGATTGATCTTACAACGCAGCACTCAACGGAGAAAATACATAACAACAATCACGCAGATTATAATGAAAGCAATAACAAAAACATAAAGAATTACGTGATTCAGCAATGCCTACATCCACGGGAGCAATCGACAATGTGATTTTACTATCTTGTGTTGAAAGACACGAACAACATTGTAGATACAACATATACAATGTATAGATAAAGTTCCTCGAGGCTTTCCCTCCAAAACCCAACCAACCTAATGTTCTCAATTCAAAATTTGAAAATCTGCGCTGGGTTATCAAGCCAAACCCTCCAAAACCCAACCAACCTAATGTTCTCAATTCAAAATTTGAAAATCTGCGCTGGGTTATCAAGCCAAACCGTCGACGGTTTCAGACATACCATCGACAGTTTAATACCGAGAGCAAACAATCGCAGAAACAAACTCAAAATTGGCGACTGTTTCACTGCTCCTAGGCCAAACCGTCGACAATTATAGGGAAACCGTAGACGATTTCCTCCTACAGACCAGAATTTTGATTTCCACCATGTTTTCTCTTTGTACATATGTTCCACTTAGTATATGAGTCACATATCACAACAATCTCTACCTTGGCAAATATACGCCACTTAAGAGATAACTGAAAACATAAACCCTGCTGCTCCACCTTGACCTTGGGACATTAGATTGGGACTATCTCCCTCCTAGCAACTGGAGACATGTAGCAAGTCCAAGCAATGCTTGAGCTTATCTGTGGCAACCGGCTTTGTCAAGATATCCGTTGTGTTCTTAGATGTGTGAACTTTCTCAACTATAAGTTAACCTGAAGAAATCAACTCTCAGATCCTGTGGAACCTTACATCTATAGGTTTGGTTCTTGCATAATTCACTTGATTCTTCGCCAATAGATGACACTCTAACTGTCACAAAGCAGTTCAACTCCACCTTACTGCATGCTTAGCTCCTTGACTAAACCAGTAAGCCACAACGCTTCCTTTGCAGCTTCGGCGACTGCCATATACTGCAACTCAGTTGTTGATAATGCCATCAGAGATTATACCATGGTCCTCCAACAAATAAGTCCTCCCACAAAGGTAAACACATACCCTGTTGCAGACCTCTTGTCATCTAAATCCCCTGCATAATCTGCATCAACATACCCTACAACTAACGGATCACTCTGTTACTTGTCGAACATGATGCAATAGTGAGAAGTACCCCGTAAGTATCTAAAAATCCATTTGACGGCATCCCAATGTTGTCTACCTTGATTTGAAAAGAATTTACTTACTACGCTGACAGCTTGTGCCAAGTCCGGCCTTATACATACCATAGCATACATTAAACACCCCACTGCATTAGCATAGGGGGACCTTTGACGTATCCCGGATATCATCATCCGTCCTTGGGCATTGAGCGGTAGACAATTTAAAGTGATTCGCTAAAAGTGTACTTACCAGTTTTGCATCAGCCATGCTAAACCTTTCAAACACCTTCTCCACATAACCACCATGAGATAACCATAATCTCCCTACAGTTATGTCCCGAAAAATCTCCATCCCAAGTATCTACTTGGCTGCACCAAGATCTTTCATGTCAAACTATTTATTCAACAGAGTCTTCAACTAATTTACCTCAGTCATATCCTTCGTAGCAATTAGCATGTTATCAACATAAAGCAAAAAGAAAATGAGAAAACCATCATCAAGATTCTTTACATAAACGCAGCAATCATACTCACACCTCCTGTAAGCTATCCAGATCATATAGGAATCAAAACATTTCTACCATTGCCTCAGAGACTGTTTCAGCCCGTAAAGTGATTTCTTCAATTTACAAACTAAATGCTCCTATTCGGATTGACTAAACCCTTCTGGTTGTACCATATAGATCTGCTCTTCTAAATCAGCATATAGAAATGTTGTCTTTACGTCCATTTGTTCCAACTGCATATCATAATGTGTCACTAATTCCAACACTACCCAAATGGAAGTGTGTCTGACCATAGATGAGAAGATTTTATCATAATCTACTCTTTTGTCCTATAAGTATCCCTTTGCTACTAACCGTACCTTAAACTTCTCTCCTTCCATTTCTAAAATTGCTTCTTTCTTCCTGTACACCCACTTGCAACCTATCGCCCTCTTCCCAAACTCCACTAAATCCCACATCTGACTATTATGCAATGACTCCATTTCTTCCACGATAGTGACCATCGACCTACTTTTCTCCTGGCCATGCACTGCCTCTTGAAAAGTAGTTGGATCCTCGCAACTGGTAATGAAAGCATAAGATGCCAGATCATCAAATCCATACCTGGGCGGTGGCTTGTTAGTGCGTCAGGATCTACGTATAAGAACACTATCAACTTGCTACTTTCCCAAGCTAGAACTCCCTACAATCTGAGAACCATCATTATTGTCCTGAGTCTCTAACTCCACCTGCACAACATACTCATCTTTGCTCCTGTTTTCTAGCTTCTATTCCTCTTCATCGTCTTCTTGAGTATGTTTCACCATGACTTTCTTATTGAAAATCACATATCTACTAATCACCACCTTATTTGTCATTGGATCCCACAGCTTGAACACTTTCACACCTTTCTGATACCCCAGAAAAATGTAACGTCTAGACTTTAGGTCAAGTTTCGATCTCTCTTCGCTAGAAATGTGCACATAACCTAGACAACAAAATACTCCCAAACCGGAGTAGTCTACCACATTACCTATCCATACCTCCTCTACAACTTTCCCCTCTAGTGATGCCCTTGGCAATCGGTTTACCAAGAAACATGTCATACTAACTGCCTCAGCCCAGAAGTTCTTCGCTAGCCCTACATTCAACCTGAGATATCGAGCTCTAGTTCGGTTCATCCTTTTTGCCAAACCATTTTGTTGTGGTGTCCGACGAACTATGAAAAGTGTCCTTATGCCACGTTGCTCACAAAACTTCATAAACCTCGAATCAGCGTACTCAATCCCATTGTCTGACTTAAGGCATTTAATTCTCCTCTCAGTCTAGTTTTCCACCTCAACTTTCCATAATTTAAACCTAGCAAACGTCTCTGACTTATGCCGCATGAAGTACACTCAGACCTTCCGTGAGTAATCATCAATGAAACTCACAAAATACATATGTCCACCCCGTGATGCTACTCTCCTCGGCCCCCAAACATCCGAATGAATGTAGTCAAGAATATATTCCGTCTTGTGAGCGGCTATTTTGAACTGCACCCTGTTTTGCTTCCCAAGAACACAAAACTTGCAGAAATTCAGCCTGCATGTTTTCATACCCTTCAAAAGATTCCTCTTATGAAGTTCCTTCATCTACGGCTGCAGCTCCACTTACAACTATAGTGCCCAGCAGTGTATAGATGTTTCTCACTAACTTCTGCTTTTCCATCACCGTTAGAACGCCTTTACACATTCATAACCCTACTTTCGAACTTGTAACTAAATCCGTTACAATCTAAAGTGCCTAATGAAATTAAACTCTTTCGCAGGTCCGGTATGTGCGTTATATCACATAGTGTTCTCACAACACCATCAAACATCTCAATTCTTACGTTTCCTATTCCAATCATTTTGCATGAAACATCATTACCCATTAGAATGGAACCAGAATTAACAGACCTGTAGGTGCTGAACCATTCTTTATTTGGTATCATGTGATAAGAGCACAGCAAATTAAAGATCCAAGAGTCCTTGAGGCGATCCAACCCCGATGAAACTAAAAGCATATCACCATCACTGCTTTCCGAGTTTCCTTCCTCTACTATATTCGCTGATTTTGAAGTACCTTCTTGTTTTTCAGCATTCCCCTTCTTCCATTCCGGACACTCTGGTTTTATGTGCCCCTTTTTCCCACACTTAAAACACTGAATCCTTTTTCTTCTTGGACTACGATCGAGACTTATTATGATTCAATCCATTCTTGAATTTTCCTCTCCCACGTTCATGGTTACCCTTTACCACAAGCCCTTCACCATGTGAAATTTCATCGTTGACCTTCTTTCTTTGATGAAAGCCCAACAATGCGCTTGTTACCCCTTCCAAATTCAGGATTTCTTTACCCCATGTTAGAGTCGTAACCAAGTTTTCATACGTGTAAGACACTGGTAGGGAATTTAATAACATCAGCACCTTGTCATCTTCCTCGAATTTCACATCAACCTGCATTAAATCACTTACAATTTGATTGAATGCATTGATGTGTTGGTTCAAATCCAAACCTTCCACCATCTTAAGCCAATATAACTTTTGTTAAAGGAATAATTTATTCGTAAGAGACTTAGACATATACCGACTTTTAAGTTTCTTCCAAACAGCAGCAAGAGAATCCTCTTCCATGACGTGATACAGCACGTCATCGGCCAAACATAATCTGATAGTCGTCACAACCTTCGCTTCCATTTCCTTCCAATTTGTATAATTTATGCCTTCCGGTTGAACTCCATATAAAGCCTTCACCATACCTTGCAACATTAACAGATCCTTCACCCTTCTCTGCCATAAACCGAAGTTCCCTATTCCATCAAATTTAACGACATCAAACTTTGCAGAAGAAGTTCCATAAGCCATTACAACAATGCTTTGATACCAATTTGTTGTGAAAAACTAATGCACGGAGGAATAGATTGATCTTACAACGCAGCACTCAAAAGTGAAAGTACAGATTAACAATCATGCAGATTATAATGAATGCAATAACAAAGACACAAAGAATTACGTGGTTCAGCAATGCCTACATCCACGGGAACAATCGGCAATGTGATTTTACTATCTTGTGTTCAAACACACGAACAACATTGTATATACAAGATATACAACGTATATATAAAGTTTCCGGAGGCTTTCCCTCCAAAACCCAACTAACCTAACGTCCCAATTCAAAATTTGAAAATCTATGCTAGGTTACTGAGCCAAACAGTCGACGATTTCAGACATACTATCAACTATTTAATACCGAGAGCAAACAGTCGCAGAAATAGACTCAAAACCATCGACTATTTTACTGCTCCTGGGACAAACTGTTGACGGTTACAAGGAAATCGTCGACAATTTCCTCCTGCAGACCAGCATTCTGATTTCCACCATGTTTTCTCTATGTACATGCATTCCACTCAGTATATGAGCCACATATCACAACAGTCTATCATATACAATTATTTCTACTACATGTGGCATTGCATATAAGAGTACTTTGAATATGTACCAGCGAGCCAATTAGAGATCACTAGCATCCCTTACAGCATATAATGAAATATTTAGTTAGTACCAAAAATTATGATTTTATTTAAAAAAGGTACTCTATTGTGCTAGAAGGATTTTGTGACAAGTAATTTTCTTTCTATCTCCAGCTATATTTTTACTTTAGGTAGTGGTGCCATTTGTTTGAAATTTTAAAAACAAACAATTATAGCTAACTCAACCATGGGAGTTGAACTTTTTTTTTTACTTTCAACAAGTAAGGAAGCAAATCAATTGAGAGATAAGTCTTAAGAAAATTCCAATTTAGGAAAAAGCAACACCATCTACTTAATTAACAGTGACATCACTGCTGCAATAAGTAAAGTGAATAACTCATAATATAACAAACCTATAAGAAGAAATACAATACCGTAAGATCTTTATTTAAGTAGGGACATTATAATGTAAATCATATTATTTGTAATAATCTTACATATCCAATAATTAAGGCCTTATCAAGAGAGAGGTGGAATACATTAAGGGGGATAGGGTCAAAGCCTATTCAATCATGAACCATGTAAGAGGAAGCTCAACCAAGGACTATAAATACTATAAATGGATTCATTGAAAAGAACAAATTATATAGTGGTTGTTAGAAATGCATTGATTTATTATTAAACTCATCCTTATGGTGTAACTGCATTTATATTATAGCGTTGGGAGTTTCGGTTTTTTAACTCTGAATAAAAATTTGTGTTGCTTATAAGTGGATTGTCAAAGTTATCAAAGCAACCTTGATAGACTTCACCTTTCTGAGAATGAAAGTGGGGCCACTCTCAATGAGGATCAGGCTTATACTCAAATATGCTCACTCAATCGAGATTAGCACAAGGCCAAAACAAGCTATCTATTCAAATCACGTTAACACCTGGATTATATGTGTGGGCAACAACTTTTTATTTTCCATATTCATAGTTCAAGTCTACGACAACTTCTAGCTCTAGAATAAAGATTCTAAATTCACTAAGTGAATGTTCAATGTAGAGTACAACTTTATTATGCATGAATATCCCTCTTTGATAGACAAACGCTCAACAAAATTAAAGTTAAAATTGGTGGAATGTAAGTGCATTTTAATTATTAAAATAAATAGTTATTGGAGAATGTATCTTGGGAAGGGAAATTTACGTTCAGTTTAATTCATCTAGTCACTAATGTCTTGATTCATGAATCTTAAACATTTAATTATTGGATGTACTTTGAACCCAAATGTATTTATTTTTTCCAAGCACATTTCATATCATTTAAGTTCATGTATCAAAAAGGATCTAATAAGCCTATAAATAGAACCGTTAACGTTGTCACTCCATCATATATTCTCAAATCTCACTACATTCCATGCTTGACAATTTTCCATATAGTCCAAGTCCTAGAGAGTTCATCTTTCAAAGAAAGGTGTTTCTTCTATTGGAGTTTTGAATCTTACATTTGAGCAAAATTGATGTGAGTCATATGAGTCGATCAATGGGCCTCAGAAAAATATAAGGCTCAACTTGTAATTAAGGTTTTTTTTAAAAAAACAAACAAACAAACAAAAAACAGTTTGATGTATTTTCTACTTTCTCTCTAGCTTTGAGGAACACCCATTAGATTATTTATTGCAATCATTGCAATTTATGTTTTACAAATTCATAAGTGTATAAGATGCCTTTTTAAATGGGACCTAGATAAAGAATTATATTGACTAATTTGTAGGCTTCATAAAGCCCGGCCAAAAAAAATAGTGTGTAGCTAAATAAAACTCTTAATGACTTAAAGCAAGCTCTAAAATGGTCGTATGAAATGTTTGATCCCAGCATGACTGGAATTGGTCATAGATAGAACAAATGGGTGTGACCAAGTGTTTTAAATTTAAGTCTTGGGAAGATTCACATGTCATTATTAGCCTCTATGTGGATGACTAACTAATCTGGTTTAAATTTGAAAGACATAAGTGACAAAAAAGATATGCTTAAAAATAACTTTATAATGAAAGATTTACGTGAGGATAACGTGATTTTAGGAATGACAATTATGAGAACATATGATGATGTTGTTCATGATTAGTTGCATTAGAATGAGAAAATTTTGATAAAATATGTCTATGATAATTATAAGCATGTTTCTACTCTTTTTTTTTATTAAATCACTCATGTATTTACTATCACAAGTAATAATGAAGTGGCTAATTAAAAGAAATAAAATGGCATTATAGCATTGAGAAATTTCCAAATTTCTCAAAAATATTACTTCTGTTTTTTAAACAAATAAACATGCCTACACTTTGAAACGCCATTAGAGGACACGAATTATAATAAGCTCTAAAACCATATTGTTTTTCAACGTAATTCCTCATTGGGACTTGAGAAAGGAGCAAGTATTGTGAAATCTAAAGTTCTTTCCTTTACTATGGTTAATTGGAAATCAAGTGAAGCATAAGAACAGAGCCCCATTTTAAGTTCAAAAATTGGGAAGATCTTCCAGGTTTTTGAACTTTAACCGAAACCTAATTTAAATGGCGAGAGGACAATATTACAAATACCAAATAATCAGCAAGCGCAATCATAGGAACATATATAGATATAACAAATTAACTGAGCATACAGGATCCAATTTCAAAGTTCCAGCGTGTTCAAACTTATCCACCCCTACCCAAGAAAAGGGAAAAATAAAAAAAATAAAAAAAAACTTCCAGGTGTTCAAGCACAAATTCCGACCATTAAAACGACAGCTACCAAAGAGCCAAAAAATGAAAATGCAAGATCAGCGTACCATCGCCTTCAGGGAGCGGAGAATCCCAAGGAAAAAAGCCGAAGGAATTGTCGCTCGAGAAATCACCAGAAGCTTTGACTGTGAAACGGAGGAGGCGAGAGGGTTGAGGAGGACGCAGATAGGAAAATTTAGAGACAGAGAGAGAAGTTTCTCGGAAGCAAGAAATGGAGGCAGCGGCTACCGGAGAGAGGGCGGAGAAGCGGAAAATTTCCGTCATTGTCAGGAAATATGAGAGAGAGAGAGAGAGAGAGAGAGAGAGAGAGAGGCGACTGTGAGGAAGGAGGGAGGGAAAAAAATAGGACAGGAGAAGAGAAGAGTGTTGACGGCACAGGTGCTGGACACGTGGCATGCCCACGGCTTCTAACGCAAGGAAGAAGGGAGGAACAGCGTAAAACCCGGCTTTGAAACGGTTGGTCCCCGAAGATTCCCCAGAATTTTTTTACTGAAATTAATTAATTTTTTACTAGCAATATTACATTATGAATGGTATGAATTTATGGAGATGTGTCCCCGCCGTCAGGTTGGCCGAACGTCCAACTGATGCACGAAAGTCGTGTTCATATTCTTAACTTTACCTAATCAGCGAAACTTAGGGGGAGAATACCGATCTGTAGATTTGGTATCATATCATGAATACGAAAGACTTATTGGTGGTTGGAGTTCCTATATAATTAAAAAAAAATGATAATTCTTCAGATTTCTTAGGCTTTTAGGAGTAAAATCAAATGGAATGATTTTTCATACAATGTTTTTTGTCTTTTTCATCTCCATTTCTTTTCCTTCTGTCATTTTTTTTTCTCTTTCGTAATGCAATTTGGAGTTCATTAATTTTTTTAATCCTCCTAGATTTTACCATTACATTTTCACTATATTATGATTTTCACATATGTGATCTATTATCTTCTTTTACATATGTACAAGGAATTATTTAATTTTTTATTTTTTATAGTTTTAAAAAATGTTGATATATAATAATTCTAAGTAAGGCTCTTTGTTATTGTTATTATGCAAAACATTAATTATATAGCAAATTCAATGTAATAAAAAATAGATATTTCCTAAAATATAAATAGTTAATTATTTACAATTAAGACAAATAATTTAAAGGTAAATAGGAGTTAAAGGATCGTTTAAAACTATTTATACAAGATTTGTTTTCTCAAAAAAGTATTAAATCTAATAATTGTTAAATTGAAAAAAGTTCTAAAATTAATGAGCAATGTTTGATTGTATAAAAAATAAGTATTTATTATAACTATTGATAAGTATCGTCTAAATATAAAATTTCATTAAATGCTGCATTTGGGAGCATGGATTTGGAACATTAAATTTGTATTTGGCTGGATTTGAAAAGTTTTAAGTACAATTTTATATTACATTTTATTCAAATTCAATACAACTCCAAATCTAAAATATATCCAAACATTGGTCAAGTGTTGTACGAATTTAAAATTTTGAATTTGAAAATAATTGTAGATACCACATTTTGTCTGAGGTTTTATCTAGCAAAACTTTAGGATTCCTTTTTGTTTTGTTTTTTTAATTAGTGACTCTTGGTTTAATTGGTGTCCCATCTAAGGGCTTGTCTTAAGTGTGGTCTCTCATTTCACTCGTCGTCACAACATGGTTCGAGTATGCATACATGGGATCATTTTACAATAATTTGCTCTTCATTGATACAATCAAAAATATATTTTAACAAAAAAAAAAAAAGAATACGTGGAAAAGGAAAATAAGAGCAGCTTCTGCCAAGGAGAAGGAAGCAAAAAAGGCAGCAAGGAGCTATTGAAGGTCAAAGAGAGGAAGCTGAAGAAAAGAAAATTCAAAAAGAAGAAGAAATTGCAGAAAATTTGGAGAAAGTGGTGGATTGGGAAGCCTAAGAGGTAAGTACCCCAATACATACTCTCCTTTTTAAACCAATGCATAATTTGTTATGATAGAATGAGTCAGATTAAATGTTGTAGCATGATAGAATCAAATGCATGATTGATTAAATGAAAAGTGTAATTCTTAAAAAAAAGACAAAAAACTAAAGCTGATTTTGCAATAAGCCCCCTTTAGTCTCCTAAAAAGAACCTAAAATCCCGCCTAAAGCCCACCTAACTAGTCAACGATCTGCCTCCAACCACCCGCACTAGTCACCATCTACCACGTGGCAAGTGACATCATGCTGACTTCATCCTGCCATGTGTTACCCATCTAGATTTCAAAGAAATAAAATATAAGCCACCTGTTGACTGCCACGCGTCACCAGATGGTTGACACATGGCATCCCTAGTTGTTTTCTCATATCTACTTGTCTCACTAGATGGTTGACACATGGCATCCCTAGTTGTTTTCCTGTATCTACTGGTCTCACTTGATCTAAGTCAACCCGGTTTGATTTCGATCAACTCAAGGGACTTGGTTCAAATCAGTTGAACCAATTTGAATTCCTAAACTACTCCAATTTTTTATTTAATATTAATTTATTTTTAAATTCAAAAAAATTTAGGGAAAGGTAAAAAAAATCAGGAAAATTGAAAAAATAGAAAAAACAAAAACAAAAATTCTTTGAGTCATTTTTGACTCAGGGGACCAAAAAATGAAAAAAAAATCCCTAGAAATTTTGAAAAATTACAAAAAATAAAATAAAATAATTCTTGAAACATCCTTAGAAAATTCTAGAAAAATTTTTTGGAAATTTGGTGAGTGTTTTGGGAATCATTTTTACTTGAATTTGATGCATTTGCACGATCATTGTACATGTTTAATGCTTGCATGCATCATGTTTTGTGTGTGTGTGTGTGTGTGCATGTGTGTGACCCAATGATAAAACAAAGGGTAAAGAAATGTTTCAGACCTCATTTATATCAATTATAAGGGAGGTTTATCTAATAAAACCTCCTCTTTTAGAGGTTTTATTAGTCATTCATAAACCACACTTGATTTTGCATTCTCTCTTAGAATTTCAAAGTTCATTGGATTTTTTAGGAGTTAATTAAGGATCATCTAATTCGATTTGAGCTAATTTATAGTTAGTTAGGTGTCATTTGTTGAACGGGTGTGTACGTAGTGTTAATACCTTCTCCTCATATAAGCAAATTAAGACTACTAGTTGTTTGGCCTTAAGATTAGTCTATGGACTAACTTGTTGGGATTGGTGTATTCCCAGGAGGGGAGTGAATTAAGTATTTAAAAAATTCTTCTCCTAGGTTTAGTTTTAATCACAAGCAGTCTAGCACAACCTAGGGTCCGTCTAAGCAATTACAAAACCCAACACAATTTAACTAAGCAAATATTTAAAGCAGATATAGCAAACTCAGTATTTCTCAATCATTCACAATATTTAAAACATTCGCACATTCATAATAAATTTAAATATAGGCTTGCATGTGCAAGAAATTAAGTGCGAAAACTTTAAAGTGAAGGGAAGAGAAAGCGAACACAAGATATGTTCTCGGGGTTTGGCCAATACTACCTATGTCCCCGCCTCAAGCTAAAGAGCAAGAGGATTCCACTAACTTTGCACACTTACGGGTGGAGCGTCACCGATTACAATACCCTTTATCACTCGGCAAGGGAATACTCCATGTTAGACTAAAGAGCTGACCCCAACCTTCACAATCACACCTTAGATAGGTGCTCCTAATTTTCTTAATCGGGTCTAAACCATCTGGTACTTTCTTAACCGAGTCTAAGCAATTCGGTGCACGTTACAAGCTAGTGCAACCCTCTTTCAACCACACATCGGGAATAGAACGAATATTCAATAATATTTGTGTACAAATAAATTTCTTCTTGTACAAGCAAATGATGTACAATAGTAAGCACGATATACTCACAAATGATGGGAGATTAAGCTCAAGTGAGATCTTGGTCAAGTGTATATCAGCTCTCAAAAGTATGCATACACCAATGCAAGTGTGTGAGAGCAAGATTTTTTATTTTAAACTAATAACTTCACTATGTGTATAATCAAAGAGTCTTTAAACCCTAAGCCAGTATCTCAACAATATTTCTCACATATAAAGTACAGTAGATATTAGGATTAAAGCTTGCAAAAACTTATTTCTCAAAAAGCACTAAGAAAGCTTTTGAATCTTGCAACTAGAATGCAAAGACTAACAAGCAAATAAAGAGTTTTTCCCAAGTAAATATTTATGAGGGAAATACAATGGGACGACTCAAGCTCACTCTCAAAATTCACTATTCAACAAAAGCAATGGAAGAGTTTGAGCTTTGAAGTATGATATGGAATGCTAAGGATTCTCACAATAACATATAGTCAACCTTGCTTCAAGATGCAATTAAAGTGCAAATGAAGAAGGTGAGAATAATATGATCTCTTTGAAACTAAGTAGGCAAGTAATAATATGAAGGAGATTATGAATATAGCTTGAATATGAATGAAGATGAAGAAATAACACTTAAAAAATTTTAGAGAGAAAAATTGATAATCAAAATGCTAATCTATGTTTGAACCAACTAATCAATGGGGTATATATAGACACCCCAAGTATTTTGACAGTTAGGGACATAGTGGTCTTTTTGGAAAAGATTAATAGAAAAATTAATTACGTTAAGCACCCAAAAAAAATGTCAACTCGAAAGGTTCGGTCGGCTAAGGGAAACCTTCGGTCGATTGTCCTTTGAATATTTAAAGGAGACACGTAGGGTCGGTTGATTGGCCACATAGCTGGTTGGCTGATTTCTCAGTAATTTTCAAATTATTTTGAAGGTTCGATTGGCCGAGCACATAGCCGGTCGGCTAAGCCAAAGGTGAAATCCCAACTTACGTAGGTTCAGTCGGCTAAGCTCTTTAAGTATAAAATTGTTCGGTAGATCGAGGCTTCACAGCACATGCCTCACGTGCAGGTTCGGTAGACCGAGTCATTTAGTACATAAGGATTTAGTCGGCCGAGCCAAGTTACAACTTTGAGAAATTGTCTTCTTTTTGGCCTTATAGTTTCTTGTAAGTGTTTAGCAATTTTGGTAAGGGATTTTCCAGGAAAGTAATGTGTTCCCTAAGGTCAATATATGGTTGAATTTGAGCTGCCATTCCCATCATATATGAATGCATTATTACAGACCCAAATAAATGCATAATGCAAATGAAAGTGTTTTCATTCTCTACTCTTTATGACGCCAAGCAATATCCTTAATGAATTGATCTTTCAGCTCCTTATGGCTTTGACAGTACCTCCACTCTTTGTCCCATCCAAGAAATATCTGTTCAAGTACTAGATGCACAAATAAGATACCTTGGATTTGTCATAATCAAAATGGGATATAACCCATAAGGTCAACAATCTCCCCCTTTTTGATGATGACAAATGGAAAAGTAAAAATGGGTACAACCCAAGAGGGCTCGCCCTGAGAATATGCATACATGAAACACATATACTAGTTCAAGCATATTCAGAACAGAAGACATTTTAAAGATATGCATATATTTGTCATGCAAGCTCTGATGCTAAGAAAAATAAAAATAAAAAGTATGCCTAGTTTTTGTTAGAACACTTCTCCCCCTTTTGACATCAGCAAGAAGAGGCTAACAAGAATATTTCTTAGATAGTAAAGTTGTTTTAAAAATAATCAAAGCCCGAAAGAAATGATTTAGAAGAAATTCCCTCTTTAAGATGCTTCATTGAGTGCAAGGGATTTGGTGTCATGGCGTTGCTAAGAAAAAAACTTTAAAACATAAAAATTAAGCAAGCAACACTTTCCAGAAAAGGAAACCATATGGATCTAAAAGATAGGCAATTCATATGTAGGATCATATGGCATAACAGATGATTGTGGCAACACAATATATTTTAATTTAAAGTTTTCAAAACAAACAACACATTTGAACACATGCCACAATGAATTTAGAACAGTTCTAAGCCAATATTATTGGTGAGCATGATATGATAGAAATTTAATTTTGGATGCTCCGTTTATCGATTTGGATCCTAACTTAGATGAAATAACTGCTAATACTAGTCAAGGATATATTTCACTTGGAGTGCTAAGCAGTATAAGTGATCATTTTGAAGTCTTTTAACATAACTATATTGGATATTGATTAATTCATTTCAAACATTGCAACCAGTATAGTCTCCCTATAGATCACACATGCATTAGAAAAGATATATTAAGGCATACAATAATGATCATAACCGAGAACAATCCATATCAATTCATTAAACTTAAAGTGCAGGATATGATCTTAGGGTTTTTCAGAAGAGCCTAAATATTCAGAAGTGAAATGATACAAATGAGACCTTTATGCTCTTACTTCAAGGAATGGAGCTTAGCTACCCTAAGTATTCAATGATCATGCAAGGACAAAATTTAAATTTTCATTTAATTTTCACTCATCCTTTCAAAAATATTTTAACATTAATTTTATCATAATCATTTTTGTACATGGTTTTGGTTTGGGGAAATTTTACAAAATTTCGGCAGCATGTCATTTGTAAATTAGACATTTTCCTATAAAACTTATACCTAATAGGTTCAAAAAAGCAATTTAAAATCAAATTTAAACATACGAGAGCCTATATCCACTACCAGCATGCAAATCACAAAGTGGTGCATCAGCCATGCAGTTTGCGTTTCCAGATTAAGCATGCATTTCAATAATTCAAATATATACTATCCAACAAAAGATATAATCATAAGGCAAGCAATGGGTAGTAAGCTGAAGTGCTGATCTCAAAAAAAAAAAAAGAAAATGGCATAAAAATATAATCCTAAGAGCATTTTAATTATGGGGTCATGAAAAGAAAAATGCTCCCTCGGAGTTATGCATTTATCCATCTTATGTCTTTCTTTCATCTTCAAGTTCAATAACCAAGAGTTATAAGATTTTTAATGAAGTTAGCTTAGCTTTGAGAGCTTTGACTTAGAGGACCAAAAAGTCGTACACAATATTTCTCAAGGTCATAAGCATGAATCTGTCTCTTTTCTTATGATTTTCAAAACGGGTGAGGCAAAGTACAAATGGCTTTGGAATTTTATTGAACTTGCATAGGCTTCTTTGAACTTTGCATTTTTATAAAGATTGAAACCTAGTGCAATATTCTTAGCCATTTGACATCATGTGAAGCTCTAAAAGATTTGACTTAAAGTTTGAGAGCTTGTGAAGGGAGTTTGAATAAACACTCTTTGAAAATTAAATCACTATTGGGTACATAAGAGTATTTCGGATAGGCAAGACATTTTTCAGGATAAACAATCTAAAGATATTGTCGTAATTGCTTTAGCAAAGAGCATTAAAGAGTATATGAATTTTGATTGTAGCTCTTTGGTGATTGGAAAGTATCCTTTAAGTATGATCACTATTTTGAGCAAGGATACGAACCATGGAATAGGATGAAACTTTATTGAATGTCATCGTGGTTGGTAATAAGTTCCTATGGAGGAGAAGGTGAACCAACATTAGAGAGTTTTTATAATTTAAGCACATAGGGAAATTTTTATTATAAATGGATGAAGATTTGATTCCCGTAGTGGATGTCTCTAATTTGATTAACAAGATATCTTTTACATAAGCACTTGTAGAATAGGAATTTATGATCATTAGTGCTTAAGTCTAGAGCAATGACTGCTACTTGTTTAAGGCTTTTAAGTTCAAGGATGAGTTTAGGATTAAATGATATATAGTGTGAGATAGATTCCCTAAACCACAAGCTTATGCGATGGACTATGTATGCTTAACTTAAGATTTTCATATTTAAGTGTGAGTTAAGAAATAAGAAATATATATCAAGCACAATTGCCTTGTCCATTTTGAAGTGGATATATACTAAGGTTTTGTATGTTAGGTTTGAACCGCTTCTTAAGCCTGCAGTCATTACACTCGTACACCTAGGAACTAAGGATGGACTAAATGATTATGTAATTTAAATCTTAATCTATTCATCTTTTGGTTCTGAGAGGTCTTCCTTCAAGATCACCTACATCATTTTCTTATTTAAGCCTCTGGCACTCCTAAATTTATACGTGTATTTAATGTGCCCTTTCTTTCTAATGTATAAACAAGTTTTATATGCTCGTGAAAGATTATGCTTATTTAATCTTCTTTTACTCATTAAGGCATTTTTATGACTGTGGGATTTATAATATGAACCCTTTTTCAAAGATTTATTTCTTTTATTTCCTAAGGGTTTATCGTCTTCCATTTCTCCCTCCAAACAGATAATTTTCAATATTTTTCTTAATTTTTTTCTTCTCTAGAATGGCATGATGCTCTTTTAATTCTCTCAATTATTTAGTCATCCTTTTATTTTCATTCTTCAAGAACATTTTATGTTTAGACACCCTAACTAGAAACTTATGCATTTTAAGTAAAACATTTTCTAGTTCAACAACAAAGGGCATGCTTTCATTTTTACAATTATTACATGATTCAGCAAAATTTTCACAATGGGCATTAGAAGATTTATCACATGATAGGTAATATGAATCTACATATGAATCGTCAAATTAATTATCAACAGTATTATCACAAGAATTAATAGATGATTCTACATATGATGTATAACAACATTCAACACGAACCATCTATAAAGGTAAAGTTAGAATCATATACTTCTTCATCTGTTAATACTATTTGCCCATGATTTGCCATTGCCTGATCATTTGAGCTTGGAGGTTCTGGAGTGGCGATCTCCTTTTCCTGGGTCTCTTCATATCTCTTTTCCAACTCCTTCCATATATCTCTCGTAGAATTACATGTCATAATCTCAAGAAAGATATTAGAATTTAAAGCACGATACAACATATCCATGGCACTAGAATTAACTACATTAAAATCATTTTCATTCATTTGCAAGCAGTTTCCTCTAACAATCATTTGTTAGGCCCTCCAATCCATAGATTTTATAAATACGCTCATTCTAATCTTCCAGGTGGTGTAATCAACACAAGAAAATAATGGAGGCCTAGTGAATGATTGTCCCTCACCGAATGGGGATACACCAATATGAGTCATTGTGATCTTCAACACAAGCGGTTAAGCTTTTTGCAACGACGCATTAGTACCAATTGTTGGAATTGGTGTATTCCCAAGAGGGGGGTGAATTGGGTATTTAAAAAAAATTTCTCCTAGGTTCAGTTTTAATCACAAGCAATACAACACAACCTAGGGTCTGTCTAAGTAATTTCAAAACCAAACACAATTTAACTGAGCAGACATTTAAAGCAGATACAGGAGGCTCAGTATTTCCCAATCATTCACAATATTTAAAACATGTGCACATTCATAGTAAATTTAAATATAGGCAGACATGTACAAGAAAATAAGTATGGAAACTTAAAAGCTAAGGGAAGAGAAAGCGAACATAAGATATGTTATCAAGGTTCGGCGAATACTGTCTACGTCCCCGCCTCAAGCTAATAAACAAGAGGATTCCACTAACTTTGATCACTTACGGGTGGAGCGTCACCGATTATAATACCCTTTCCTTATTGGGCAAGAGAATACCCCAGGTTAGACTACAAGGCTGACCCCAACCTTTACAATCACACCTTAGATAGGTGCTCTTGGTTTTCTTAATCGGGTCTAAACCATCCAATACTTTCTTAACCGAGTCTAAGAAATTCGGTGCACGTTATAGACCAGTGCAATTGTTGACCTTATGGGTCACATCCGATTTTGATAATGACAAATACTTGTTGTATTTGATGGCTTTCAAGTGTATGTGCAGGTTTATTTTAGCAAATCAAGTAATGGCACATGAAAGCAAAACATAAAGACCCCGAAGATTAGTTTCATGTTGTAATTCATTTTATGTAATATGAGTCTGTAATAGTAATTAGGATATAAGGTTTGTGATAATTATCTGCATATCATGCATGTAGGTTTTGTAAGCTAAAAAATAATCATAGATTGATTGGATTTTTGGGACTATCTCAAAACGGCCCTTGAAAAGACCCTAGTATGACTCTAGGTCCCAACACTCATACACATATATTATACAAAATTGAGGAGTGTTAAAAATAAATAAAATTGAATAATACGAAAAAAATTGAGAGAGCTCGAGCTGACTTAGCTCTCAGGCGTCTGAACCATTTTTGTGTATACCTTCCATGGGCGCTCAAACCCTCTGAAAGGGACCCCTCACCAACTCAGGCTACTAAGGAATTTAGTTCAAAATAGGTCCCGGGCGACCAAACACATGCGTTTGGGCTACCAAACCTAGAACTGGGCACCCAAAATTCTGAACAAATGTTTTTGACTTTTGTTCGGGCTACCGAACTTTCACTCGGGCTTCCGAACTATTTTTAAGGGCTTTTTAAAATGTATCTGTTCGGGCGACTAACCTCGGTTTAGCCACTCGAACCCTGCCGGGTTAAAATTATTTTAACTGAGATAAACAAGGGTTAATGAGGGTTAATACTTCCTAAGAACTTTGGAACCATTCTAATAATACCCTGAAGGTCCCAAACGGTTATATTTTTTACCTTACCTATAAATATAGGCTCATTTGTGAGGATTAGCAATGATTAGAAAAAAATCATTAGTGGAAAATCCTCTTTTTTTCAAAAACTCATATTGCCCAAAATACTCTCAAATACTTATTCCCTTGATACATCTTAACATTATGAGAGCTTATTGAGTGGGCTGGTGCTTATTAGAAGTTGCTTATATACCCTTATTGTTTTTCTTGATTGATTGTCATTATTTTTGGGGAGTCAAGAAAGAGTTTTTCCACAGATTTTCTTTTTTGATAAATCTAGTGTTGGGAAAATCTCATTAGCTTAAGGATCTTTGCATTGTCGTTGCGAAGATTCCTATAGCTTGATTTTGTTGTGCAAAAATATTTTTCTACAAACTATATTATTCTTTCAAACAACTCTTGAGCATATTACATTGAAGAAAATATTTTTAGTTATTCTGAATATTTGCAGCATCTTTGAAACTCTGATTTATTATTGAGATTTGATATATACTGTTTCAAAGAAATAGCTTCATTAGAACACTCTTGAGCATATTAGTGATAATACCTTTTTGAGTATTGCTTGCACAAAATCACATCACTGAGCTTACATTTCCTATATTGTTGATGTGTGGTTGATTGAGTATACTGTGCGTATTGTAGTACATACCTTCTTAGTTTAGAAGCAAATTTCTGTGTACAAAAATTTTATACCATTTGTTGTATTCCAGGTGTGGGCTTGAAGAGAGAGACTGGCCTCGTTGAATAGTCCCGGACTAGCTTAGACCTAGTTAGGAAAGCTAGGTGCGTCATCTTGATAAGGAGTGTTGGTTGAGGTCAGCCCCGTTAATTGACCTAATCGTAACCACTGCCGCTCCACCTGTTAAGTGAGCTTTAGTGGAATCCTCGGGCTTGCGAGCTAGAGGCGGGGACATAGGCACAGTTGGCCGAACCTCGATAACATATCGTATGCCTATTTATATTTCTGCACTTTATATTTATTGCACGTGTATGTTATAGTGTGAATGATGCGCATCATTTAAATTTCCGCATATTATATTTATTGACCCGTTTGGGATTGCATAGAAAGACCCTAGGTTGTGATATTTTGGTAACATCTTATTTAACCTAGTAATAAGTTTTAAAAATTCCAATTCACCCCCCCTCTTGGGAATACACCAAAGCTAACAACATTCCTCTTCTGACCACACATTAGAAATAGAACGGATATTCAAGAATATTTGTGTACAAATAAATTGCTTCTTACACAAGCAGATGATGTACAACAGTAATGCACATTACACTTATAAATGATGGGAGATTAAGCTCAAGTGAGATCTTGGTCAAGTGTATATCAGCTCTCAAAAGTATGTATATACCAATGCAAGTGTGTGAGAGCAAGATTTTTGAGTTTAAACTAATAACTTCACTATGTGTATAATCAAAGAGTCTTTAAACCCTAAACCAGTATCTCAACAATATTTCTCACATATAAAGCACAGTAGATATTAGGATTACTATAGCGACCTGCTTAATTACCATTTTTTTTTATACAATAATATTTTACTTGCTCTGATACCATACTGGGGGTAAACCCAAACATTAACCTAAGCAGCGAGAAGCATAAATCACATAAATATAACCATATGAAAATATATACATAATACAAAAACTAATACCACTCAATACCAGAGTACTACATGTTTCCCAAAATATACACATATCACTGTTTTCCCAAAATACCCTCAACTAGCTAGGGTATACAAAAATCATTCCCAAAAATATACTCACTCTCCACTGATAGGGCACTACTGAAGCCTCTCTATCTACGAGCTTGATCTGTTCGCCTACCTAAATCACCTGAAAAATGATTTAACACTGGGATGAGCCAACGCTCAGTAAGACGAAATATGTTATTACTAGTGTGTGGCAAATGAGCTACTATATCATGAAAATCTATTTTCAAATAAACATGTATAACTGAATATATAAATAAAGTATAAGTGATAAAATCCACCACCCCTGTCCCTATTGCTTAACATAACAGTATTGGAGTTTATTATTCAAAATACTTCTACTATAAGTAAGTATGTTCCCTGTTTTTGCAAATCTATACATACAATAACTGAAAATGTTCCCTGTGGATATCTGTGTGTCATGACTTACCCCCTCATGACAACGTTGTGCGGCCCGTAGGCGGGATTTACCTTGGCTGGCCAACCAGGAATAAATCATTATACTCCATTGGTCAATCTGCCCACCTCAACCCATATCTAGATGGGGAGCCTATCCTCTTCAAGGGCCTAGGTGATCGACCTTACCACGTATTATCTAAATAGGTGGTTGCACTCATAAAGAAACATAATATCTGTAGCAACGGTACCGTCCTCTGTAACTACATAGTCCAATAGGGTATGATACTATATAATGTATTTCTATATACAACTATCTAATTTACCATGATTCTGGAATAATTGAAATAACCATGATACTGCATAAACTGTATTGTAATTCATACGTCGTAATACTGAGAACTGTATAATCATAATACTGAAACTACATAATCATAATACTGATATTCGTATAATCATGGTACTGAGATTCATAAAATTATGGTATTGAAATATCGTAAAATCAGAATACTGAAATATCATAAAACATATTTTCGTACTATATTCATATTCACAAGCCACACAATGCTATAATATATAATTTTCATCATTTAATAATCTGTATAATATTGTTAAAATACCTAGCATAGCATATTTCCCTTACCTGACTACTGGAAAGTCCCTATGGTATACTAGACTAACACCCACAGGGCCTCCTACAAAACACCTTGAAAATAATATTTGCCAGAACATAATATCAGTATTTCTCCGCCTACATCATTTCTTATAACTACCTTAAGGCCAAAAATAGGCTAAAAGGCCTTACCTTGAATTCGGGATGAAATCCCACTCAATCCCATCGACGATCCGCCCTAGCAAACTTGAAGAGAATTCCGCCAGGAGTGTCGTGGTGGTTTCAGATTGTTGATCCGGTGATTGGAGGGGCCGAAATTGAAAAGAGAAGGGAGAGAGTGACGTAGAGAGAGAGAGAGGGGAGAGAGAGAGAAGCATTGAAAGTGAATAAAAATCCGATTTTTAGCTATTTATAGGGCCAGATTCGTCGATGAGACACGTCACTTCGTCGATGAATCCTTCAGTAAATTCATCGACGAAACCCTGTATTCGTCGAAGAAATTCAGAGCAGCCCAAACCATCTCTTGGTATTTTCTCGTCAACGAAATCCTGTGTTAGTCGACGAAATCCTTAAGACCTTCATCGACGAAACCCTGTGTTTGTCGACGAGGTCTAGCAATTTCTTGAAATTTTTATTATCTCCAAAATGCAATCGCGTTCGTCGATGAAGTCTACGGCCTCCTTCTGTTTCTGTTTCTATTTCTCTCCCTCTTATTAATTAAATACTATTATTTTTTGGGTCACTACATTCTCCCCTCCTTATAAAATTTCGTCCTCGAAATTTACTATCTGTGTCTCTATCTATACTTCCATCATTCAGTAAAGAAAATGGTCTACTTATTTTATTACCTGCCCTCACTTATGGCGAAGGAATACCGTGGTTACATGGGTAGTTCTGGGAGATTACAACCTTAAAAGAAAATTTTCCCCAAAACCAAAATACTACCTAATCTATACTCTACATTACAATTACATTGGACTCAACAAAATAAAATTACCATTTAAGCATATACATTAATACTATAATTCATCAAATAAATAGGGATATTTCTGTCTAATTTCATCTTCAAGCTCCCATGAGGCTTCTTCAATCGCGTGATTTCTCCATAGAACTTTCACTAGTGGTATCCTTTTGCTGCGTAATTCTTGTTCTTTTCTATCTAAAATCTGTACTGGAGCTTCTTCATATGCTAAAGCCTCACTGACTTCCAATTTGGCGTGGCTAATGATATGGGAAGGATCTGGAATGTATTTCCGTAGCATAGAAACATGAAATACGTCATGAACTCGAAATAGCGATGGCGGTAAAGCTAGTCGATAGGCTACTGACCCAATCTTCTCAAGTATCTCAAAAGGGCCAATAAACCTAGGGTTCAATTTACCCTTCTTCCCAAATCTCAAAATCCCTTTCAATGGAGTTATTCTATGAAATACATTATCACCCACTTCAAATTCCAGTTCCCGGCGGCAAGTATCTGTATAACTTTTCTGCCGACTCTGTGCTGCACTGATCCTATATCGAACAAGTCGTACTTTATCACATGCTTACTGAATTATCACTGGACCCAAAACTCGCCTTTCGCCTACTTCATCCCAGAAAAGAGGAGATCTACATCTCCTACCATATAATACCTCATAGGGTGTCATGCCAATGTTAGCCTGATAACTGTTATTATAAGCAAATTCAACTAGCGGCAAAAACTGAATCCAGCTACCTCCAAAGTCTAGCACACAGGCACGAAGCATATCTTCCAATACCTAGATGGTTCTCTCAGTCTGATCATCGGTCTGAGGGTGAAAAGTCGTGCTGAATGCTAGCTGAGTCCCTAGTGCCTCCTATAGACTCCTCCAGAACCGTGATGTAAAACGTGGATCACGGTTCGAGACTATGGATACCGGCACTCCATGGGATCGAACAATCTCTTGTATGTAAATCTCTGCTAACCGGTTCATAGGATAGCTGACCTTAATAGGCAGAAAATGCGCTGTCTTCGTCAATCTATCAACTATCACCCAGATGGCATTCTGTCCATGCAATGCTGGCGGCAGCCCAGTAACAAAATCCATGGATATATGGTCTCACTTCCACTCGGGAATGAAAAGTGGCTACAACTGACCAGTTGGCCTCTGATGCTCAGCTTTAACCTGATGGCACGTCAAACACTGACGTACAAATTCTGCTATCTCCCTCTTCATACCACTTCACCAGAAATAATCCTGCAGATCCCTATACATTTTCATACTGCTAGGATGAAGTGTGTATAGAGACATGTGTGCCTCCTCTAAAATCGTCCTCCTAATGCTATCATCTTCAGGCACACACAATCTGGTGTGAAATCTCAGAGCCCCATCATCAGAAATACTGAACTCCTCCCCTGACCATCTTGTACTCTGGTTATCACCTCCACTAACTCTGGATCATCTCTCTAAGCAGCTTTAATCTTCTCATATAACATGGACTGTACAACCAAACTGGCCATAAGCGCCTGAGGATCATCCTCCACTAATTCCACACCAAGTCTCTCTAAGTCCATCTGAATCGGATGCTAAACTATTACTGCTAACTGTGCTGTGTCTTCTGATTTATGGGTCAGAGCATCAGCCACCACATTTGCTTTACCTGGGTGGTAACTGATGGTGCAGTCGTAATCCTTAATGAGTTCCAACCACCTCCTCTGTCGCATGTTTAGCTCTTTCTGTGTAAAGATGTATTTTAGGCTTTTATGATCAGAAAATATCTCACACCTCTCACCATAAAGGTAATGCCTCTAGATCTTCAGTGCATGTACAACCGCAGCCAATTCTAGATCATGAGTAGGGTAGTTCTTCTCATATTCTTTCAACTTCCTGGATGCATGCGCCACCACCCTACCCTGCTGCATCAGTACACAACTGAGCCCTTTCAAGGATGCGTCACTATAGATAACATAACCATTGCCTCCCGATGGAATCGTCAGAACTGGTGCAGTGATGAGCCGCTGCTTTAATTCCTGGAAGCTCTGCTCGCATTCTTCATCCCACTCAAATCTAGCATTTTTCCTAGTCAACCGCTTGAGAGGACCTGACAAGGCTAAAAATCCCTCAACAAAATGACGGTAATAACCTGCCAGTCCTAAGAAGTTCCTGACTTCCTGCACATTTCTTGGCCTAAACCAGTTTACCACCGTGTCAATCTTGCTGGGATCCATTGAAATACCATCTCCTGAGATCACATGACCTAAAAATGCCACCTTCTCAAGCCAGAACTCACACTTGCTAAACTTAGTGATTACGTTCAAAATATACTAGCGGTTATTGAAGTATAGATTGAGGTGTCGATCCCACGAGGAAGCATTTACAAAAAAATAAGTTGAAGAGAATCAAGTATTAAGGATAACAAGGCGTTGAGAATCCCTTCTATGCTTCGTAAATCTATTTCCTATTTTGATTCAATTTTATAACTCAACTAAAAGTTTCACGTCCCAAACCTTCAATCAGAAAGTATTTCTTTGAAGAACAAATGATCAACAAATGTATTTAATATGCATAAAACTCTTTTTTTCCTTGAGAACAAGAAGATGTTATCTTAGAGGTTATCCAAAATCGACAATATATCTACTAACAATATTGCAGTAAAAGATCAACCCATAAAATAAAACTATGATTAAAAAGAAATCGCATAAAGAAAGCATGACTAAATTTATACGAACTTGAAAACCATAATCTTTGGTTTAATTGAAACTAAAAATGATAAAGAGCTTCATGCATAAAAAAAAGATTACATTTATTAAACTTCAATTTGAATCAAAATAGAGAAGTAGAAATACTACACATAGAAGTTCATCTCTAGCCTTGTTAAGAACTCTAGCCTAACTTACAATTCATCTCACAAACTTGAGAGAGAAGTTCTTCAACAATTTTTGGGAGAATAATGGTCAGAATTTCGTGTCCCTAGAGCTCTCTCAAGGTTTCCTTTTATAGGCATCACTAGCACCTTATGCAAGTATGAACACAAGTTTGAACACAAGCTGAAATTTTATCAACTTCCACGAGATTGCTCCATTTGTACCCATTTACACATGGAATTGGGAGCTAGTCAAAACATTAAAGTTGTAACCCAATGTCTTGGGCATTCAGATATCAAATTTCATCTTCATTAAAGGTTTGCAGCTCCAGCTATGTCCAAAATAGCAATCTGTACGCAGCCAGCATTGTTGACTTGTCTTCACCCAGATTGATTGCTATATTTCACCTACATGCACACCGAATTTGAATTTATTAAAAAGATAAAAGTTGTAGATATATGTCTTTTCTTTCTATATGTAAAATATCAGCTCATTTGGAGATCTTTAACTTCATATATGTTCAAACTATTGACTGTTGTGCAGTAGGTAAGCAAGCTGAAATTGTTGGCTTTTCATTCACACATTTTTTTCCATTTGCACACAACAAATACACTACATAAATACTATACTTTATGAATAATACTCAAGACAACCTAAACATGTATGCATAGTCTTATTTTTACAATTAAAGTCAATACAAATCAAAGTTGTGACATGAGTTTCTACTTTGACCAAAAGTATGAGTATTAATATAATGGAAGTGTAATAAAGTCTTATGAAGTGTATAAAAATACTGAATTTTTAGACTATTATCACAACCCCCAACCAGCTTATTGCTAGTCCCTAGCAATTCAAGCATAAACATGATACACAACACAATGACAAGATTGAAATAAAATAAGCAAAACTATAGAAGTATTTTGAATCAAATTATCGGTAAGATCACAAGTGCTAAAAAGATTATTTCGATCACAACTTCTAAAATTGTGTGTGTACTAGGCCCAAACTCCTCTTACCACATACCATAATACATATAACTTTGAAAAATTAACCATGGAAAAGTCTCAACTCCATATCCTCACAGGTACCAATATTAATTTGCGGGGTTAGATGTTCACTCATGGAGTTGGAAAACAGACAAACACTCTAGAAAAGGTTACATTTAAGGACAGACGAATAAACTAACATTGATAAGAAGATAGGAAAACTAACTGCTAAGAACTCACCCATTTTACTACTATAGCTTCAGGATTTCAATAGGTCATTATGAGAATAATACAAGTAAGAGAGCCTAGTGAGAAAATTATTTACAAGGAAAGAGAAAACAAAGATCATCGTCTATAAATGATGGAAGACTTTATTGATCTCAATAAACATCCCTTTTTCTTTTTTTTTTCTTTTTTTCTTTTTTCAACTGTTTTTTTTTTCATATATGTTTTTTTTTTTTTTTTCACTAGAAGAACAAATACATCCAAAATAAAATAACAATTCTTACCATGATATTCTCAAGGATAGAGAATATTCATGTTATCTAGGCTCATCAATAAAACAAATCCTCATTTTGACAAATATCATCCCTGGGCATGTGAGTATTACGTATTGACATTCCTAGCAGCAATTAACCAATCCAACAAATCAATGAAAGTTCATAAACTGTTTTCTCATCCTCTCCACTCATTCACCAAAGATGTGTGAGTTTAAAAGGAAAATAAACTTAACCATGGTAATTTTCTCAGCTATATACATTGACCATCCATCTTACCATATGACCTAGCAACGTGCAGATAAAATTTTTAGAAGCTATTCTCTAATAATCAAGATAGAAAATGTGACAAAAACCAAATATTTTGACTAAAACACATGGATAGAACTGCTAAGATTCCAAGTCAATCCGTTCAAACACGCAATGTACACTTGTTTACACAAGAATTACCAAAATTATAAGTGCAAATGTGCATGAATATGCCACCACCCCCAACCTAAATTTGACAGTGTCCTCACTGTCACCAAATATAACAATGGTGTTGTATAAGAACTAGACATGCAAGGAGATACTAGAGGAACTAAAAAAAAAAAAACACATACACACACAAAAGGAAAAAAACAAAAAACAAAAAAATAAAATAAAATAAAATAAAAATAATAAAATAATAAAATAAAATAAAAACTATAGTAAAGAAAGATAAAACCTAATTAATTAAGGTAGACAGGAGCCACCAAAGTGATCTCCTCAGGTTTGTCTACGCACTCCATGAAATGCTCCAACCGTTGTCCATTAACTTTGAAAATTCTCCCATCTTTTGGATCTTCAATTTCAACAGCACCGTTGGGAAATACTTGTTTCACCAAAAATGGACCAGTCCAGCGGGATCTTAACTTTCCAGGATGGAGATGCAAACGAGAATCATATAGATGCACCCGTTGCTTTGGCTCAAAACATTTCCTTAGGATCTGCTTATCATGAGCCGATTTCAGTTTAGCTTTGTAAATCCTGGAGTTGTCATATGCATCGTTCCTCAACTCTTCTATTTCTAACAATTGTAACTTCCTTCGAAGACCTGCAGCACTAATATCAAAGTTAAGGGCTTTAACAGCCCAATAAGCTTTATGCTCTAGTTCAACAGGTAGATGACACGCTTTCCCATAGACAAGTCGATACGGAGACATTCCAAGAATAGTCTTGTAAGCAGTGTGATAAGCCCATAATGCATCAGATAGGCGTAAAGACCAATCTTTCCGGTTTGGTTGAACAGTTTTTTCCAAAATCTGCTTGACTTCACGATTTGCTAGCTCATCTTGTCCATTGGTTTGTGGATGATATGTGGTGGAGACCTTGTGAACAACTCCATACCTGTGCATCAAAGCTTCAAAGGAACGATTATAGAAATGTGCCCCTTGGTCATTGATGATGACACGTGGCGTACCATACCTAGACAATACATTCTTTTTCAAAAATTTGATCACAACAGTGTTATCGTTAGTATGACAAGGCACGGCCTCAATCCATTTGGACACGTAATCAATAGCAAGAAGAATATAAAGATAGCCAAAAGAAGAAGGAAAAGGACCCATAAAATCAATACCCCAACAATCGAATATTTCAATGACAAGAATAGGGTTAAGGGGCATCATGTGACGTCGAGTTAGTGCTCCCAACTTCTGGCATTTTTCACAAGAACGGCAAAAAGCATTAGTATCTTTGAACAAAGTGGGCCAATAAAGACCACACTGTAAAATTTTTGTAGCGGTTTTTTTCATAGAAAAATGACCACCACAAGCCTCTGAATGACAAAAGTTCAAGACACTCATTACCTCAGTTGCTAGAATGCATCTTCTCATGATTTGGTTAGGGAAATACTTAAACAAATAAGGATCATCCCAATAAAAATTTCTTACCTCGACCAAGAACTTACATTTATCTTGTGTGCTCCAGTTGGATGGAATTTCACCAGAAACCAAGTAGTTGACAATATGAGCATACCATGGCATTTGGCTAATGGCAAATAGGTGTTCATCAGGGAAGTCATCTCGAATGGGTGGTCCTTCAGTAGAGTCATTGAACTCTAGGTGAGATAAATAATCAGCCATGACATTTTCCACACCTTTCTTCTCCTTGATTGTAAGATCAAATTCCTGCAAGAGTAAAATCCACCTAATCAAACGAGCCTTGGCATCCTTCTTAGATAGAAGGTACTTAAGGGCTGCATGGTCAATAAACACTGTAATAGGTGAACTAATCAAATACGAACGGAATTTTTCTAAAGCAAAATCAACTGCTAGTAGTTCCTTTTCAATAGTAGAATAATTTATCTGAGCACTATATGTCGTAATACTGAGAACTGTATAATCATAACACTGAAACTACATAATCATAATACTGATATTCGTATAATCATGGTACTGAGATTCATAAAATCATAGTACTAAAATATCGTAAAATCAGAATACTGAAATATCATAAAACATATTTTCATACTATATTCATATTCACAAGCCACACAATGCTGTAATATATAATTTTCATCATTTAATAATCTGTATAATATTGTAAAAATACCTAGCATAGCATATTTCCCTTACCTGACTAAAGCATTAACCACTAACACTCCAATATTGCACTAACAACTAACACTTCAATATTGCATTAACAACTGAGAAGCAAGGTGTAGTCCCAAGAGGGGGGGAGAATTGGATTTTAAAACTTTCTTTTAATTCCTATAAGGACTTTTTCTTGATTAATCAATTTTAGACTTGTTTGTTTAATTTACCAATCACACAAGAGCTTAGTTCCTTTGTTTAATCCACAACCACACAACTATTCAATTTTTCAAGTAATCAATCAACCACAATTTGAAAGCAAATAACCAAGCGATTTTCCAAGTACAAGTTAACTTCAGCACTATTTAGATTTGTAAGATTCAGCACTCTTTGGAATATAAACACAATCCACTCAATATCAAAGTTTTAAATCATTCAATCACAATATAACTTTTGTTGTCAGCCCTGGGTATATTAATTTGAATCAAGCCCTGTATATATAAAATTTGTCTCTCAATTTGATATTCAATACAACATCCAATCACTCTTTCCAAATACTTAGACCTTAAATAAACTTTAAGTTAAAGAATCTTGGGGTGTTGAATCAATCAACGTACTACTATACATTTTCCGCAAAAGATTGATCAACTAACGTACTCTCTTTCGGTTTCCGCAATCCCAAAAGCAAATTAAGCTTTAAGTTTATTTAATATCTAATTCATGTAGTGTATATAATTCAGAAATTTAAAACATCCATGCAATTGTATATGTACTGAAAATAAAGAAAGTAAGGGAAAGAGAGAGTGAGACCGGGATTTTTAGGAGGTTCGGCTTATACCCAGCTTACGTCCTCGCCTTTGGCAAACCACCAAAAGATTCACTAAACCTGTTCCTTTAACGGGCGGAACAAACCTTTACAACACTTCTTGGTTAAGGCTAGAGCCCGCCTTCTCCAAACAATGTACCCTCGTTCGGTCACTCCTTACTTAGGCTAGAGCTCGCCTCTCTAAGCAATATCCCCTTGCTTAGCCAACGATCCAAACAATCCTTGAAATCATCAATCTATAAGATATAAATCAAATAGACATGTACGAATAATGCTCACACAAAGAGCTGATTAGTACAATTTAGAAACTAATATACTTCAATTCAAAATACCAAAAGAATGAAGTAAGAAGCTCAATGTAAATATCACTGGTTTACTTCTCTTTGATGCGGATCAAGAACTTAAATCATATGCTTCAGAGAAGATGTAAAAGCTCAGAGATTTCTTAGAAATTTCGCAGCAATTCAAAGTTTTAAAACAGATAGCAAGAAGGCTTTGAGTGAAAGAGATTTTGAAAGAATGTTCAATGTTTGGTGTGAATGTGAAGATCATAAAACATGTATTTATAGGCTTGACAAACATTCACATTCGTGCTGCCCAAGTTTACTTGGAGTGCCCTCCAAGTTTCTAAAAAGATTGGAGCGCAAGTCAATTAGATTTGAAAATTTGAAGTTTAAAAAATCTGTCTGTTGTCGTACTTCGGTTGCTTGAAGAGGGGTTAGGAGCCTAAAGATACAAGGTCAGGTGCCTGAAGACACACTGCCTGTTCTAATTTTTATTTAGCAAATTCCTCAGTCGCCTGAAGTGACTTTAGGAGCCTGAAGATGTCTTTCTTTGATTTTTCTTTCCTTTTTTAAAAATATTTGACTTCATTGCTTTCTTTGCTTTCGAAAAATATTTTTCGGGGATTTAAAATAAAGTCTCTAAGTTCATATCACTCCCCTAAAGAGCTTCTTTTCATTCACAATGATATTTTTACTTTTGAAGTACTTTCATGAAGATTTCCTAATAATTTAAACACTTCTTGTTCTTTGGAAACTTCATGGTTATCTCCGAGCTTTGACTTCATTCCATCTTCAGATGCCTTTGAGCTTTCCTTTTTTATCACTTCATGACACATCATATACTTTTAAGCTTGTTGGAGATCTTTTGAAGCTTTGTTGATTTTGGCTTGTTTAAGTTTCCTGAAAACATCATTACTTGAACACACAATGATATTAAAACCTTTTATTTGTTACCATCAAAACAAGAGGTGAAAGCCTTGTTAGGCTAACAACCACCAACACTCCAAAATTGTACTAACCACTAACACTCCAAGATTGTACTAACCACTAACACTCCAAGTTGCCTTCACTATTTCTCCAAATAGTCACATTCCAGTTGCACTAACCACTAACACTCCAAGTTGCCCTGACTATTTCTCTAAATAGTCACATTCCAGTTGTACTAATCACCAACACTTCAAGTTGACCTGACTATCTCATTAATTTGAGTGGTCGTAGTCAAGATATTTTTAATTGATTCAAAGACATATGACTTTTGTCCCCCTAGGCTTGAGCAATCGTTGCTTTCACCATACTTAGCAGGCTCATCAAGTTGACTTGAAATTCTATGCATTTTTGTAAGTTCACACATTGGTCTCTCTTGTTATATTTGGCCTAACCCAAAATCTGCATCTTTAGTCTTTATACATTTGTTAGTGAAAGATAACAGAATTCTGCTTTTCCTATCATCTTAAGCAGCAAACCTATAAAGAAGGGTAGTTGTAGACATCATATTTTGTCTAGGGGCCAAATATAACAAGAAAGACATTTTTTTTTTTTGTTTTTATACAATTACAACAGTAGAAAATTACAAAAAAAAAAATGAAGTACAAAAAAAAGGTGGCTGGCTTTTAAAATTAAATGGCTGTTGGGAGATTAACAATAAAAAAGTGGTTGATTGTTGGGAGATTGACAATAAGTAAGTGATTAGATGGTTGAATTTAAATGTCATAATCAATGCATCCAAGTTTATAAATAAAGGATTCTGAAGAGAAAATCAGAGAGGAGGAAAAAGAGAGAGCTTTGTGCATCTTGGAGACAGCTAAGAAATAGTGAGGGAGAGAAGAAAATTGTTTGCTGAAAATTCAGGATTGGAGGTACCTATGTAGTTAACTTAATCTTGATGATCGGATAATGATTTCTCATTTGATTAAGCTGAAATTTTGACAGATTGTTCTTAACTCATTCTTATTCATTCTGGTTGGTCAGATTGTCATTTGCAGCTTTGCAATTGTGATTTTGTGACTTGGACAACAGTCCCATTGCAGCAGCAACTTCAGGATTGGAGGTGTCTACGCAGTCGGCTTGATCTTGACGATTGGATGGTGATTTCTCGTCTGATTGAGCTGAAATTTTGACAAGTTGTTTGTGACTCATCCTTCTTCATTATGTCGGATTGTCATTTAGAACTTTGTAACGTTGGTTCATGGCTTGGATAGCGGCCTCATTGCAGTAGCGGCTTCAGGTAAGAAAAAGTCTTTTAAAATCCCAAATAATTTTTTAAAAATTAAAAAATTCTAGAAAATTTCTACAAAAAATTTTAAAAAATCAGGGGATTTTTTAAAGATTATTTTTTTTAAAATTTGGCAATTTTTTTTCTTTTGTGTGTGTGTCCCTATGATTTAAAAAAGGGTAATGAGGTATTTTACACCTCATATGTATTAGATCTTAGGCCTGGTTTATCTAACAAGATCCCTTTGTTTGGAGGTCTTATTAGATATTTATAAATCGTACTAAGGTTTTTTTTACCTCTTATTAATTTTGTTTATTTATTTAGTTATTTAATTAATTATTTATTTATTTATCTATTTGTTTTAAAAGGACTTAATTAAAGGTTATTAAATTTAATTTGGGGATAATTCATAATTAATTAAGTTTCGTTCGTAGAACGGGTGTGTAGGGGGTATTAGTACCTTCCCCTAGCATAAATAAACTCTCGATCTCGATCCTGATTAAAGCAGACCTAGACTACTGATTCTTAACTTAAGTTTAGTTTAGTGATCAATTAAATGAATAGTAATTAGGTGTTCTAATCGCATCAAGGAAAATAGGTTAGTGGTAACTCTAAATCAAAATTTTCAACTTCATATTTTATTCCCTTGCCCAGGCCTCACTCCGGGACGTCGCAACAGGTCCAAGTGTCCAACAACTCATCTGAAGATGTATTGTAAAAAAATGGCCATGTATTCTAATAATGACAAGCTGTTAATTCATTGTTTTCAGGATAACTTGATTGAGGCAGCCATGAGATGGTATATCCATCGGTACTATACAAAGATCCGCACCTAGAAGGATCTCATTCATGCTTTTATTACCTAGTATAGGCATGTGATTAAGATAACTCCCGACATGTTGACTTCACAAAATATGAAGAAGAAGGTCAGTAAGTCATTTAAAGACTATGTTTATCATTGGAGAGAAATGGCAGCATAGGTGTATCCTCCTATGAAGGATAAAGAATCAATATCTTTATTTGTCAATATCCTCAAAAATTCATATTTTAGTCATCTTATTGGAAGTCCTCCCCAAAGTTTTGAAGATTTAGTAACCACCGAAGAAAGGATTGAAGGAACATTTAAGATAGGAAGGATGAACAACTCTAGTACTATGTAAGGAATTGTAAAGAAAGGAATGGACAAAAAAGCAAGATGGGGAGGTACAAGCTATACAAGATTACCTTTATAGAGGAACTAATGCCATATGGTAGCAAGATATTCAAGTCTCATAAGGAAGATAAGGAAAAGATGCTTATTTAGTAGAGTTCCATATTGGGTTGGAATGTCAACTTCGGTGGTGGATCAATTTGACATATAAGTGATGGTGAAAAACTAGATTAAATAAATGACATGTCCTTGTGTACCCATGTCCTTGTGTACCCGGTGATGATGAAATCAATGAAATCCTAGGAGGTGACGTCATACTGACATCACCTTGCTGCAGAAAATTTAATAATAATAATAATAATAATAATAATAAATTAAGGCATTGCCACATGTCACCACTTTTTGCTGACACGTGGCCAACCTTCCCTCCAACTGAGTTAACTCAGTTTGATCCAAGTTGTCCCAGTTTAGAATCGGTCAGTCTCTTTCAAATCGCCAGTTCATTTTATTTAATTTAAAAATCGAATTTAAATGAATTTTTAATTTTAAAATTGGAAAAAACTAGTAAAACAAATTAGGAAAAATATTTAAAAACCAAAAAAAAATAAATAAAAATTATTTGAGTTATTTTGAGTCAAATAACAAAAAAATGAAAAAAAATAAAATATTAAAAATGAAGGAAAAAGTTCTTAAAAATCACAAAAAAGTGTAGAAAAATGTTAGAAAAGTTTCAAAAAATTCAAAAAAAAGAAAAAGAAAAAATATGAGAATATTTTAAAGACTATTTTTCATCAAATTTGATGATTTTTAAAATTATTATCTATATATATATATATATATATATTCTATTTTTGTGTGTAAGTGTGTCTCAATGATTAAACAAAAGGTAAAAAAATATTTCAGACTTCACTTATATTAGTTATGAGGGGGTTTATCTAATAAGATCACATTATTTGAAAGTCTTATTAGATATTTTTAAATTGCAAATTATTTTACATTTTATTTTAAAATTTTAAAATTTATTTATTTTTTTAAAGGAGATAATTAAAGAACATTAGATTTAATTTAGATATAATTTATAGTTAATTAGGTACTATTCGTAGAACGAGTGTGCAAGGGGTGCCAGATTCCTCATATATAACTGAGCTCCCAATTCCAACTCTGATAAAAGTAGACCAAGACTACTAGTTCATTAGGTTAGGATTAGTTTAAAGACCAATTAACAGGTAATAATTAAGTGAGCTAAACGCACCAAAGTAAATAGTAGGTTTGACAACTTCATTAAACTTTAATATTATTATTTATTGTCATTTTTGATTTTATTCTTCTGGGACTTTGCGACATAAATTATAAATAAAAATTTAAATATGTATTTTTAACTTATTAAATTTAATGTCCTTACTAACAACATCAACTTAGAGACTGCAACTAGTAATAGAAAAAAAAGTCATTGACCGTGATGTTCTACTAACTCTTCTAGAAAGGCATAATAAAAAAAAAAAAGAGAAATATTAAAGAAAAAGACAATGCAAAAGACCCAAGAGTGGAAACTAGACTGATTAATGCAGTCGAGTCGAAGAAGACCGGAGCCTCCCCCGTCGAAGGAAAAAGAAGTCCCATGCTTCGCATGACAGTATTAATCCTACAATCACGTTACGACATCAACCGCAAATTGGTCAGACGCTGAAATAAGTCAAACAGAGAAGCCGTTCGACCATGCACTGCTGCACCTGATAATTCCTTTCCCCCCAGAGTGGCCCCTGACGCCCTCAACCCGGTCGCTCTTCTCCGACAGGCGACACCGCGACAGTCTCCGTTCTGCTGCAGCCATGGCGAAATCTTGCTACGGCGAAGACGGCATTTACCGATCACTGAGACCCCCTCTCAATCTGCCCCCAAACCCCAACACGTCCATGGTCGATTTCCTCTTCCAAAACTCTTCGTCTTTTCCAAACAGCACCGCCCTCATCGACCACGATTCCGGCGAAATCCTCACCTTCTGCCGCCTCAAATCCGTCGTCTGCAACCTCTCCCACGCCCTCTCCCGCCTCGGTATCCGCAGAAACGACGTCGTCCTCATCTTCGCCCCCAATTCCATCTACTTCCCCATTTGCTTCCTCGCCACCGTCGCTCTCGGCGCCATCGCCTCCACCATCAATCCTTCCTACACCGTTCGCGAGATTTCTCGTCAAGTCAAGGACTGCAATCCAAAGCTCGTGGTCACCGTCCCCGAGCTCTGGGACAAGGTCAAGCAATTTGATCTGTTGTACTTATTTATAAAACCGCCAATCTCGGTCAATTGCTCGATTAGGTCAGATTGTAAAACTTGGCACTTATTCGATTTAATCAACAAGTTGGACCAAGCTTCCGATTTGCCGGAAGTTTCAGTCGCACAGGGCGACGCCGCGGCGCTGCTGTACTCCTCCGGCACGACCGGGACCAGCAAGGGGGTGATTTTGACTCATCGAAACTTCATCGCCGGAGCCCTAATGGTGACGGCGGATCAAGAACTGTACGGCGAGAGGGATAATGTGTTTCTATGTTTTCTTCCGATGTTCCATGTGCTGGCGCTGTCTTTGATTGTGTATGCGCAGCTTCAGAGAGGGAACGCTGTGGTGTCAATGGCGATGGAGAAGTTTGAGATGGAGAAGGTTTTGGGGGCGGTGGAGAAATTCAGGGTGACGCATTTGTATGTGGTTCCGCCGGTAATGGTTGCTCTGGCGAAGCAGAGCGCGGTGAAAAATTATGATTTGTCGTCGTTAAAGATTCTGGGTACCGGTGCGGCTCCTTTGGGGAAGGATGTGATGGAGGAGTGTGCTAAGGTTCTGCCTCAGGCTGATGTTATGCAGGTAAATTTAAGGGAAGCTATTTAAATTTTATAATTTGTTCTCTCTAGTTCCGGAATTAAACGTTGTGCTCTCACATGTGATCAATAGCTAGTATATTTGGGTTAGCCGAACGTCCAACTGATGTACGGAAATCGTGTCCGTATTCCGAACTTTACCTTATCAGTGAGACCTAAGAAAAGGACGGTAATCTGTAAGTTTAGTATCGCATAGGGGTCCGAAGGACTTGTTGGTGGTTAAAATTCCTATATAATCGAAAAAAAAAAAAGAAGCTAGTATACAACCATGCTAGAACTCATATATTGTGAATAAAGTTCATCAATGATATGAAGTGTTCAAGGCGTAACATCTATAAAATAATAACCTTGTTAAATACATTCAATCAATATAAATGAATTTTAAAATTTGGAGGGTGATACAAAGTAAAAGCTTCTATGATTTTGTGGATATTGTCAAGCATGTTCTCTAGCTTGTTCAAAATGAGCTGCAGTGGGAAAGATGCATTTTGATTTCAACTGAACCTTTCAGTATTTTGGCAGGGCTATGGTATGACAGAAACATGTGGAGTTGTGTCAATGGAAGACCCCAAGACAAGATCTTGCCTTTCTGGTTCAACAGGAACGCTTCTTACTGGAGTTGAATCTCAAATAGTTAGTGTTGACACATTGAAGCCCATTCCTCCAAATGAGTTGGGGGAAATATGGTTCCGAGGTCCAAATATGATGAAAGGTACAATTTGTACTCAGTAGCCTGAGTTCGTATGAGTTCTTAGCTACATAAATTCCTCTTATTCTTTAGAAAAATTGTATTAGTTTTGTGCTTAAGCCGAGAACATCAAATACCCTTTTTGAAATTTGGAAAATATTAGAAAAGGAAATGAAAATACGAAGGAATTCACTTTTTTATATATATGGTGAATCAATGAACAAAAATTTGATTTACATGTCATTAACCTTTACTTTTTCTTTAAAAAAAAGCAATCATATTAGGAAAAATTTGTATTGTTAATAGTATTTAATATATAGAGAGAGGAAATACAATGAAGGGTGAATTTTTGTTTTCTTTTCTTAAAAGAAACTAAAAAAAGGGAGAAGAAGATAAAAATCAATTTTTTGTTGTATTTTCTCTTTATGTAAAAGAAAAATGAAAATTTGTTCTACTATAATTAAATTTTTTTTAAAAAAATTAAAGGTTAATGGCATGTAAATTTTTTTAATTAGTTTACTATATATTTTATTTTCTTTATCACTTCTTTAATATTCAAATATGGATCCATATTTTCATCTCCTTCATGTTTTCCAAGCTTCAATAGGGCTTTGGGCTCCATTTGGAGCAAGGACTTTGCTTGAGAAAGGAAGGAGAAGAAAAATAAGAAGAGAATTTATATTCCATTATATTTTCTTTCAACCCCATAAACCATTAAAAATGAAAATTTATTTTAATGTGATAAGAAATTAAGAAAAATCAAATTTTAGTGATGTGTAAGAACTCTTATCACTGATTCGTTATATATTTTATTTTTCTTTTTCAAATATGATAGTATTAAGAAGAAGAATAAGTTGAAACTTCACACTGGAGTCATTATTAATTATTATTTTTTTAAAAAAATTCAAATCCTTTTCAGGTTATTTGAACAATCCACAGGCGACAAAGCTGACAATAGATGAACAAGGTTGGGTTCACTCTGGAGATCTTGGATATTTTGATGAGAAGGGAGAATTATATGTTGTGGACAGGATTAAAGAGCTTATTAAGTGTAATGGCTTTCAGGTAATTCATTATTTGATACTTGCTGGGTATTTACATGACAAGTAAAATAAGACCCAGATGTCCACCATCTGTTTGCATAAGGCTCTTTGTTTCTTATCCATACGTGCTACTGTTTGTTAGGTTGCACCAGCAGAGCTTGAAGGGCTGTTGCTTGCTCACCCTGAGATATTAGATGCTATTGTCATCCCGTAAGTACTTAATTACTAAGAGAGGCATATAACTTAAGAGCCTGTTTGTTTGGTTTGAGAGAGGAGATGAGAAGATAAATGAGTTCCTCCTTCGTGTGTCTTCTTTTGATCACATAAGATGCATGGAGGAGAAAAGGTAAAAAAGAAGCTGCCTTTTGCCCACCAAATCCAAGAGAAACTCTGCAAAAAGAATTAAACAAACTCTTTTAAGTGTTTTTTTTTTAAACTAAAAGAGGGCGGCACCTCTATTGATTTATTAATATACTCACTTTTGACGGAGGAATACCGTGATTACAAGATAAGTAAAAAAAAGATTATAGAAAAATCCTAAAAAAAAAAAAACCAACACTAACAACCAATCAAATTAGGACAATAAAACTAAACATAACTAACAAAGAATATAAAAATATAAATACAACTAAAATCAAATCAAAATATACCAAACGAAACTCTAAAGTTGAACTAATGACGAACGGAAACGAGACCCCACCTATCCATCCGAAAAATACTTTTCAAATAATGTGGTAGAAGGTGTTGTTTTTCGTAAATTATATTATTTCCCATTTCTCTTTTTTTAGCAAAAAAATCAGTTTCACTATTGCCTTCCCTATATTAAGTGTTTGGAAGCATGAATTTTGAGGCTTGTGTACAGAAATTTATTATAATAGTTATACTAGGTTATACCTAAATTTATGTAAATCTAAATCTAAGGTTCAAATTCCGTACTTCTAAACACAGAGTTACTTCATGTTTGGGAGTTTGAAATGAGAATGCTAGATTTAGAATTTTATGTATTAAATAAAATGTAGTACAAAATTATATCATGTTTCATTCATATTCAAGTTCGAGTCATGAAACCAAAATGCAACCTTAGACAAGCGTTATTGTGGGAGGCATTCTTTTAAATGAGCAATTACTAAGTAAATTCGAGTGTCTAATCATGTTCTTTAGAAACTTCTTGAGACTTGAGCATCATTATCACTTAATTTGTAGGTTTCCCGATGCTAGAGCAGGCGAGGTCCCAATTGCATATGTTGTTCGTTCCCCCAACAGCTTGCTAACTGAGGCTGATGTTCAAAACTTCATTGCTGATCAGGTACTAATTGAAGTCTCCCATATCTTCTTTAAATTCATGAAGCAAAGAAACACTCAAAATTTTGTTTGGTAGAAAAGAATAATGGAATGGAATGAAATTGTTCTTTATAATTTTACAAAGTTTTATATAATTTTTCATTTCATTTTACTCTCATGTCTTGGATGTGAATTGTAAAAAATGTAATATAAAATTGTATTGAATTTTGTTTAAATTCATTTAAAAAATATATATATTTATATATATGGAGTACTTGACGAGTTTTTTTTTTTTTCCTTTTTCATGGGTGGTAGGTGGCACCATTCAAAAGATTGAGAAGAGTAATTTTTGTAAGTAGTGTTCCAAAATCACCTTCAGGGAAGTTACTGAGAAGAGAGCTTATTGAGAAAGTTCGATCAAAGATGTAAAAACTGCAATCCATTTATGTGTAACTGCTAGTTTGGTTGTTTATGGATTAAATCAAGAAATTATATATAACATTTTTGTACTATATACTATAGTTTAATCGGTTCACATTTCAAAAATAATTAGCATAATCTAATCCCCTTACCTGTTTATGAAAATATGCCTATCACGTTCTCTGGAATAAATCCTAAATTTTCCTTAAACTCGCCGAGGAAAGGAAAACCGGCAAGTCAAGAGGAAGGAGAGAGGATCTGAGAGCACGAGGGAGACTCGGGAGAGCTTTAGAGAGGGAGAACTCCAAAACCCTAGGAGAGGGAGAGAGAGAGAGAGAGAGAGAGAGAGAGAGAGAGAGAAATTATTTTTCTAAAACAAATGAGCTTAGACTTATTTATAGGTAAGCTGGCCTGAAAGAAATCGTCGATGGTTTTCCTGAAATCGTCGACGGTTTGGCCACTTACCACATCAAAATCTTTCTCAAAATCTCTTGGTAGTTGAAACTGTCGACGGTTTTCCTTAGATTGCTAAAATCGTCGATGGTTTGGTCTCCCAACCAAACCTTCTAACTAAAATCGTCAACGGTTTCCCTGAGTCCTACAAAACCGTTGACGGTTTATGTTAGCTTTGGTGCAAACCCAAGAGGGGGGTGAATTGGGTATTTAAAATTTATTCTTCTTAGGTTAAATCAAATCAGCAGTATTACAGAACTTAGGGGCAGTCTAAATGTATATGAAATTGCACATATGATATATTAAACAATTTTTAGAACATGCACCACAATTTTAGTATTTCTCAACCAAAAAATAATTTTGTGCTAATAAGATATGCAGTATATTCAGTAGGAAATTTAAATCAAGTACATAACATAATATAATGTAGGACAAGTAAACTTGACATCGAATATGATATCGGGGTTCGGCCAATCCTGCCTACGTCCCCGCCTTGGCTCACTAGCACAAGGATTACATTATGGACTCACTTAACGGGTGGAACGACACCTAAAACAACTAGATCAATTAGCACAAGATTGACCTCAACCTTTACATACAATCCTTACAGGGCTCGTTATCGCCCCCTCAGGCCACGCCTGGAATATAATAGTATTTTATATAACAGGGTACAATGATTATGCTTATCAATCAAGTAGATATGTACCAAATATAATCAATCAAATGCACATCAACTACATAGGTAAGTGTAAGCTCAGTGATGTGTATCTTTGTGTAAGGAACACTCAACAAGATGTGATTACTATAATGTTTAAGAGTGTTTTAAACAAGCTATATCTTTGAAACAAGTTATATCAAATCTCAATAACAAATCAGGGTTTCAAAGATGCTAATTAGATAATCAAACTATCTTGAAAAAACTTCCTTCAACGAAATGAGCACAAGAGTAGTTTGAAAATATTGTAACTTGTAGAAAATATTTTACACAACAAAATCAAACTATAGGAATCTTGCAATGACAATGTAAAAATCCTTAAGCTTATGAGTTTATCTCAACACAAGATTTACTATATTCAAATATATGCAATAAATTTTTCTAAACTCCCCAAAATAATATCAAACAATCAAGCCAAGCAAATGAGAGTATGAGCAATCTATACTAATCAATAACCCGATATAAAACTCTCACAAAGTTAAGATATATCAAGGGAATAAAGATTTGAGAGTGTTTTGAAGTAAAATGGGCAATATGAACTTTTGGCAATAAAGAATATTTTTGCTAATGATTTTTACTAATCTATTGCTAATCCTCACAAATGAACTCATATTTATAGATAAAAACCAAATTATGACCGTTTAGGACATATAGGAAATTATTAGAATTGTTTTAAAAAACTTTAGCAAAGTTAACCCCATTTAAAAAATTTTAACTTCGGTAAAAAAGTTGTCCAACCAAAGAGCACAGGTCGACCGAACTTAAGGTTCGGTTGACGAAGTGACAAAGTTTTCGACCATGCAAAAAATGAATTGAGAGTTCGGTCGACCGTGCTGAGGGTCTTAAAGGCGATTTTCCCAAATCCGGGCGGTTCGGTTGACCAAGTGATTTTGAACTAGGTTGTTCGGTCAACCAAGCAGTTGAAATCTCCCACATGGGGGTTCGGTCGACCAGGGTGTTAGTTTTGGTGTATTCCCAAGAGGGGGGGGGTGAATTGGGTATTTAAAAATTTATCTCCTGGGTCAAATTAACCAACAACAGTATTACGCAAACCTAGGGTCTTTCTATATAATCATTAATCCAATCAACACATTTACAACATATAATGAATTAAACATAAAACATACATGTGCTGAAAATGAAAGTGTGGAAAATAAATTGAGGAAATATAAAGTACACACACAATATGTTATCGAGGTTCGGCCAATACTGCCTACGTTCCCGCCTCTAGCTCGCAAGTTCGAAGATTCCACTAATGCTCACTTAACGGGTGGAGTGGCACCGATTACAATCAGGTTAAATTAACACAGATATCAACCTTTACAAATTCTCCTTGCAGTGCGGAGAAGACCCTAGGTCAAATTCATAGGGCTGACCCCAACCTGCACCTTACCAGGATGGTGCACCTAGTTTTCCTAATTAGGTCTAAGCCAATCCGGGACTATTCCAGAGGGTTAGTCTCCCTTTTCAGGCCCACGGCTGGAATACAACCAATGATATAAAATTTACGTACAAACCAAATTAGGTACAGTGATTGTGCTTCTCAATTAAGCTGATATGTACCAAATGATAATCAGTCAATGCACATCAATAATATAGGTAAATGTAAGTTCTGTGATGTAATTTTTGTGCAAGCAACACTCAGTAAGGAATAATCACAAATATGCTCAAGAGTATTCTAATCAAGCTATATCTTTGAAACAAGTTATATCAAATCTCAATAACAAATCAGAGTTTCAAAGATGCTAATCAAATATTCAAACTAACTCAAAATATTTTCTTTCAATGAAATAAGCACAAGAGTAGTTTGAAAATGTTATATTTTTAAAAGAAATTGCACAACAAAAATAAAGTTATAGGAATCTTGCAATGACAATGAAAAGATACTCAAGCCAATGAGTTTATCCCAACACAAGATTAACTATATTCAAATCCATGGGATAAACTTTTCTAAGCTCCCTAAAATAACATCAAACAATCAAGCCAAGCAAATGTGAGTATGAGCAATCTATACTAATCAATAACCTAATATAGAACTCTCACAAAGTTAAGATGTATCAAGAGAATGAAAATTTGAGAGTATTTTGAAGTAAAATGGGCAATATGAACTTTTGGAAATAGAGATAATTTTTACTAATGATTTTTGCTAATCTCCTGCTAATCCTCACAAATGAACCCTTATTTATAGACAAAGGTCAAAATATAACTGTTTATGACATGTAGGGTATTATTAGCATTGTTTTAAAAGACATTAGAAAAATTAACTCTGTTTAAAACATTTTAACCTCGGTAAATATTAAGTAACCCAAGACGTTTCGGATGGATGAACTTTAGTTCGATCACTCGAATAGACTCAGCTCAAAAAGACATTTTAAAGGGTTCGGTGGCTCGAGTCTAAGTTCGGTTGGCTGAACAAAAGTCAAAAACATTACATCCGCGGTTCCGGTGCCTGGAGCTAAGTTCGGTTAACCGAACTCACAAGTTTGGTCGGTCGAGGCTTTTTTGAATGCGAAGGTTTAGGCGCCCGGGTTGGTGCAAAGTGCCCTAGCACTTGTTCAGTCGCCCATGGCCGGTAGGTTCACTTCTAGTTTGGTCGCCCAAAGTTAAGTCAAATCGCCGACTTCCTAGTGGTTCGGGCGCCCGAAGTATTTTGAACACCTGGGTTCGGTCACCTGACCTCTCAAAATTATGCCTATTATGTTCAATTTAATTTTAAGTTGATCCCTGATTGTGAATGTGAATGGAGACTGTTGTGCATTTGTGTGGAAACCTAATGTCTTTCTAAGGCCGTTTTGTGATAGTACCAAAAATCCGGCGTCGGTCGACCGAAGGGTACCCTAAGGTCCTTTGGCTCCCTATGGTCAAACTATGGTCTTGTTGAACTTATAATTACCTATATGCATGACATGCAGAGATTATTACAGAACGATGTAGATTATTACAGACCAAATTTAAAACATAAATGCATTTACAGTAATAATCTTCTTATTCTTCTTTCTTTTGCTCTTCGAATTCTCCATGGAGTATGCCAGTAGTATAATCTTTAAGTCTTTCATGCTTCCAACAATCTTTTCTCATGTGTGTGTACTAAATTAATAACTTGTTCAAGTATTAGGCACACACATTAGTAATATGCAGTTTGTCATAATCAAAATCAGGGATCGGACTCAAAAAGTCATTAATCTCCCCTTTTTTTATGATGACAAACACATCAGAGTAAAATGTGGTTTAACCTAAAAAGGTTCCCCCTAAGAATATGCATAAAATACAGATAAGCAGTAAAACTCAAGCTTATCCAAGACAGAAGATATTTTAAATAAATTATACATTTAGTTTTAGCATTAAAGCACAAACACTCATGCATTTTCCTCAACAAAACTCTCCGCCTTTTGACATTAGCAAAAGGGCTAAATTAAGAAAGAATGTTTGATTAAGAAAAAAAAAAAATTCTTAGCTTAAGGTAGCACTCCCCATATCTAAAATAATTATCATTTAGCTCAGAAAAATTTTCCCCTCTTTTAGTACACAAGCAAGAAAACAAGATATGTTGCATGAAAAAACTCTTTTTTTTTTTTTTTAAAAAAAGAAAAATATATGTATATATATATATATATATATATATATATATATATATATATATATAGACACACACACACACACACATACCCTTATGATGTTTTCAAGAAGTACTGAGGGTGTGCTTGCTAAAAAAGAAACTTAAAGACAATGCATGCACTATGTTTCTGGTATTTCATTTAAGTACAAAACTAAGCATGACCAATAAAACACAACCATAACGATCCTAAAGATATCAAAGAATTTAAAACAAGGATATCATAGCAACACAGATGATTGTGGCAACAACAACATATTTCAAATTATGATTTGCAAAAAGAATAACACATTTAAGCACATGCCACACTATATTTGAAACATATCTACGCTAGACATGTTGGAGAGCTTAACACGATGGAAATTTAATTTCAAGGACCCCCCCTATAAATTTGAGTACATGCTCAAATGAAATAAACTACTTACACTCATCAGGAATTGCTTTCATTTAATAGGCCAATTAGAATAAGTAATCAATCTAAATCTTTTAAATCAACTATACTGAATATTTATTAACTACATTTATCCCTTCTTAGTATAGTCGTCCCTATAGGCCATAGATGCATCAGAGAGTATATATTAAGACATGCAATAATGTTCATGACCCAAGAACATTCTGTATCAAATCATAAGCCTTTAAGTATTGGATATAATGTTCAGGGATTTCAGAAGAACCTCAACATTCAAAAAGTGAAATGATGCATATAAGTTCTTTGAGCCTTTTCTATAGGAATGGAGCTGAGCTCCTCTAAATGTCTGATGATTATGTTATGATGAAGTTTAATTATTTAATTGATTTTTACTCATCCTTTCAAAAAATATTTTAAATTTAATTTTATTATAATCATCTTTGGACAAGGTTTTATTTTGGGAAAATTCTTGTCAAAATTTCGACAGCATGTTATCTGTAAATTGGACATTTTTCCATAAAATCTGTAACTGATAGGTTCAATCAAGCAGTTTATAATTCAGTTCAAGGCACACGAGAACCTATATCCACTACCAGCATGCAATTACACATTAACTGCATCCGTTATGCGGGAGGCTTTCAACACGAACATGCTATCCAGTAATATAATCAACTCAAGATATTCAATATAACTCAATAGTAGTTCATGCTAGGAAAAAACATAAAACATCCATTAAAGAGATTATAACCATTCATTGAATCATGGATACTGCTGCAATGCTATACACATATAGGCATAAAGACATAAATGATATAAAAATATGCGAGCATTTTAATTTATATAAATATGAAGTATAAAAGCTCCCATTGAGTTATGCACTTATTCATTTTATGCCTTTTCTTAATTTTCTACTTTCTTTAGCCAAGTGTTTTTAGTTTTCAATGATTATATCTTGGCTTTACATGATTAGGCTTAGAGGACCAAAAAATCATAATAGATATTTCTTTAAGTGAACTAAGCCAATAATGCCTCTATTGTTATGAGTTTTAATATGTGTGAGAGGCAAAGGTTCGAATGGCTTCTCATGTTAATCTCATATGCATAGGTCTCCTTGAAAGATTAAGACCTAGTGCAACCAACTTAGTCATTCAACTCATCTCTAAGGATATGAAGCTCTAAAGGATATGACTTAACATTTTGAGAGCTTATGAGACGAAGTAAAGAATGAATACTTTTAACAATTAAATTTCTAGTAAGTTCAGAAGAGTATTTAGGAGAGGTAGGACATTGTTCAAAATATATTCGTGCTAGCTAAAATGTCCTAACAGTTAGACCAAGGGCAACTAGGAGTATATTATTATTTATGGAACAGTGCTCTTTGGAGGATGGAAAGTATCCTTTAAATATGAAAGGGTATGAACCAAGGAATAGACAAAATCTCCACCTGATGTGATCATGGTATGGTAAAGATTTCCTATGGAGGATATGATGAATCAAAATTAGAGGATTTTTATATTTTAAGCTCAAAAGAAATATTTTGATTTTCAATCTTGATACCGTTAGAGGATGCCTCTAATTTTGATTAAGGATAGATGTCTTATAACAAGCACTTATTGGATTAGGAATTTATAATAACTAGTGCTTACACCTAGAGTGATAACTAAACATTTTATTAGGCATTTTAGGCTTTCAAGATGAGTTTAGGATAAGATGATTAACTGGAAGGATTCATTTCCTAAGACTCAAACTTGTTCAATGGACAACGGTTGCTTAACTTAAGATGTTTACATTTAAGTATGAGTTAAGCATTTTGAATTGTTTATCAAACAAATATGCTTTGTCCATTTCGAAAGTGGATTTTATTCAATTTTTGTATTGGCTAGTTAATCATATGATTTTTAGTATGACAATAGTGTATAGTGAATACATGTACTAAGCTTTGAAATTTTGAGCATAGATCACTTCCTAGCCTTTTAGTCATCACTACCCCCTAAACCTAAACCTAGGATCTAAGGAAGAATTAACTAATTTGGTAATATTAATTTAAATCCATTTTTATATAGGTCCTAATGGGTTTGTTTTCAAGACAACGCACTCCATTTCTTTATCCATGCCTCTGGCACCTCTACCTAAACAAGTGTATTTAATATACCCTTTCTTTCTAATGAAAAAGCAAGATTTATATGCACATGAACGATTACTCTTATTTGTTATACTTCTACTTGATGAGGCATGGCAATGAAATTTATAAGATGAACCCTTTTTGAACGATTTACTTCTTTTAAATCCTAAGGGTTGATTTTGGTTATCTTTTTCATTTATGGGTTTGAAAATCATTTCAAAATAGTCTTCAATTTTTCTCTTCAAGCAAATGATTTTCAAGACCTTCTTAATCTTTTTCTTCTCAAGGATAGCATGATGTTCCTTTAATTCTTTTAATTGTTTAGCTATCCCCTTATTCTCATTTTTCAAAAGTGTTTTCTGTTTATTCATTCTAACTAGAAGCTTGTGCATTTTCGATAAAACATTTTCTAGTTTTTCATTCAACAACATGCTTCCATTAATAAATGTATTATGTGATTCAATACAGAATTTAACGCAATAATTATCATATGAATCACTACATGAATTGTTAGCCAAAACATCTATCAGATGATTCATCACAAGATATGTCACAATATTTGTTATCAGAATCATTGCATACAATATTTGTAGTATATCATAATTTTTAATAGATGATTTAACACATAATTTATTCTCATTTTCTATCTAAGAATCATCAAGTCCATTAATAATAGGATTATCACAATGTTTAATATATGATTCAGCACATGAAGCAACATAGCGTTCAACATATGAGTCATCAATCGAGTTAGAGTAAGAATCATATACCTCACGTTTTGTGAGTACACTAACCCTGTAATTTACCACTTCCAGATCATTTGAGCTTGACACTATCGAAGTGGTGGTCTCCTTCTCCTGGGACTCATCTATATTTCTTTTCAAGCTTTTCTCAGATATCCTTCACATTTTTACATGCCATAATTTCATGAAAAATATGAGAATCTAAAGCACAATATAAAATCTTCATGGCATATGAATTTGCATGCACTAAGGTAGTATCATTTTCATTCGTTTGCATACAAGTTCCTCCAACAATTACCTGTCAAGCTCTCCAATCCATTGATTTTATAAAAACGCTCATTTTAATTTTTCAGTGTGTGTAGTTTACACCACAAAACAATGGAGGGCTAGTAGGTAACTATCCCTCACCGAATGGGGATACACCAAATTGAGTCATTGCGATCTTTTGCAAAAATGTTTAAATCTAATGCAACGAGACTCTGATACCAATTGCTAGCTTTGATCTATTCCCAAGAGGGAGGGGGGTGAATTGAGTATTTAAAAATTTATCTTCTAGGTCAAATTAACCAGTAGTAGTATTACGCAAACCTAGGGTCTTTCTACATAATCATTAACCCAATCAACACATGTACAACATATAATGAATTAAACATAAAACATACATGTGATAAAAATGAAAGTGCGGAAAATAAATTACGAAAATATAAAGTACATGCACAATATGTTATCGAGGTTCGACCAATGCTACCTACGTCCCCACCTTTAGCTCGCAAGCCCAAGGATTCCACTAATGCTCACTTAACGGGTGGAGCAGCACCAATTACAATAAGGTCAAATTAACACAGGACTGACCTAAACCTTTATAAATTCTCTTTATGGGGCAGAGAAGGCCCTAAGTCAAATTCAGAGGGTTGGCCCCAACTTGCACCTTACCAAGATGGTGCACCTAGCTTTCCTAACCGGGTCTAAGCCAATCCGAGACTATTCCACATGGCTAGTCTCTCTCTTCAGGCCCATGCCTGGAATACAACCAATGATATAAAATTTACGTACAAACCAAACTGGGTATAGTGATTGTGTTTCTCAATCAAGCAGATATGTACCAAATGACTATCTGTTGACCTTATTGGTCATATCCTGTTTTGATTATGACAAATACTTTGATATTTAATGGTTGATGAGTTTGTGTGTAGGATTAATCGGAAGTATCATATGGTGCAAATACATGAGCTTAAAGAAGAGGAAAACTCAAAATATTTATTTATTGTAATTTATATTTAATCCTTTATTTGGGTCTATAAAAGTAACATAGGAAGATGGTCTGTAATAATTAATGTCTTACCTGCATGGTAGGATGGATAAGTTCAAGACCATAGATAGACCTTAGGGATCACCCTTCGGTCGACCGATGTAGAATTTTTTCGATGTCCTTAAAAAGGCCTAGAATGACCCTAGGATCCACATGCATGCACATATATGCTTATATGAATAGGGTGAATGTATACAGGAGTTGAAACCAAAATGCATTAACAATGCATGTTTGGTCGATCGAACCTTCACAGTGTAAATCATTTTGTCAACCGAACAGGTTAAGTGGTCAACATTTTGACCGTATCTCGGTTGATCGTACTGTACTAAGCTCATATGACTTGGTCGACAAAACTCCCACCGAGTCAACATTTGACTCCTTGGTCAACCGACCAAATTTAAATGGGCAACGCCCTGGTCGACCAAACCCACACGTAGGAGAATCCAATGCCCTGGTCGATTGAACTTCATAGTTCAAAATCACCTGGTCGACCGAACCACGCGAAAATGAAAAGTCTCCCTTGGGACACTAAGTCCGGTCGACTGAACTTTCAATTCAAATTTCGCCCCATCGACCAAACTTACTCACTTGGTCAACCGAACCTCACGTCCGGTCGATCGGTACTCTCGGGTTGGACATTATTTTTTACCGCAGTTAAAGTTTTTAAATGGGGTTAATTGTGCTAAAATGTTTTAAAACAATCCTAATAATTTCTTACATGTCCTGAACGGTTATTTTTGGAGAACTCTATATATACGCCTTCATTTGCAAAAATTAGCAAGAGATTAGCAAATATAATTAGCAAATATCTTTTAAATCTCAAAAAGCCTATTTTTTATATTCAAGCTTTATACTCCCATTCTTACTCATTCATATTGCAAATACCACTTAGTAAGAGTGCTCTTGTATTCATCTCACCAAGTTTAAACTCTCATTTGCTTTTTCTGATTGAGATTTATTTTTCATAGAGAGTAAGCTTATACTTTTTCTAGCGGGCTTCGTAAATAAGCCTTCAGTAGAAAAACTTCTTAGAGCTTCTCAATTTTGCATTTTTATTGCAATACTCAAAAGTTCATATTGTGTTTTGATTGTTAAAATATTTTAGAAATTATTTTCAAAATATCTCTTGTGCTTATATTTGAGAAATATATATATATATATATATATATATATATATATATATATATAGATATTTGCTTGAGTGCTAAAAGATCTTTGTTATACCTTTTGATTGAGATCATCATCTTAATACAAAGATCAAATAAATTTTTACAAACCATTTTTGAATATCTCTTGTGGTTTATATTAAGAAAAATTATTTGTTGAGATATTTGAAGTGTGCTAAGGATCTTTGTTTGTGCATTGCAATTGAAATCATCATTTGACACAAAGATCATATCATTTACACTCTCACGCACTGATTGTAATATTTGCATAAATATTTAAAAGTAGATACTTAAACTACACTGAACTTATCAAATCCTATCTTTTGGTAGCATATTGATTATACTGTGCGTATTGTAGTATATATCTGCTTAGTTAAGAAGCACATTTGTTGTACACAAATTTTATTGAGAAATTTGTTGTATTCTAGGCATGGCTTGAGGGGGCGGTAATCCAGCTCGGAAGGATTATGTAGGTTGAGGTCAATCCTGTGTTAATTGACCTGGTTGTAAAGGTTAAGGTCAGCCCTGTGCTAATTGACCTGATTGTTTAGGTGCCACTCCACCCACTAAGTGAGCCTATAGTGGTAATCCTTGTGCTTGTTAGTCAAGGCGGGGAAGTAGGCAATTTTTCGAACCTCGATAACATTTCTTGGTGTCGTCTCCTTTGCTGCTTTATTATGCATGCTTGGTTAAATTTCTATTGCAGTTTAAATTTTGTTGTATATTTACATTGATTTATTTTATATGCACTAGATTCACCTTAGGCTTGTATAATACTGTTGTCAGTGGATTGACCTAGGGGATAAAATTTTTAAATACCAATTCACCCCACTCTTGGGATTGCACTAAAGCTAACACTATCAGTCAATGCACATCAATAATATAAGTAAATGTAAGCTCTGTGAGGTAATTTTTGTGCAAGCAACACTCAGTAAGGTATAATCACAAATATGCTCAAGAGTGTTCTAATCAAGCTATATCTTTGAAACAAGTTATATTAAATCTCAATAACAATTCAGAGTTTCAAAGATGCCAATCAAATATTCAAACTAATTCAAAATATTTTCTTTCAATAAAATAAGCACAAGAGTAGTTTGAAAATGTTATATTTTTTTTTAAAAATTGCACAACAAAAATAAAACTATAGGAATCTTGCAATGACAATGCAAAGATCCTCAAGCCTATGAGTTTATCCCAACACAAGATTTACTATATTCAAATATGTGGGATAAACTTTTCTAAACTCCCTAAAATAATATCAAATAATCAAGCCAAGCAAATGGGAGTATGAGTAATCTATACTAATCAATAACCTAATATAGAACTCTCACAAAGTTAAGATGTATCAAGGGAATAAAGATTTGAAAGTGTTTTGAAGTAAAATGGGCAATATGAACTTTTGGAAATAGAGAGGATTTTTGCTAATGATTTTTGCTAATCCTCACAAATGAACTCTTATATATAGACAAAGGAAAAAATATAACTGTTTAGGACATGTAGGATATTATTAGCATTGTTTTAAAAGACATTAGAAAAATTAACCCTGTTTAAAACATTTTAACCTCGGTAAATATTAAGTAACCCGAGACGTTTCGGGTGACTGAACTTTAGTTCGGTTGCCTGAATAGACTCAGCTCAAAAAGGCATTTTAAAAGGTTCGGTAGCTTGAGTCTAGGTTCGGTTGGCTTAACAAAAGTAAGAAACATTATGTTCGCGGTTCGGGTGCCCGAAGTTAAGTTCGGTTAACTAAACTGATAAGTTCGGTCGCCCGAGGCCTTTTTGAACATGAAGGTTTTGGCGCCCAGGTTGGTGAAAAGTGCCCTGGCACTTGTTTAATCACCCGTGGCTGGTAGGTTCACTTCTGATTTGGTCGCTTGAAATCAGGTCAAATTGCTGACTTCCCAGCGATTCGGGCGCCTGAGGTGTTTTGAACACCTAAGGTTTAGTCGCCCGACCTCTCACAATTATGCCTATTATGTTCAATTTCATTTCAAGTTAATCTCTTGATTGTGAATGTGAATGGGGACTATGTTGTGCATTTGTGTAGGGACCTAAAGTCTTTCTAAGGCTATTTTAAAATAGTACCAAAAATCTGGCATCGGTCAACCGAAGGGTACCCTAAGGTCCTTTGGCTCCCTATGGTCAAACTACGGTCTTGTTGAACTTATAATTACTTACATGCATGTCATGTAGAGATTATTACAGACCGATATAGATTATTATAAGCCAAATTTAAAACATAAATATATTTATAATAAGAATCTTCTTCTTCTTTCTTCTATTCTTCGGATTCTCCATGGAGTATGCCAGTAGTATGATCTTTAAGTCTTTCAAGCTTCCAACAATCTTTTCTCATGTGTGTGTACTGAATTAATAACATGTTCAAGTACTAGACACACACATTAGTAATATGCAGTTTGTCATAATCAAAACTAGAGATCAGACTCAAAAAGTCAACACAGGACGTTGCCCATATATTTCTGGTTCGTCGATCGAGGGGTCAAACTTGACTCAGTGGGATTTTAGTTGACCAAACTATTTGAACTTGGTGAGCTTTGGTCAACTATGCTATGGTCAAAACGTTGACCTCTGACTTGTTCGGTCGACCGAATGCTTTTATACATTCTAGTTCGGTCGACCGAACATGCATTGCTGGAATTGGTGTGATCACAAGAGGGGGGTGCGTTGGGTTTTAAAAACTTTTCGACTAAATTAAATATTTACGCTGATTCACCATACATCATGTCTCATTCAATGTACACGCGTGTATGTAAAATAATTTTAACAGTGCAAGAAAACATACACGTGTGCAGTATATCTTATTTAAATCAAATGTGTGTATGCAAATAATTTTGACATTAAATAAACATTCTTACACATGCTAAAATTAAGGTGTAGAAATTTAAATAAGATAGAGAGAGCGACATCAGATTTGTTATCGAGATTCGGCCAAACCAGCCTATGTCCCTACCTTGAGCATACCTTCTAAAGATTCCACTATACCTGCTCACTTAATTGGGCGGAGCAGAAGCTTTTTACATCCTTGACTTACGGGGCGAGGAATATCCTAGTTCAATTTTCTAGCTGAACCGAACCGATTTGACTTATGGGGCTGAGATTACCCAGTTCAATTCCGAGCTGAACTGAACCGATCTCACTTATGGGGCTGTGACTCTTCAGTTCAATTAACAGGCTAAACCCAACCAGTACATGAAAAATGATTTTTGTACATATAATAATACTTCTGAAATACAAACAAAATGTACACAATAAAACTCTAAAATGTATGCACTCTCTTATGATATGATTTGAGCTCAGTAGAGTAAAGGGTACGTTTCTAAATCATCAATGCACAAATATATGTACGAAAATATGAGTATTATGTTCTCCTATAAATATTTTTGCGAATAAAGAATATTTGGAGAATCTAGGAATTTAAACTCAATAAAATATTTGTGTTGTAAATAATTTCTCCCAAAATATTTATCAACTAAATAACCGGGAAAAATGCAAGCAATACTCTCAAAAATTGATTTTCAAAAGATAAATAATAAGTGAGAGTGTATGCATGTAAATACAAATAAAATGCCCAAAATAAAATACTTTCTTTAAAAATGATTTTCAGATAAAATAAGTGGAAGAGAGTTGGTGAGATTTGTTTAAAATATTTTACCCAAAAAGAATGAATTTAAATAATAAAAAACATTTTGGGGGAACTTTGATTAACAATGTATTAGAGAGAAGATTTGGATTAATCAAAGTTACTAATCTAAAGTTATGAAGGGTTATTTATAGATATTCTGAAAATTTTGACCATTGGAGACATGCTCAATATTTTGAAAAAGATTAATTAAATTTTAATGACGTTTTAACGCTTTTAAAAAATTCAAACCCGAGAGCTCCAGTTGACCACTTTTGTGGTTCGGTTGACCGTGGAGCCAAGTTCAGTCGACTAGGAAATTTTTTGAACTATAGGTTTCGGTCGACCAGACTTGAGGCGATTTCCAAACCCGCGCGATTCGATCAATTGGATCAATTTGAATTACAAGGTTCGGTCGACCGGGTGGTTGGCATTTTCCACATGGGGATTCGGTCGACTAGGGCATTGCACATATAATTTTGGTCGGTCGACCGAAGAGTCAAAATGTTAACCCAGGGAGATTCGGTCTACCAATTGTTGTGATAAATGCCCTTAAACAATGCACAATGGAATATATATATATGTATCATGTAAAAGGATCAAACATAAACAATGCAGCAAATGATGAACGTATATATAGAATTAATCACAACCACAGCAAGTAAATGAAAGAAAGAACAACCACAATGACACTAGGAATTACGTGGTTTGACAATACCTACATCCACGGATGCAAACAACAAGGATTCACTATCTTCTTGTGGAAATTACAAGAGTAATAAAAGAATCCTATCAATTATCTCTTCAACCATACTTGGCACCCTTGGCACACAAAATGCACAAAAGCACACCATATACAACTTATTCTGTATATATATATAAGCCTCCTCGGAAGTTTCCCCCCGAAACCCAATCGTATTAACGCCCAAATATTCAAATTCAAAAATCTGCGTATGTTGTTTTGAGCCAATCTGTTGATTAATTGGGCAAATTCTTCTAAGAATTGGGCAAATTCATCAATGAATTGGGCCAATCGGTCGACGAATTGGGTCAAATTCATACAGAATGTAATTGTTCTGAACTTTGTATTTTTCAATCAATGAATTGTGGCTGCTCCATCAACATAGGTGATTCCAACTATGTTTTATTCCTTGTTTACGCACTCCTTCAAGTGTATAAGCCACAAAAACAGAACAGATAATATAAAAATTTTTTTGTGATGAAAATTGAAAATGTCTTCTTGATGCAAAACAAATCAAAATTGGATGGTAGGAGAGTGTTTTTTTTTTTCTTTCCTGGACCAAAATATTGTATATTTGAGAAATTTTAACACACTTTCGAAAATATTTACTAAAATATTGTATTTGGGCAAAATTGAATGATCTAAATTTGGTCATGCAGGTGAGTATTGAATATATTTGGTTAAAAACTAAGCTTTATCATAATTAACAAGTGAAATTGAATTTTCTTATAATTGATTATACAAGGTAATCAAATTTAATGTATTTAATTTCATTAGCACGGAATTGAGATAATTAGATTAAATTATCTTATTACAATTGAATTTAACTTCCTCTTCTTCCTCTAAAGAGGATTGTGCGTGATGTTGTGGACTGCTTAAGTGGTGTTAAATCAAGCATGCTCCAATCATAGCCTTTGATTAGAGGCTATAATACCTTATGCTGTGTTTGGAAAGGTCTAAAATTTAGATTTTTTTTTCTTTAGATTTGGATAAGATATAGTATAACATTGTGTTAAAATTTGTTCAAATCCACTCAAATCCAAATCTAGTATCCAAAATCCATGCTCTCAAATGCAAGATTTGTACTTGGCAGAAACAAAAAATTATGTAGCGAGCATATAGCCAAGTGGAGTATAGTCAAACAACATTTTTTTTTTACTAAAAAAGGGTGACGCTTCCATTTATTTATTAATATGCCCTCCATTTTGGTGGAGGAATACCGTTATTACAAGATAAAACAAAAAGAAGAGTATAAAAAAACCCTCCAAAAAAAAAATCGATACTAGTAACCAACCAAATTAGGATAACAACATACTTTAATCCCCATTATTAGAGGTTTTTCTTATTTTGAAATGGAATAGGTTAAGAATAGAATCAAATAAAAAATTGTCTGAAAAATTTATTTTTATATACGAAGCAAATGTTATAACCAAAAGAATGGTGATGACCAAACGAGACATTCTTATTTTGAAATGTCTTTAAAAAAAGGGAATTTATTATAAAAATTATTTAAATTAAATATTCATTTTAATAAGTCGTGTTTGATTTGCATTTATTAAATAAATATTCATTTCGAAAAGTGTACTTTTCCAACGTTTTAGGAAAATAAATATTTTTTGTAAAAGCTATAAAAGTGTTTACAATAAGTAATTTCAGGCATTTTTAAATAAATATTTTCTTAAAAATATCTCACCATCCTTTAATAGTTTATTGCCGGGTCTTCGTAAATATCTGAAGTTGACGTAAAATCATGTAAATGGGACTCTTAACACTCGGTTTGAGGTGAAGTCTTAGCCCAATGGAGAGCCCAGCCCACAGTTCTCTTAAGCCCGTTTGCTGATAGGGCTATAGGACCTTTCGGCTTTTTATTTTTTTATTTTTTACTTTTCAAAATTTCAGTCAAAATTTCAAGGTTTTAAAGGTATAAAGTGGAAAATTCACTTTAAAATTTTTTTAAAAAATTCTGACCAAAATTTCAGTTAAATTTGACTGAAATTTTGGAATTTCAGAAAATTTTGGCAGAAATTTCAAAACTTCAGATAAATTTTGATAGAAATTTCAAATTTTTGATAAATTTTGATGAAATTTTTGATAAATTTAGTACTTTAGTTCAAGTTTAATTGGAAAATAAATTAAAAAAGAAGAATAAAATTTGAAGTCTTAATCTAAGCACACCCCCTCATAATAATAATAATAATAATAATAATAATAATAACAACAACAAATTATTATTATGTCGCGACGTTTCCGGACTCGAACTTAGGACAACTAAAGGGTGTGTGGTTTTTTTAAAATATATTTTCGTGGAAAACATGGTGTACGAAGTTACCACTAACCTTTTGAAAGTGTGGTTAGAACACTTGATTACTATCCAATTAAGGGTAGAATCGGTCTGCGCTACCAGAGTTGAACTTGGGAGTTTGGTTACGTGAGGGGAAGATATTAGCACCCCTTATGCGCCCGTTCTTACGAACGGTACCTAATTAATCGAAAATTATCTTAAAATAAATTTAATAAGCCTTTGAAATTACTCCCTTTCAAAAAGTATAAAGAAATGCACGAAATAAAATATTATATAAGCATTCTCTCAGAGCTGGGGCATATCACACTTCGAAGAGCTCATGCCTCCCTTTTAAATCATCGGGATTGGAAAATTGAGAAAATAAGTACAAAAAACTCTCTCGGGTATTTTTGAATTTTGTAGGGTTGTTATAAGTATGAAGATAATATTCTGAGAGACTTTTGGACTCATTCGGGACAATAATGTCTTTCTGCACTTCAAAAGTATTTTTCATGATTTTTTATGATTTTTCTGAGTTTTTTGTGGCTTTTCGAAGTGCAAAAATATTTTAAAAATTGTTCAAAATTCTTCCCAAATTTTTAAATAATGCAAAGACAATTAAAGCAAAAGAGTGAAGGCTATTTTTGAAATTTTTGTAATTTTTTTAAAGCTCCTAAAGGGAAAGAGAAAACTTTACTTCAAAATAGTTTTGCAAATTTTTCTAAAATTTTTACAGTGTATACAAAATTTTTTGTTTCCACATTCATTTTTGAGAATTTTTGTAAATCTTATGAATTTTTATTGTATTTTCTAAGTTTTTTAAATGCAAAACATTTTTATACTTCAATATATTTTTTTGCGAATTTTCCTAAAATTTTTATGCTCTTTCTAATGCAAAAATAATTTTTCAACTCCAAAACATTTTTTGTGAATTTTCCTGGGTTTTTCTAAGTTTATTGTATTTTTATAACATTTTTCAAGTGCAAAGCAATTTAAAACTTCAAAATATTTTTGTGAAATTTTCTAATGTAATTTTTATGAGTTTTTATTGAATTTCTGTGAATTATTTAAGTATTAAAAATAAAAGAAAGAAAAAATGGTTCAAGGGGGGGTAAGACCAGTCAAACTTTGACCAGTCTGAAGGAAACCAGTTTAAGGTCTGGGTCAGGACCATGCCACATGTCATGCTGCAAATGGAGAATGCATGCGCGTGTGGATCGGCTACGTGGCACGATCCTGAGCGTCCCCTGAATGGGGCATGCAAGCGTACAAGGAAAAGCATGCTGCAGTTATTGCTTCTGATAAGGGCAATGCTAATCATTAATCTGCTGTAGTGATCCAATAGTCGTGGTGGGGAGCACACGGATCACCCACGTGTCTTCATTTGAGGCGTTCAACGCTAACGCCAAATAAATGGTCCAGATTTGGCCATACATGGGTTTGATCCTAGGGTCCTAGGGGTTCCACGTGTTGACATCCTAAGGCTTCGAGGACAAACATACTTAAACTCACTTTTTTCTTTCTGTTTCATTTTCCAATCTCTTCGCAGACTCTCTCTCTCTCTCTCTCTCTCTCTCTCTCTCTCTCTCTCTCTCTCCTCTGTTTTGTCTTTCTTCGAACCTCTTCGAAAACCTTAGGGTTTTTGAGACTTCTTCCTTCTTCGCCCTCTAGTTTACTCCTGAAACCCAAGCCCTCTTTCTTTTTGCTCACTCCCCATTGATCTCTCTATTATGTTCTTTTGCATGACCCTAACACTCAAAAACCCTATTATGTTCTCTCTCCTTCCTTTGACCCATCCTCAAATTCCCCATCTCTCAAGTGCTCTGCAACCTTTCTGTATCTCTTCCCTTCTCTTTTAGAATTCTATGAATCCTCTATAACTCTTGGATCTCTCTGAAAACTCCTCCTCCTGACCCTAACTATTTCTTCTTCAAATTGTCCCTGTCTCCAGAAATCCTAAATTTGAACAACTTCTTCCCCTCCCTCAACCTTGCGCCGGTGAGATAACGGCTAATGGAGAACATTCCAAAGGGCATTTCGAGGGTGGCTGTTGACGCAAACTTCAGGGAGGTCATGACAGTTTTTGAGAATAGTAGATGAGTTTTTCTTTATTTTTTTTGTTTTTACTTTTAAACCGTGCTTGAAAGTTTGATGCGTATGCGATTTTTGGGTTTGTAATGATCTGAATACTGGCACTGTCAAGACTGTTGTGATGGTATGATTCTCGGGTTCGAGTTTGCTAGGTTGGGGGCTAGGGTTTCTGGTTAGTTAGGTTGAAGGTCTCTAGTGCAGGTTAGGGTTTGAGCTTGAATCCTCTAGTTCAGGGTTCAGTTCTAGGATCAGTGGTGAAGATGAGTCAACTCGTCTTCACCCAGTGAGTGAATGAGTGAGTGAGAGTTGACTCATGCGAGTCAAATCGACCTATTGTGGACTCCGGTAAACCCGAGTGAGTCATATGACCCTGATCGCGCGTGGATTGAAGGATGAGTGGGGTTAATTTAGGCTTATGGAGTTTGGGTTTTGGGAGGTCTCATAACAGGGCTCGAGCCTAGGGAAGTTAGAAACGAATTTGGGCTTCTGGATTTAACCGGGCTTGGGTTTAATTTAAAAAACAGAGTTGGGTTTGCTTAAAAATATATTGGGCTTGGGAATCTCAACAATTGGGCTTTGGATGATTTTTTAAAACTGGTTTGGTTTTTAACAAAAAAATGGGCTTCGAGCAAAATGGGCTTTAGGTTAAGAAAAAAGTTTTTGGGTTCAGTTGGACTAAAAAATGTTTTTGGGCCAGGTTTAATTTTAAAATCGGCTGGACTTAAGTTGTTTTTGCTTTTTTTTTTTAAAGGCAGGTTTTGGGTTTTGAATTTGGGCTATGGGCTTTGAAAAATGGTTTGGGGGTTTAAAAATAAGATTGGGCTGAGGATTTTTAAAAAGAGGATTTGGGTTTGAGAAAGGTATTAGGCCAGGGGCATTTTGAAAAACAAATGGGATTTCATTTTAACTTAAACATGGGCTTGTGATCTTAGCATTTAAAAATGGGCACAGGCTTCAACTAGGTTCAAAATTAAAAAGGGGTCAGGCTTCAAGGGTCTGTTTGGGTTTAAGGGAATCTCAGTTTGGGTCTAAGAGGTTGGGTAGTTATTTGATTTCGAACCTAGGTTCGGGTTCAGGTCAAGTGTTCAGGTCTAAGCTTTGTTGATCCCAAGCTTAGGCTCACGTGTGAACCTGAGCTTGATAAGGTTTGAGACCTGCATTCAAACTCACATACAATTTATTATATGGAACAAAATAGGGGTGAGAGATGTCAATTTTACCTTGCTTTTCTTCTCTCCTCCTTTCTTCTTTTCCAGTCTCTATGTGCGTTCGATATGGGTGTCTGGTCCTCTACTTTTCCTTTTTCTAGCTCCTCTGGTCCCAGCTCTACTATTCTCTACACTGTATAGTGTAGAGCTTTCCTTTGCTCTCAATTCTCACTCCTTAATTTGATAGAATACCTCTAATGCTCTCACTCAGAAACTCCCTTCTCCAACTCACTCTTCTCTCAATTTTGGCAGGGTACTATTGCTTTCTGAATGGTGTCTAGCTACAGTGCGAGACTCCTTATTTATAGGGAGTTTGGGGGTCATTTGGTGCCAAACTTTGTTGCCAGAATTCTCTCTAACGACCTGTGACAGCGAATAATTCTTCTTTGATCTCTGGATGTGATTTTTTTTTTTTGATTTTATGAATGTTTGGCTAACTGATTTCCCCCATTCTTGTGCGTAGGTGACTTATGAGGTCCAAGTGGCAGCTCTGGACTGGCGGGCATGGCATCAACATTATCGTTATTACATATATTTTTTACTTTTGTAATTTCTGCACATATGTACCCCCGAGTTGCTTCCCCCTGCAACTCCTATTTGTACCAGGCTTTCCCTAATGTATTTCATTTTCATTTCCCTGTACTCATCTGTTGTAACCTCTTCCTGTATTTTCATCTGTAACTTTTACTTTACCTTCTCTATGACATTCTCTGTATGCTTAAACACTCACGTCTTTTTCCTGAATAAGATTAATGATGTATGCACTTTTTAATTGTGACTCTAGAGTTGACCAATTTTGACCAAACAAACACGGTTAATAGAATATGACTTTAGTACCCAAAAAAACCGGTTCTAAAATTAATAGACCCCCAAAATTAAATACTCGACTCAGAAATTGCCAATCTTGGTTTAAAATTTAAACACTTTAACTTAAAGGACTACAAATTCCAATGACTTGGTTTAAGGAATGAGAAATGAAATCAAATCCTAAACTTAAATTGAAGAAAGGGAAAATTGGATTTTCAGAATTTTAGCACTTACAGAACTCGAAGGCTTTAATTGCAGGATTCAGAATTTTTTGAAAACCTAATAAATGAAATAGATTTTGTAATTAATTAAAGTGAAAGGACCCTAATCTAAAAGGAATCCATTTTGAGTTTTTGATACTCGAACTATAACACCTAACCTAAGGGGAGATGGGTTTAAAATTGCTGGGTCATGAAAATTAAATTTGCAACCTAAAGGACTTACACTTGGATAACGAACTTAGGGTTAAAGAGGACTCAATTTTTTGGAAGAATCTAACAACTTAATTGTAACGTCCTGCTTATCTTAATATATAATAAAACATAATAAATAAAATAGTCAACCCGAACCCGTAGGTATCAGGGACATCTATCATTCACAGCAGAAACCTAAGCAGCAGTAAATTTAAATCACATTTTCGTAACCATAAAATCCACATACCAGAGTTAACTACATTCCCAAATATCTGTGTTTATATACAATCTCCAAAAATAAAAAAATATATTCATATCTAGGAACCCACCACACCAATCTATGGCTCCTAGATCAAAACTTACCCTCCTAGTAGGGTAGAGCTATACTATCTCAATGGCGGCCTCGATCCGCCAATTCTCCTGAGTTTCCTGAAAATTATTTAATGTTCAGGGGTGAGACACTTTTCAGTAAGGGAAAATAAACTAAATACAGTTGTGTGGCAACATGAACATGTAATGCAATTATACATATACCGTACATTTCATATATCTGTAAATATTCATTATAACATATGGAATAATCATACACCTTCGTATTTTCTAATAAATCATATAGTTCATAAAATGTCTGGTATAGCTAATAATACTGAAAACATACCCAGGATGAATAGCTAGCCGATGTCATGTATTACCCTCCATGACGGGTTGTGCAGCCCAAAGGCGAGACCCGACAATGGCTGGCCGACCACTGCTAAGTCAAAAATGTCTGTAAGTACGATGGGCCCGCCACACCCTGGTCCAGACTACCAGCAGGATGTTTACAACTCTACACTGAAAGCCATTTCGACTATCCATCTCCCACCCCCTCGTGGGGTGGTTAGCACCAATCTGAACATAAATATCTGATCTATAAGCTACGGTACTGTGCTCCTGAACTGAACTAAACTAACGGTACTATGCTCCTGAACTGAACTAAACTAACATCCGGGTTCTAATAACATATAATACATGATAATATAGCTTTTAACATATCGATCCGCCTGTCTTTCTGGGTTCCCTAAAAATGGTTTAAGCTGGGGTGAGACACCTCTCAGTAAGGGAAATAAAATAAATACAATAGTGTGGCAACATGAATATTTGCGTGCTATAATAAATATACAGTACATATTACATGTTTGAAAACACTGATAATATTATAACAGAAAAAACATATAATTTCATAGTTGTGCTAAATCATACTATATCTCACTGTTCATAAATCATCTGATATAACTAGTAATTTTGAAATTTACCCGGGATGAATAGCTAATTGATGTCATGTATTACCCCCTATGACGGGTTGTGCAGCCCAAAGGTGGGACCCGACAATGGCTAGCCAACCACTGCCGAGTAAAAAATGTCTATAAGTACGATGGGCCCGCCATGCCTTGGTCCGGACTGCCAGGTGGACGTCTATAACTCTATACTGAAAACCACATCGACTATCCATCTCCCACCCCCTTTACTGGCAGGGGTAGTTAGCACAAGTATGAACTGAACTGAACTATATAGTTACGGTACCGTGCTCCTGATAACTGATATGAATTATCATCCGGGTTCTGATAACATACAATACATGATAATATAATGTTTTAACATAAATAGATTGATAGCATTTTCTGAATTTTGTCATAACATAAAAAATCACGGCCTTGCGTTGAATAACATATATAATTGTGGCCTTGTGTCGAATAACATACATAACTGTAGCCTTGCGTCGGCTATAAATCACGACATTGCGTGGAACATTTCATTAATATGGAACTAAGCATATGTATTATTTATCATAGATTCTGAAATCATAATTTCCTGTTTTATCATGCTATTCCTGAAAATAATTGTAAACATGCTTTTTATGTAAATCTGACTTAACATAATATAATATATGTGAAATAATATTCATGTCACACATACTGAGTAAAATCATGAATTCTGTTTTGAAATCACATTTCTTGTGTGACAACCTGCTTCATTTCCACATATTTTTTTTTATATAATAAAACCAATATCACAAAACTCAACAGATCATAATCCACCTGGACCCGTGGGTACTAGAGATACATCAGAACACATAACGGAAGCCTAAGCAGTAGGAAACATACAATTATAATATCATAAATACAAAATCATCCATCATAATACCAGAGTCACTACACCCACTACATTTAAGTATATACATCCCAAAAGAAAGATCTAGGGACATTTCCAAAAAATCCAACCGTCCCTACCAAAACTTACCCTTCAGAGAGGGCATATCAACAATACTAAATCAGCGGAGCTTTATCCGCTCTCCTATCAGGGGCTCTTAAAATGTTTATGAAATTTGGGGTGAGACACCTCTCAATAAGGGGAATAAATTGACACTAGTGTGTGGCAATATGAGCATTTATGTGATATATATATAATCATGAACATAACTAGTAAAACTGGTTATATATTTTTGGGAAAACATGTATAATCACAACATGGCAGAACATACTGTATTCTCATAGCATTACCCATCTCATATAATAATAATACAAAAACATTCGTGGTAGGCTAGCTAGCTGTTGTCATGTATTACCCCCACATGACTGGGTTGTGTGGCCTAAAGGCGAGACCTGATAATGGTTGGCCGACCACTGCTAAGTCAAAAGTACAGTTTGTAAGTCCAATGGGTCTGCCAGACCTGGTCTGTACACTAGAGGTGCTCACACTTCTTAAAACCACATCGACCATCCAATCTCACACCACTCTGTATAGCGATGTTAACACAAATATCATGATAAATCATGAACACATAGCATTGGTACTGTGCAAGTGCTAGCCGAGACCAAACCAACCAGGTTTTGATAACTTATAACATATACTGAAACTGTGATACATGGATATTTCATACCATTAATTATCAAATTAATCATTTCATTTTTCATATATACATATATCATGAAAATCATCGGCCCGTACGCCGGTATTGCATATTTTACCATAGCTCGGCCCGTACGTCGGCAAATCATATCCATAGCTCAGCCTGTATGCTAGCAAATCACATCCATAGCTCGACCCGTATGCAAAAAAATCATATACATAGCTCAACCCGTACACTGGCAAATCATATCCATAGCTCTGCCCGTATGCCGGCAAATCATATACATAGCACGACCCGTACACTGGCAAATCATATACATAGCTCAGCCCGTACGCTAGAAAAACATATAAAAATCTCGACCTGTATGCCGGTTTCCATTATAAAAATCAATATCTTTATCATATTCCCAGAAAACAATATTTCATATTAATTTCAACTCATGCCACACGAAACAGGTTTTTCGTATATTAACATACCATCATTTTCAACACTATTTCCCAAATATAAAAAATATATAAATATAGTTATTTTCCTAAAGTCAAATGCTATAATAATATACATATTTTTCATAAAATACTAGCTTAATTTATCCCCTTACCTGAGTCTTGAAAAGCCCTTAAAACAAACAGCCCTGCACCTACAGGGTTCTCCATTCAACACCCTGAAAATGACATTTTCCAGAACTAAAGTTCAGTATTACTATGTGTACTATGCTTTATACAACTATCAAATAGGAAAATACTGAGTAGAAAGTCTTACCCTACATTTGGGATGGTTTCCAACTCAGCCCCATCGACGATCCGTTTTGGCAGACTTGCAGAGAACTTTCCCAGGAGCGTCGTGATGGCCTCAGATCATCGATCCGACGACTAATGGGGCTGAAATCGAAGAGAGAGAAGGGAGAGACCATAGAGAGAGAAAAGAGAGGGTTTTGGTGAATATCCCACGCAAGAAAATGAGTTTAGCATTATTTATACTACTGGATTCATCGACGAGTCACGTCACCTCGTTAACGAGTCCTGTAGAAAGTTCGTCGGTGAACCTGAACCCTCATCCATGAATTTCAGACTTCCAAAAATCCTCTCTCGGTATCTTCTCGTCAACGAGACAGAACTTTGTCGGTGAGATCTTGAAGAACCTTCGTTGACGAAACCCTTGTGTTCGTCAACGAGGCCTGGAAAATTTCTTGGGATTATCCCATCCAAAATGCAACATCGTCGACGAAGTCGGCTGCCTCCTTTTGTTTCTGTTTCCATTTTCCTTTATTTTTATTATTTAAGTACCATTATTCTTTGGGTCGTTACATCCTTACATTTTACTCTAAAAGCATATTTCTGTGTAGCAACAGTATTTTCCCAAATATGTATACATTTTACCAAATATACTCATACATAATGCATGCTTTTTGAAAATTAATCTATTATTAATTAATAATAATTTTCATGGAAAATTATTACTTTAGTTTACTCCCTTACCTGACTATTGGAAAACCCCTAAAATGACTAGTCCTGCACCCATAGGGTTCCTTATTCAACACCATGAAAACAACATTACCCCGAACAAAAATTCAGTATTTCTTCAAATACTACCTTTTCTACAACTATACGAAAGTCAAATACTCAACATAAAGCCTAACCCTAAACTTGGGATGGAGTCCAAGTTAACCCCACCAACGATATACTCTAGCAGACTTGAAGAGAACTTTCTCAGAAGTAGCGTGGCAGTTTCGGATCGTCGATCTGGCAAAGAATGGACCCAAAATCTTAGAGAGAAGGCAGAGGGGACGAACAGGAGAGAGAGAGAGAGAGAGAGAGAGAGAGAGAGAGAGAGAGAGAGAGAGAGAGAGAGAGAGAGAGAGAGAATCTAATTTGTTTGAAAAAACTGCACTGAATCTGAGTTTAGGGCTAGTTATACACTTGCCCTTGTCGACAAGACACGTCACCTCATCGATGAGGCTACGAAGGGAATTCATCGACGAACACTTGTACCTCATCGACAAAATTCAGTACTGAAAATAGTCTCTCGGTAACTTCTCGTTGACGAGATGTGTGTCCTTATCGACGATCCTTTCAAGCGTGTTTTTCGACGAACGTGTTGCATTCGTCGATGAGACCCCCGTGAATTCCAAATTACAATTTCTTTTCTCTCCTCCTCTTATTATTTAATTAATATAATTTACCGGGTCTCTACAACTGGAGCTTATTACGGACTACGATTGTACCATCAGTTACCACCTTGGAAAAGCAAACGTGGTGGCTGATATATTGAGCCAGAAATTAGTGAGAGCAACACTATCACCAGGGATGATTCAACATTCGATTAAGATGGATTTGGAGAGGCTCAGTGTGGAGTTGGTAGAAGATGAGTACTATGCATTTATTTCCAACCTGGTACTACAACCTACCCTAGAGGAGAGGATTAAAGCTGCTCAGATGAATGATGCATAATTAGAAGAACTAAGGAATAAAGTGCAGGATAGATAGGGAGAGGAGTTTAATATTTCAGATGATGGAACTTTCAGGTTTCATACCCGACTGTGTGTACCTGCAGATGCTGAAATTAAGAGGACTATATTAGAGAAGGTGCACAGATTCCTTTACACAGTACATCCTGGAAGCATTAAAATGTATTGGGACCTCTGGGAGTCATTTTGGTGAAGCGGAATGAAGAGGGAAATAGTCGAGTTTGTGGAGCAATGTTTGATGTACCAACAGGTAAAGGTTAAGCACCAGAAACTGGTGAGTTAGTTGCAGCCGTTCCACATCCCTTAGTGGAAGTGGGATCATATCTCTATGGATTTTGTTACAGGATTACCGCTGGCGTTGCATGGGCAGAACGCCATTTGGGCGATTGTAGACCAGTTGATGAAGACTGCTTATTTTCTTCCTATTAAAGTAAACTATTCCATGAGTAGGCTGGCCGAATTACATATTCAAAAGATAGTTTGACCCCATGGTGTGCCAGTATCTATAGTTTCAAACCAAGACCCACGATTCACGTCAAGATTTTGGAGAAGTTTGCAGGAGGATTTGGGGTCTCAGATCTCATTCAGTACAACGTTTCATCCTCAAACTGATAGGCAAACAGAGAGGACGATCCGGATACTAGAAGATATTCTTCGGGCATGTGTGATAGATTTTAAGGGTAGTTGGACCCAATTTATGCCACTGGTTGAATTCACATATAATAATAGTTATCAGGCTAGCATTGAAATGACACCTTATAAGGCATTATATGGTAGGAGATGTCGTTCTCTCCTATATTGGGATGAAGTGGCATAAAGGCGAATTTTAGGGTCACTGTTAGTGCAACAGGCATATGATAAAGCTCAACTTATTAAAGATAGAATTAATACAGCCCAGAGTTGGTAGAAAAGTTACGCAGATACTTGCCACCGAAAATTAGAGTTTGATGAAGGAGACCATGTGTTCTTGGAAGTAGCACTGATGAGAGGAGTGATGAGGTTTGGGAGGGAGGGTAAGCTTAACCCAAGGTACATCGACCCATTTGAAATACCTGAGAGAGTGGGTCCAGTTGCCTATAAATTAGCTTTACCACCGGCATTATTCAAGATTCATGACTTATTCTATGTATCTATGCTGAGGAAATACATCTTAGATCTCTCCCACATGATTAGCTATGAAAAGTTGGAGCTTAGAGATACTTTAACATATGAAGAAATACCAGTACAAATTCTGGATAGAAAGAAATAGGAGTTGCGTAACAAGAAAATTCAACTAGTGAAGGTATTGTGGAGGAAGCTTCATGGGAGCTAGAGGAGGAAATACGATAGAAGTACCCACATTTGTTCAGTTAGGATCAACATTAGTCAGAAAAAGTAAAGTAATAGCTCAGGTAAGGTAAGTATTGTTTTGATTTTATTTTATGCAGTGCAGGGTAATATATGTATAAATTGAGTTTTGCATTATAGGATATAGTGAGTTTTGGGAGAATTTTGGTTAGTTATTGTAATCTCCCAGAACCATATGTGTAACCACGATATTCCTCCGCCATAAGTGAGGGTTATTAATAAAATTTTGTCTTTTATTTTTAAGGATTGGTGCAAGAGAAGAATAGCAAATTTCGAGGACGAAATTTTTTTAAGGAGGGGAGGATGTAGAGACTCGAAAAAATAATAACAATGAAATAATAAAGAAAAGGAAAATAAGGAAAAATGAATTATATTAAGGAGCATAAGCAGGAATTCGTTGACGAATACGGGGTTCTCGTCGATGAACATTCTTCTAGATCTCATTGACAAAGTAAACGTGTCTTGTTGATGAGAAGATACTGAGAGCAGAAAAATCAGGCCATTAAGGGTTCGTCGACAAACTCATTATCTTTGTCAATGAATATCGTTCTCTGACTCGTCGACGAGTACACGTGTCTTGTCAACGAAGCCACGTGGCCAACAGTGTATAAATACGCAAAAATTGAATTTTCAGCGAGGGTTTCAATACCTTATTGTCTTTCTCTCTCTATTTTCAGTTTATCCTCCTTCTCTCCTCTAATCTGGCTCTATTTTTCCCCATTTTGAAGATCGGAAGTTACCACGATGATCTCGGGGAAATTCTCTACAACTTAGCCGGAGTGGATTGCTGATTTGGGGTTCGTGGGCATCATCCCAAAATCAGGGTAAGTAAGTTATTTTAGGATTTATGTGGTTATTTGGAATTTCTGAACCCAGAAAATGTGTTAGATGTTAATATATAGGGGTTTGAGTTGATTGAACTAAGGTGAATGTAATTTTAGGGTTTGGAATTTGGAACACCACAGACGTGATTTAAGTTTTTTAATAGGCTTCTCAGAAATCAGGTAAGGGAATAGATTAAGTCGGGTATTTTTCAAAAAATTTAATATTTATTATACATTATATGTTTTAGAAATTTATTTATAAATTAATATAGTTTTTGAGAATACTGGTGTTGAACAAAGAAAATAGGTTTTATTGCATGTTATAGTATAATATAGAGTAGAACTCACTCGTGTGGCATGAGTATAAGTTTACTGTTATAACAACATGTTAGAATTTGTTATTATTTCATAGAATAAATATGATTTTATAGTAATTTTAGGAAGATCATAAACAACACAGAAGCTAAGATATTTATAGTATATACGTTATGACAGCCAATGCAGATGCTATGTAATGATAGGTAGATGCCATGATATGATAAGCCGACGCAGATGCTGTGATCAATTTTAATTTGACAATTTATTCAGAAACTATGGAATGACAACTTTTATTCAAAAATATTTAAAAGCCAGATTTTATTTCAGAAATATGAAAATGTTATTTATGAACAAAAATATATTATTTGAAATGTATTATATAGTAACAGAACTTGGATGGTTACGTATGTTACGAGCGCGGTACCATTGCTAGCTAGCTAGATCAGAGAGCAGGATGCCATTCGGAGAGAGGATACCCACTATGTGCCGACCCATTAGAGGTTTGACAGAGAGTAGGATGGGCAGACCAGATTAGGGTATAGCCAACAATTCAACCACACTATTTAGGAAATGTGGGTCGGAGGCCAATTAGCCCTGAAGTGTAGGCGGTGAGTAGGATACCCTCTGTGTACTAACCCGTTAGAGGTTTTTTATGGTGAGTAGGATGGGCAGTCTAGGTTGGGTGGGCAATCGTGCGTAGATATGTCATGTTTGACTTAACCTGGTAGGCCAGACAACGTTAAGTCAAGCCTACTGGCCGTACAACCCGAATCATGGGGGTGAACTCATGATATGAAGTTATACATCTTGGGTATAATATTTTAGTAATATATAGATTTAACAGATGATTTAAATTATATGGAAATTCATTATGATATAGTAAGATTATGTTTAAAGGTATAGTTTTCCATGTGTTATCAGTTACAACTTAAGAAATATATATTATAGTTATATTATTTGCAGTATATGTTTATAATATGATAAAACTCACATTTCCACACACTGATATTAGTCTATTTCCCTTACTGAGAGTTGTCTCACCCCAGCATACAAATATTTCAGGAAATCCCGACAGACGAGTGGAGCAAGCTCCGTGATAGAGGAGTTCGTTGGTACTACCCTAGTTGCAGGCTAAGTAATCGTGTCGGAGACAAGATGAATTTTTGGGGTATATATGTGTATATGTAGAATAGTGAATCTCTAGTATTGTATATAAGTATAAGTATGTTCTATTCCTCAGCTTAGATCACATGTATGTATTAAATAGGTAAATCCCCGATACCTATGGGTTCAGGTTGACTTTGACTTTATGGTATCAGAGTATTATTAGTATGTGGGAAAAAAAATATGTAGCTGAAATTTGGGGTTGTTACATAGTGCATCGAAAAGGATAGAAGATTACTTGGGTGCAGGTTTCCAAGTATTTGAGGAATGGTTACCCCTAGATTCTTTGGAAAATGAAGTTTTAGGTTTGAGACATAATTGATCTGCTAGGGATGATCAATCGGGCACGAGACTTCGAGATCTTCATTTTTGAAAAATAGTTGATCCACTGGGGATGATCAATCAGGTACAAGATCCCGAGATCCTTTTGGAAAATGAGTATTTTTGGAAAATGGTTACTCCACTAGGGATGGTCAATCGGGTGTGAGATCCCGAGATTCATTTGGAAAATGTCCTCCGGTGTAGGGCTCAAAGTCCTTGAAAAAATTACCCCATTGGGGATGATTAATCGGGCACAGGATCCCAAAATTCTTTGGCTATCTATAGATGACCTGATTTTGAACTCAAAGGCCAGTGCTTTGATCAAGACGCGAATCAATCATTTCCTGAGCCCGTTTTCCTCCAGTTATGGACAGTAAGTAAACAAAGGTTTCTTATTTGACAAGTGATGCAATGGTTTGTACAACATAACCGATGTGAGTGAATGCAGCTATATGATGCATGTTGCTACTTGTGGTGCCAAAATACGGGGACAAACATGCATGCACTTTCCTACTGCAATGCATGAAATGCATGATGGTGCATGAATCTTCCTTTTCCTGGTGTGCCTGTATTTACTGATCCCATCTCTAATCTTTGGCTATGCTTTCCACATGAGAGCTGCCCCAGTTTTGGTGGTTTTTTCTATTCTTTCAACTTGTGTAAAGGTACCTGAAAATCTGCCCCAGTGTTTACTTGCAACTAATCTTGGCTATGTTTTCAATACAAGAATTGCCCCTTAGTTTTATTGGTCCTGGCCATGCTTTCAACATGTGTGAAGGTGCTTGAACTTGTTCCAATGGAACTTGAAGACTGCTCTAGTTTTGGTCCTTGGCCACTAATTCAGGCCATATTAATCATTCCTATTTCCTTGGTGAATGTGATTGGAGCTTATAGCCCTCTTGGCTATCCCTTCTTCCTTGGAGGAAAAGGTTTTGGAAACAGTCATGTACTTATGTCATCAATTTGTCAAATCAAAAGGTCAATATGTGCAAAGGATATTTTGCCATTTGTAAGTGCTATTTTCGGGAAAGGGAAGAACTTACTCCAATATCATCGAGTTAATTGAGGTTGATGTTAATTCATCAAACTACCCTAGAACAATTGACCTTCCCCCTTTTCATAAACTGTCCTAGTTTCACCCGAGCGATCCTCTTGTGCCGTAAAAATCAAATGGGACTTTTTTTTTTCTAAGTGCTTTTCCATGGTATTCACCCATATTTTGATCTCAAGATGGTCTTTTAGACTTGGGACGAAACATAGGCCTCAGGATACGGGTTCTAAAAAAAAAAAAAAGGAAACTGAGGCTCAAAATTTCCTTCCCCAAATGATATCTTTTGCCCTAATTTGTGGCGAAGCATTTGCAAAGTATTGATTGAAATTGTAACTTGGAAAAGCTGCCTACGTACCTTTTCAGGATCAGGTCATTATGTAGTTCAGACTTCATTGAGTTTGACAAATTGTTTGAGACAACAATGCGTGCACCGATCTGGTCAAAACTTTTAATTAGACCGTAACGTAGGTTGGGGGTATTGGTTAAAGAAAGAAATGGTCAAATCAGGCTCAGAAGTTGCTGATAAAAGGGTAATCGATGGTCAAGATCACATTTGAAGCATGTGCCTTTCTTTTTTTCATTTTATTTTTTATTATTTTTTTGCTTTTTTTTTTTAAGATTTTTCTTTCATAGAGGGATCTTATTCCTTCAAGACTTAATTTTGAGACCAATCCTTTTAAAACTGCCCCATTGTGGGGTGTGATCATTCAACGGGTAGGTTAAAATCGAATTTTCAGGCTCAAGAGGGCTAGTAAAGGGTTTGCTTTTTAGAATTTTATGGGTAGAAAAAAGATGGCCTACTATCACTTTGGCGCTCAGTTGTTGTCTCTCATAATTTGCCAAACCTTTGAAAACTTGACCCTGGTTATACCTTGGAAAATGTCTTTTCAGAAGGAAATGGTTTAACATTCAGGCACAACTTGGTTAGCAAGTGATAAATCATTTTCTTTTTTATTTTTTATTTGAAACTGGTCGACCAAAGATGACTATCAATCATTCAATCAAAACATGAGATGACCATAGATCCATGGAGAACATCATAGACATTTTATTGAATTCTTTTTTTGAGAGTTTACAAAGGCTTTTAAGCGAAATACTTTTTTACAACATCTGAATTAATGGGGTGCAAGAGGTCGGTTCCATCCATATCTACCAACAACAAGGCACCACCTAAAATGCCTTTTTTACCACGTAAGGTCCTTCATAATTGGGCATCCACTAGCCCCGCCGGTTTGTATGAATTGGCAGAATCTTTTTCAACACCAAGTCTCCCTCCTAAAACTATCGGGGTCACACCTTCTGTTATTGAATGCTCTTATCATTCTCCTTTGGTACAACTGCCTGTGAGCTATGACGGCCATTTTTTCTTTAATGAAGTTCAACTGATCATATCTTAACTATACCCATTCAGCATCGGTTAATTTTGTTTCCTTCAGGACCCTCAAAAAAGGAATCTCAACTTCTATTAGGATTACGACCTCCATTCCATACACCAAAGAGAAAGGGGTAGCCCCCATGGAGGTTCGAATCGTGGTTCTGTAAGCCATTAAAGTGAAAGGAAGCTTCTCGTGCCAATCTTTATAAGTTTTGGTCATCTTTTACAGAATTGTTTTGATTTCTTATTGGCTGCTTCAACTACCCCATTCATCTGTGGCCTATAGGGAGCATAGTTATGATGCTTAACCTTGAATTGACTGCACAACCTCATTATTACTTTATTGTTTAGGTTCTTGGCATTATTTGAAATTATTCTTTTTGGGATCTCGTACCAGCAGATTAATTCCTTTTTTTTTTTTTTTTTTATGAAACGAATGATGATATTCTGAGTGACATTGGTGTATGATGTAGCTTCTACCCACTTGGTGAAATAGTCAATCGCCACAAAAATGAATCGATGCTCATTGCTAGCCTTCGGGGTTATCGACCCAATCACATCCATACCTTATGCTGAAAAGGGCCAAGGTGCGGAAAAAACTTAGAGTGGGGCCGGTGGAACTTGTATTCTGTCTCTGTAGATCTGACACTTGTGGCACTTCCGAGCATATTCCAGCATGGGTGCCACAAACACCATCGTGGATTTTTTGCATAATTTCTCTTGCTTCCCATGCTTTTACACATTGTAAGAGGATCATATCATGGTTCCTATTGTAGAGCACTCTCTATCAAAAAAGAATCCCATTGTCAATCTCCTTATCATCCTTTGATCATTGTTAGAGGCTCCTTCGGGATATTCCTACTTTTGGAGATATGTTTTGATGTCATGGAACAATGTTTTTCCATCGGCTTCATTGATCATTGCAAAGTAAGTCAGTTTCGACTGCATTCTTATACGAATCAACTCAATTTCTATTCTTGACTCCACTTTGATCAGGGCTACTAGCATGGCCAAGGCATCGGGAATCAAATTGTTTTTCGTTGGTAAGTGGGAAAAGTTTATTTGGTCAAACTCCTGGATTAACTCCTGGATGTATTACTGATATGGTATTAGCTTTGAATCACGAGTCTCCCACTCCCTAGTCAACTGATGAATCACCAAAGGTGAATCCACTTTAATGGTCATCTCTTTAATGCCCCGGTCTATGGGAGCCAATGCGCATGCCTCATATTCAACAATGTTGTTGGTGCAAGGAAAGGTAAGTTTGACCAAAATCGGGTAGTGTTTACCTTCTAAGGAAATGAGCACTATTCCTATTCCATGTCCCCATACGTTGGCTGCCTCATCAAATAGCATAGTTCATCTTGCATGATCTTCTTTTGCCTGGTTTACTGAATCAATGTCTTTGTCCAAGAAGTCGAACTCCATGGATTGGTAGTCATCCATAGCCCTTTCTGCAAAATACTCTACTATGATGCTCCCTTTAATGGCCTTCCTCGTCACATGGGTTATATCATACTCGGTCAACAACATTTGCCAACAAGCTACCTGGCCTGTTACTGCTAGTTTTTCAAAGACATATTTAATCGAGTCCATCTTGGAGATTAACCATGTTATGTAGTACAACGTGTACTGTCTCAATCGTCTAACCACCCACACCAAAGCACAACAATTTTTCTCCAATTCTGAGTACTTGGACTCACACTCTGTGAACTTCTTACTGAGGTAATAGATGGTCTGCTCTTTTCTTCCAGACTTATCGTGTTGCCCTAGTACATAACCTATGGATTTTTCAGATACTGCCAAGTATAGGATGAGTGGCCTCCTTGGTACCGGAGGTACCAAAACCGGTGGATTCAAGAGATAATCTTTTATCTTTTCAAAGGCTTCTTAGCATTCTTCCTTCCATCTCTCTGAGTTATTCATTCTTAATAGCTTGAAAACGGGTTCACAGGTAGTCGTTAATTGGGATACGAAACGGGCTATGTAATTAAGCCTGCCCAGGAAACTCCGCACCTATTTTCTAGTCTTGGGGCTGGGCATCTCTCAAATAGCCTTTATTTTGTCCGAGTCAACCTCGATCCCCTTTTTTTTTGCTCATAATGAACCGTAACAACTTTCCCGACGTAGCTCCAAAGGTACATTTTTCAGGATTCAACTTCAACTGACATTTTCGTAGCCTTCTAAACAACTTTTCCAAGTTTGCCATGTGGTTTCCTTTGCCCCATGACTTAACAATAATGTCATCCATATATACTTCTATCTCTTTATGCATCAAGTCATGGAATAGGGTTACCATGGCTCTTTGGTAAGTGCCCCCCCCTGGCATTCTTCACACCAAATGGCATGACCTTATAATAGAAGGTTCCCCATAAGGTGATAAACGTGGTCTTTTCTTTATCTTCCGGGGTCATCTTAATTTGGTTGTAACTAAAGAAGCCATCCATGACTGAAAACAAGTCATGCCCTGCTGTATTATCTGCCAACACATCAATGTGTGGGAGTGGGAAACTATCTTTAGGGCTAGCCTTATTCAGGTCCCGATAATCAACACATACTTGCACTTTCCTATTCTTCTTCATTATTGGGATCGCATTGGCCATCCACTTTGGATACTAGGCTACTTCTAGGAATCTAGCCTCAAATTTCTTTTGAACTTCCTCCTTTATCTTTAACAGCATGTCAAGCCGCATCCTCATTAGCTTTTGCTTTACGAGCTTACACTTGGGGTATGTGGGTATCTTATGGGTCACCAAGCTAGTGTCTAAACTCGGCATGTCCTAGTATGACCACGCCAAAACATCCTGATATTCCTTCAGGAGGTCCCCTATTTTTTGTTCTTTTCACCCTTCAATAGTGCCCCTATTTTTACTTGTTTTGCTTCTTTCTTAGTTCCCAAGTTTATGGAAATTGTGGGGTCACTACTGGTCACAATGGGGTTTTGATAAGATTTTAGCATTCTTTCCATTTTAGGGGATAGATTAGCCTCTTCTTCTTCTATTTCGGCTTCTCGGATTTCGTTTTCAAAATTAGCATCAACCTTTAACTCTTGTGTATTGGTGTTTTTATCTTCCCCATCCATGCACGAAATTAAAACAAACATACTTTTGACAATGGAACTCAGAAGCAACGGATAACAAGTAACACATAATCTATTCCATTAAAATGATAAAAGCTACTAGGGACCATATTGCCCTTGTGTTACAAATTTAAAAGATTTGAAATAAGAAAAGAAAAAGAAAAACTTTTACATGAGGAGGATGGGATAGTCAAGGACGTCCCAATTTCGCAGCTCGTTTTCGGGGGTACAAGGTGGATCCATTTGCTCACAACATCCACAAAATCTTTTGAATCAATCACTGAGATGCTCAGCTACTTCATTTCTGCCTCAAGGTTGGACTGACTGCTTTTTACGAAAGTCTGATAAATAGGTGGGACTCCGATCCCCACTAGGCACTTACTTTGCTGGTGAGCCTCTCCATTCTTTGCACCTTCTTCTCTGTTACGTTCTTTCTTTGGTCCGCGGTAGTGGGCACATAATCAAGGCCATATCTATCCTTTACAGCTTTGAGTAGTAGTGGTCTTAGGATCCCTTGCAGGTGCTTTCCTAGTCCCTTTCTTGGACAATACCCCTGCTTAATCATTTTAGTGGCCATCATGCATACCGCGGAGGAAATCCAAGGTTAAGGAATGAGAGATCCTTCCATCACGATTGTGGCATTAATAATTTCAAAAACTTGGAATAAATTTTCTAGTGCTTCCTCTGCAGCTTCCACACAAGGAGTAGAAGAGGGCTTGGTGATCATTACATATGTCTCGCCATATACACAGATTAATTTATTTTCCACAGCAAACTTTACCCTGTGATGCAATGAAGATGAAACTACTCCAGTGTTATGAATCCAGGGTCTCCCCAATAGGCAACTGTATGATGGAGTGATGTCCATGACTTGGAACATAATGTCAAAAATTATCGGCCCGACTTGCATGGGGATCTCAAATAGCCCCCACCGACTCCCTATGAGTTCTATCGAAGGCTCTCACCACCAGGTTGTTCTGTCTAACGTATGAGAAATCCACAAGCAATTTCTGTAATGTGATCATGGGCATGACATTGAGCGAGGACCCTTTGTCAATTAAACCTGTGCTATCATGTGATCTTTGCATCTGGCAGATATATGTAGCACCTTGTTATGACCCCTTCCCTATGGAGGAATTTCCTCATCAGTGAAAGTTATATAATTGGTTATAGCTAGACTCCTAACTACGTGGTTGAAGTTGTCAACACTGATATCTTGAGGAATGTATGCCTGGCTAAGTATCTTCAGTAGGGCTTCTCGGTGGACTTCTGAGTTTCATAGTAAGGACAGAATGAAGATATGTGTCGACATTTTGTTTAACTAATCAACTATACTGTACTCACTGTGTTTTATCAGCTCCAGGAACTCTTCTGCTTCTTGTGGTGGAATGGGCTTCTTGAGGCTTTTGCTTTGTTCTCCTGCCTTTTCTGAGCTTGGTTTCTCCAATCGTTCCGATGCGTACACTCTCCCATTGTGACTTAACACCTTTACTCCCACTACATTGTTTGTGTCTCCTTCAATATGAGCCTTGCACTTATACTTCCAAGGCACTGCTTTGTCAATTCGATATGGAAATGACTGGGGAATGGAGATTACCAGGCGAGCCGGCACTTCAGGGGTATAAGGGGTCCTTCTTGAAACAGGTATGAACGGTCAGCGTGTATATTGGGGATGCTCCTATTCATTGTCCTCGATAGTCAATATTTCTTTGCCCTTCTGAATAAAGCCAATTTCTACACACTTACTGTCAAAAAACTCACACAAGAAAGTTTCACACTACTGTATAGAACTTTTTTCTGAATTCTAGCACACGTAAAGTGTGCCTTCTGGAGTGGCTCCTTATTCTACTAGGCCTGCTGACACGAGCTTCCAATACACCCAGTCTAGGGTCATTTGATCAAGATTTGGCTCTAGTATTCCCTTTATTATTTAATTTATCATTCCAATATGGTTTCCCCTGTGGTCAGGCAGGGGGTTCCCCTAGATTTTTGATTGTTTTTCATTGAAAGCCAGCCACCCTAAATCTCTTAATGGTTGTACTTTATACTTAAATTCCCAACACTAGTCGATGGAATGATCGGGGGAATTTTCATGGTACTCATAGTGAGCCTCGAGGTTAAACCAATGCTGGGGAGGGTTGGTGATGGGGATCCCTGGTATGGCTGTTGCCATCCCTCTTTCTCGTAGTTAGGGAAACAACTCTGCATAAGTCATCAGAATGGGCTTAGTCCTTCGTAAATTCTGGGGAACATTTGTTTCACATGCTTGAATATTTGGAAGGGTTGGTATGTGCCCAGGAGCCATAAGCTAGGGCCTTATGCCTACATGCACTGCTTGGTTAACTGCTGGTTCAACAACATAATTTCTTATTGGCCTCTAGTCACGACCCCTTTGATTTTGGCTTCTTTGACTGAAGGGGCCTTGTATCATCTGGGCTTCCTTCTCCTTCTTTCTTTGGCTCATTTCTTACTTAGACCAATCTCGGGTGCTGCTCTTCTTGGCCTGACCTGCCTTGATAGTGACCTCAATCCTCCCTCTGGCTGCTACAATGTCTCTGAAATCATGGGGAGTTGCTCCCAGAAGATGCCCATAGTAGGGGTCTTTCAATGTGCCCACGAACAAAAATATGGCCTCCCGGTCATCTATTGGAGGGTTCACTTGAATAGTCATGTCTCTCCACCTATAAGCATATTCTTTGAATGTCTCCGTAGGTCTTTTTTCCATCTCTTGCAGGGTCATCCGGTCTAACGCCATTTCAATCACATGGTGGTATTGGGCGACACATGCACTGGCCAGATCTCTCCAAGTACTTATCTGCACCCTATCTTGCTGGATATACCATCTAATGGCTGCACTAGTTAAACTACTCTGGAAACAATGCATCAATAACTTTTCTTCATCAGAGTAGGCTGCCATCGCCTGATAGTACAATCGTAGATGGGTTTGTGGACATCGGGTTTCGTCAAACTTCTAGAAGTTTGGTACCTTGAACTTTGGCAGTAATACTACCTTAGGTACTAGGTAGAGGTTTTCAAGGTCGAAGGAACCGGATACATTGGTCCCCTTGATGGCCTTTAGGTGTTCTTCAAGTACGTCGCAGTGGTGCTCGATTGCAAAGTTGCTTATTTCTGCCTCTGTTATCACCATTGGGGGTGCTTCATCCATTGGGAACCTTGGTACTGGTGCCAATAGGATGAATGGGGCCATGTTTGGAGGTGGGCACTCTATGACTACCGGTGGTGGTCCAGATGCTTGCCCATGGATTGGGGTGAAATTCGGAGCATGGACGGGATTCATATTGGTCTCATCTTCTTATTCCAAAACTTTCTTTCCTTTTCCTATTAACAAATCCAGTATTTTACTTATCTTGTCATTTATCTCCTTTTGACCTTGCTTTAGGCCCACGATTCTGTTTTCCACCTGCTCGGCCATGACCCTTGCGTTTCTTAGGGTATTGTAGGGATAAGTGGGTGCCTAAATTGTTGCAGTTTTTCCTTGTATGGAAAGCCCTCTCTTTAGAATAGTGAATGTATGCCTATGTTATGCAAATGGATGTGCAGTGCATGGAATAATAAATGGATACAAAACACGATCATGTATGGAATCTATTTTACTTTAGCCAAGGTTCGCAGAAAATATTGTCATCATTTTCATTAAAAAAGCTTTTTGTTTGACATTTCAGGGATACAAAAACACTGAATGACCTAGACTGATCTTGAATTCGGAACCCTAGGCCTAACCCTCACTAAACCGCTTATGCCCTTCTGAGTCGACTTTGGCCTTTGAGATACTGCACTGGCCATCTTTCGCTGCAAGGCTCGGTATTTGGCCTCCCAATAGATGACTTTCATTACACAAGGCTCCAACTGCTTTAATATCTCGTTGTAGTGGTGCCTCTATTTATCACACTGCCCCTCTAGCTCCTATATGTAACGAGACTTTCCTTTCATTTTTGCTTTGGATTCCTCAACATTCGGATTTTTTAGCTGAGCGTTGCATGAAGCATTCACCTTTCTTTTCTCGGTGCCACTATCTCTTCCTCCACGTACTAAGTTCTTTGCCACTTGGCTTCCCCGCGGTAGTAGGTGACAAGATCCTCTTTCCTTTGCTTTGTCTGTCAATCTTCTATTATTGCTTCTGTGGCACCTCTCTATTAGTCGCGGTTCTTCTTTGACTCAAGGGTTCACTCGGTTAATCCACCATGCCTCGTAGCCCTCTTGAATTGCAACCATTCTGTCACTCGAGTACACTAGATGTACGTGTCTCCAAGCCACCACGAACTTCCTAATTTGGTTTTGAGCATCTTATGTTTCATACGCAAAGTCTGATCCTGTCAACCCGTGAGTCATTGGCACAAACTGCGATTCCCCCACTTGCATTCTGACCATTAAAGGTGCATATGCTATGCCTCCCCAAGGGCCTAGTAATGGGACCCACGGGAGGTTTCCACATCGATATATCATATTGGAATGGTCCATCCAAGGAGCTTGCCAAACCAAACCTGAGTCAACCAAATTGTGAAGTTTTGTGTTCCAAACGGCTTTGCTATACTGTCCATTCGGTTGAGTTTCTTCAAATTCTGCCAAGGGAATTCGAGGCATTGAGAAGATGTTACAATACTCCCTTGGCTATTGGACAAATGACTGGCAAATCAGACATCGAGAAGTGGCACTTAGCCTTTGGTCCTGCAATGGTTAAGTGATCGGAATGTTTTTGCCAAAATTCGGGTACCGAGTTGGCTCCATTTTTTACTTGGGCCATGAAGGCAATAATGGCTCGATCAATGGTTCCCAACTCTTTGGGAAATATGATCAGGCCATACATGGCAAGGGCTCACAAATGCAACTGGGCCTTTTCATTTTCTTCTTTTTCCATTACCGCCTTCAAACTTTCCCAAGTGATCTTCTCTTCCTCACCCGTAGTCCTTTGGGTCTTGACTCTGGCAACACTATACAACTCTCTTGCCAACGAAGCTTTGGAATTGGGTATGTATGTCTGGTAGGGCGATTGTTGCTTTATCAGATGTAGCAACGAGGTGTATTCTTCGATTGTTGGGGTCATCTCCATCCCATCCATGGTAAAGCACACATACGGGGGGTTCCAAAACTCAACTAATGCTTTTACCATCTAAAACTTTACCGACACATGTAGCAGGAAGCCAATATGACCGCATACCTATGAGAACTTCAGGCGGTGCTGGTGTGTCCATCCTTTCCAAATAGCTTTCAAATCATCCCGAGGGTTTGACCAGGTATATATGCTGACTCTAGCTAGAGATTTTTCCATATATTCTGTGCTTAGGCTATCACCCAACTATTTCTGCTGACTTTCGGAATATAGTCGAACTATTGACTTGGACTCTCGATAAACCACTGTGTTCTCCATCAATGATTTGGGTCTTTTCTGGAACCTTGGTAAAGTATGTGGAATGCCTACATGGATGCAGTATGTCAGTAAATGCATCATACACCTTACAGTAATATACAAACACAAGACCATACTGAGAAGGATGGAGCTTCTATCCTAACCCAGGGTAGGTACACACAGGATTTTTTGAGGCTCTATCCTAGGCAAAGAATTCTGGATGATTATGTGTTGTTAGGCTCTACTCCCTAGTGATAAAAGGTCCCCAGATTGAGACTCCATCCTCCCTCATAGAGGTCCGAACAAAGTTCGCACTAAGCAAAGTGGTCCGCGGGTCCCATCAAGCTCTGCTACGAAGGGACAAATGCTATTACACTCCCATCTACTCCTAAAAGGGAAAGCCCGAGTATAGAGTTGTGAAAGTGTGTGAGTTCAATTTTAACCTAATCCCTCGACCCCATATTCATCCATATATTTATTCAAACAAAATTTTCACAAATTATCACATGCTAGAAAGTATGTACAACTAACCACATGCTTGTCAGGGTATTCACAACCAATCATATGCTTAACATGAAAAAAATTCACAAGTATTTACATGCCCAAAGGAAACAAGGTATTTAAAACTAATATAATGTACATGATTATTCATCACACACATGTGTAATCAAATTATTAATTTCTACAAAATGAAAGGGAGTACTCAAAAGGTTTATTATATTTGAAATTGGAATAATTGATGATTAATCATTGGCTCGACTCTCAAGTATCCCCAGTGTAGTCGCCAAACTGTCACGACGTTCCCGGATGCAAACTTGGGACCACTAAAAGGTGTGTGGTTTTAAAAAAAATATATTTTCGTAGAAAACATCGTGTACGGAGTCGCCATTAACCTTTTGAAGTGTGGTTGGAACACTTGATTGCTACCCAATTAAGGGTAGAATTGGTCTGCGCTACCAGAGTCAGGCAAGGGAGTTTGGTTACGCGAGGGGAAGGTATTAGCACCCCTATGCATCAGTTCCTACGAACGATACCTAATTAATAAAAAATTATTCCAAAATAAATTTAATAAGCCTCTGAAATTAATCCCTTTCAAAAAGTGTAAAGAAATGCACGAAATAAAATACTATATAAGTATTCCCTCAGAACTAAGACATATCATACTCCGAAGAGTTCATGCTTCCCTTTTAAATCATCAGGATCGAAAAATTGAGAAAATAGGGTACAAAATACTCTCCTAGGTATTTTAAATTTTTGTAGGGTTTTCATAAGTATGAAGATAATATTTTGGGAGGTTTTCGGACTCATTCGGGACAATAATGACTTTCTGGACCTCAAAAGTATTTTTCATGATTTTTTATGATTTTTCTGAGTTTTTTCTGGTTTTTCTAAGTGCAAAAATATTTTTATAATTTTCAAAAATTCTTCTTGGATTTTTAAATAATGCAAAGACAATTAAAGCAAAAGAGTAAAGGCTATTTTTGAAATTTTTTGTAATTTTTTTGAAGCTCCTAAAGGGAAAGACAAAATTTTACTTCAAAATATTTTAGCGAATTTTTCTAAAATTTGTAAAGTGTATAGACAAATTTTTAGTTTCCAAAATCATTTTGAGAATTTTGTTAATTTTTTGGATTTTTATTGTATTTTATGAGTTTTTTAAGTGCAAAATATTTTTAAACATCAATATAACTTTTTGTGAATTTTCCTGAAATTTTATGGTCTTTCCAATGCAAAAATAATTTTTCAACTCTAAAACATTTTTTGTGAATTTTCCTAGATTTTTTTAAGTTTCTTGTATTTTTATAACATTTTTCAAGTGGAAAGCAATTTAAAACTTCAAAATATTTTTTTGTGGATTTTTTTTTTTGCAAATTTTATGAATTTTTATTGAATTTTTTTGAATTATTTAAGTATTAAAAATAAAAGAAAGAAAAAAGGGTTCAAGGGGGGTAAGATCGGTCAAACTTTGACCAATCCGAAGGAGACTGGTTTAATGTCTGGGTTAGGACCATGCCACATGTCATGCTGCAAATGGAGAATGCATGCGGGTGCGGATCTACTACATGGCACGATCCCGAGCATCCGCTGAAGGTGAGCATCTATGGCTGAGATGAAGCATGCATGTTTCTGCAGGTGCGGGGGCAATGTGGCCACGTGTCATGTGGTAGGTGAATGGGGCATGCACGCTTACACAAAAAAGCGTGCTGCAGTTATTGCTTCTGACAAGGGCAATGCTGATTGTTGATCCGTTGCAGTGATCCAACTGTCATGGTGGGGAGCACGTGGATCACCCACGTGTCTTCATCCGAGGCGTTCAACACTAACGCCAAATAAATGGTCCAGAGTTAGCAGTACATGGGTTTAATCCTAGGGTCCTAGGGGTTCCACGTGTTGACATCCTACGACTTTGGGGACAAACATACTTAAACTCACTTTTTTCTTTCTGTTTCATTTTTCCAATCTCTTCGTAGACTCTCTCTCTCTCTCTCTCTCTCTCTCTCTCTCTCTCTCTCTCTCTCTCTCTCTCTCCTCTGTTCTATCCTTCTTCAAACCTCCTCATAAACCTTAGGGTTTCTGAGACTTCTTCCTTCTTCGCCCTCTAGTTTACTCTCGAAACCCTAGCCCCCTTTCTTTTTTCTCACTCCCCATTGATCTCTCTATTATGTTCTTTTGCATAACCCTAAAACTCAGAAATCCTAGCTTCTCATTCTCTCTCCTTCCTTTGACCCACCCTCAGATTCCCCATCTCTCAAGTGCTCTGCAACCTTTCTGTATCTCTCCCTTTCTCTTTTAGAATTCTCTGAATCCTTTATAACTCTTGGATCTCTCCAAAATCTCCTCCTGATGACCCTAACTATTTCTTATTCTAATTGTCCCTATCTCCCAAAATCCAAAATTCAAGCAACTTCTTCCCCTCCCTCAAGCTTGTGTCGATGAGATAACGGCTAACAGAGAACATTCCGGAGGGCATTTTGAGGGTGGCTGTTGACGCAAACTTCAGGGAGGTCGTGACAATTTTTGAGAATAGCAGATGAGTATTCTTTATTTATTTTTTGTTTGTTTTTGCTTTTAAATTGTGCTTGAAGTTTGAAGTGTGTGCGATTTTTGGGTTTATAATGATCTAAATATTGGCACTATCAAGACTGTTGCAATGGTTTGATTCTCGGGTTCGAGTTTGTTGGGTTGGGGGTTATGGTTTTTGGGTCAGTTAGGTTGAAGGTCTCTGGTGTAGGTTAGGGTTTGAGCTTGAAGCCTCTGGTTCAGGGTTTGGTTCTAGGATTAGTTGTGAAGTCGAGCCATCTCGTCTTCACCTAGTGAGTAAGTGAGTGAGTGAGAGTTGACTCATGCAAGTCAAATTGGCGTGTTGTGGACTCGGGTAAACCCGAGTGAGTTACATGACCTTGATCACGTGTGGATTGAAGGATGAGTGGGACTAACTTGAGCTTATGGAGTTTGGGTTTTAGGAGGTTTGAGAACAAGGCTTGGGCCTGAGGAAGTTAGAAACGAATTTGGGCTTCTGGTTTTAACCGGTCTTGGTTTTAATTTTAAAAATAGAGTTGGGTTTGCTTAAAAATATATTGGGCTTGGGAATCTCAATAGCTGGGCTTTGGGTGATTTTTTAAAATTGGGCTGGTTTTCAACAAAAAATGGGCTTCGAGCAAAATAGGCTTTAGGTTAAGCAAAACATTTCTGGGCTCAGTTGGACTAAAAATTATTTTTGAGATAAGTTTAATTTTAAAATAGGCTAGACTTGGGTTGTTTCTTTTTTTTTTAAAAAAAAAATGGGCTTTGGGTTTTGAATTTGGGCTTTGGGCTTTGATTGGGCTGAGGGTTTTTAAAAAGAGGATTTGGGTTTGAGAAAGGTATTGGGCCAGTGGCATTTTGAAAAAAAAAAAGGGCTTTCGTTTTAACTTAAACCAGGCTTGGGGTTTAAAACTTAAACATGGACTTGGGATTTTAACATTTAAAAATGGGCGCAGGCCTGAGCTGGGTTCAAAATTAAAAAAGGGGTCAGGCTTTAAGGGTCTGTCTGGGTTTAGAGGATCCGAATCTTAGTTTGAGTATGGGAGGTTGGGTAGTTATCTAATTCCGAACTTGGGTTTGGGTTCGAGTCAGGTGTTTGGGTCTGAGCTTTGTTGATCCGAAGCTTAGGTTGACGTGTTAACCTAAGCCTGATAAGGTTTAAGACCTGCATTCAAACTCACATACATTTTATTATGTGGAACAAAATAGGGGTAAGAGATGTCAATTTTACCTTACTTTTCTCCTCTCCTCCTTTCTTCTTTTCGAATCTTTGTGTGCGTCCGATATGGGTGTCTGGTCCTCTACTTTTCCTTCTTCTAGCTCCTCTAGTCCCAGCTCCTCTATTCTCTGCACTGTATAGTGCAAAGATTTCTTTTGCTCTTAATTCTCACTTCTTAATTTGAGAGAGCATCTCTAATGCTCTCACTCAGAAACTCCCTTCTCCAACTCACTATTCTCTCAATTTTGGCAGGGTACTACTGCTTTCTGAATGGTGTCTAGCTACAGTGCGAGACTCCCTATTTATAGGGAGTTTGGGGGGGTCCTTTGGAGTCAAAATTTGTTGCCAGAATTCCCTCTAACGACCTCTGATAGGGAATAATTCTCCTTTGATCTATGCATGTGATTTTTTTTTATTTTATTTTATGAATTTTTGGCTAATTGATTTCCCCCATTCTTGTGCGTAGGTTACTTAGGAGCTCCAGGTGGCAGCTCTAGACTAGCGGGCATGACATCAACATTATTGCTATTATATATGTCGCGACGTCCCGGGAGCGCGTGTGCCCCGGGCGGCAAAATTAAAATCATTTTAATATTTTCATGGAAAAACATGGATGTCGGAATCGCCACTAACCTTTAGTTTAGTTAGAACATGTGATTACTACCCCGTTAGGGGTAGCATAGGTCTACATTACCAGAGTTAGGCTCGGGAGTTCGGTTACGCGAGGGGAAGGTACAAGCACTCCCTACGCGCCCGTTCTTACGAACGGTACCTAATTAATTTGAAATTATCCCTAAGTTAATCTAATAAGTCTTTAAATTACTCTTTTTTATGAACTTATAAATACATATGAAACATAAATAACTAGATAAATAAATAAATATATACATATATATATATATATATATATATATATTCTCTCAGAACTTAAAGGTACGTGAAGCCCGAAGGCTAATACCCCCCGCAATAAAATCATAGGGATAAAGAAAATCGAAATTATTTAAAAATAATAACAATAATACTAAAATATAAAAATAACTACCATAGTAAAAAAAATACTAAATATACAGTATAATAAGTAATACCATATATATTAAAATACTAAAAATATCCTAATAAGTAATACTAACCACAAACATAGTAATAATACCATAATATATGCCATATATATATAAATACTATAATAATGCTTCCTACCATAATAATAATAATAATGATGATGATGATGATGATACTAATAATAATAATGTTGGTACGCACATCGAATATTATATATAAATATGACAATACAAATGTAAAAATAATTAAATCCCATAAATAGAATACAATATATGAACATGCAAACAAAATTATGGAAATAAGTCAAACTACAAATCTATTATGCAAATGTATACATATACAATATGGAAAAAATGTGATAATTAGGAAACATAGCAAACAACTAAAATAGAAACACAATAAAATGCGCGATCAATAATAATATAAATATGCAAATAACTATATGAGGCAATCACTATAATAAATATGCAAACTACACATGCAATTAAATGATAATATAAATATGCCAATAAACAATTAAGGCAATGAAAATAATACATATGCAAATTAAATATATAATAAAATACCAATAACATAAATATATCGCACATTAATAATAACACAAATATGTGAAAATATATACAAATATACCAATAGCATAAATACACCGTAGTTTCATAATAGCATAAATATACAAAATAAAATAACATAAATGTAGAACACCATAATAATCTGAACCTAGTGAATAAAATAAACATGCAATATAAATATAGAATACCATAATAAAAACATTCTGAATATACCATAACATAAACATACACTGCAATAACAATATCATACAAAATAATAATAATAATAATACAAAAATAACATGAATATACACCAGTGATTTAATACCTGCAAAAATAAATATACAATCCCGCATATATACAAAATATAACGTAATAAACAATTCTACGTATACAGATGTGTATGTGTGTGTTTGTGGTCTGCCTGCAGATATACAGACAGAGGGACTTACAGAGAAGGGGTGCAGCCGGGAGACGCCGACGGCGACGGGAGCGAGCGACGGTGACGGTGACGGGAGTAAGTGACGATGGTTGCTGCGTGTGGCCTCGGATCTGTGGACGGCTGGGTCGTTGCCGGGGAGGCTCGCTGCTGCTATTGGAATGGATGGCCACTGCGGTGGCTGCTGGTGTGCTCAGGTGGCTGTGTGAGGCTGTGGGCGTGACGTAGGGATGCTGGAGACGATGGCTGGATTCAACTGGTGTCTTCGGGAGAGATGCTCTGCTCGTGATCTGCAGGGGCTGCTGCGGTGTGCTCTGTTCTGCTGTGGAGGAGTGGCTCGGGCTCGTGTGGCTGGAGGTCTGGAGTGGTGCAGCGGTGGGTGCAGAGGGCTGGCAGTGGAGTGTTGCAGAGAGCTGTGAGGCTCTGCCGGAGTTGCAGAAGGCCGCTGACTGGTTCTCGGCTGCAACAGATGGTGTCTGGCAGCAAGATGGCCGAAGAGGGAGGGTTGACTCGCCGGAGATGCTGGTCGGAGGGCTGGCTCGTGCTCGTCTGGCTGGAGGTCTGGAGTGGTGCAGCGGTGGCCGAAGGATGTGGAGGAGGGGTTGTGGGGTTTGAGTGAAGAAAGAAGAAGGAGAAGAAGGAGAGGATGAAGAAGTTGAAGAGCAGCGGCTGGAGTTGCCGTTGCTGCTGTGCGCCCCCCTTGGCCTCTCCGGCCCTTTTCTTTTTTTTTGTGTTTCTGCAGCGCCCCCGGCTGTTTTTTTTGTTTTTGGATGTGCTCTGCGCTTCCCTGCTGTGCTCTGCCCCGGCTCCCCCCCCGGCTCTCCCTTTGGAGAGAAGCCAAAAGGGTCATTATATAAAAAAATTTAGAAACCCTAACTCTCTCTTTTCCTTTTTGGTTTATTGTATTTTTATTATATTTTTTTCTTTTGGAAACAATATATATGAGTATAATTACTATCATGGTAATAAGGATATAATAATAATAATAATAATAATAATAATAATAATAATAATAAATAAATAAATAAATAAATAAATAAATAAATAAATAATAGTGATAGGAAAATAAATAATAAAATAATAGTAATAATAACAAATTACTTATATCAATATAGGAAAATAAATAATAATAATAATAATAATAATAATAATAATAATAATAATAATAATAATAATAATAAAAAAATAATAGTAGTAATAATAATAACAAAGTAATAATAAAAATATATGAAAATAATAATAATAATAATTGTAATAATAGAAAATTAATAAAAATAATAATAAAGTAATTACAATAATAATAATAATAATAATAATAATAATAATAATAATAATAATAACAATAAAAATCAAAATAGTAATAAAGTATTAACACTAATAATATATACGATAGTAATAGTAAAATAAAAATAAAAATAAAAATAAAAATAAAAATAATATATTGGGCCTTAGGCAAAAATAGGGTGTCTACAATATATACTTTAATTTTTGTAATTTCTGCACATATGTACCCCTGAGTTGCTTCCCCTTGCAACTCCAATTTATACCAGGCTTTCCCTTCGGTATGTATTTCGTTTTTATTTCCCTGTACTTTTCTGTTGTAACCTCTCCCTGTATTTTCATCCATAACTTTTACTTTACCTTCTCTATGACATTCTCTATATGCTTAATCACTCACGTGTACACACACGTGTCTTTTTCCTGAATAAGATTAATGATGTATGCATTTTTTAATTGTGACTCTAGAGTTGACCAATTTTGACCAAACAAACACGGTTAATAGAATATGACTTTAGTATCCAAACAAATAGGTTCTAAAATTAATAGACCCCCAAAATTAAAGACTCGACTCAGAAATTTCGAATCTTGGTTTAAAATTTAAACACTTTAACTTAAAGGACCACAAATTCGAATGACTTGGTTTAAGGTATGAGAAATGAAATCAAATTCTAAACTTAAATTAAAGAAAGGGAAAACTGAATTTTCAGAATTTTAGCACTTAGAGAACTTGAAGACTTTAATTACAGGACTCAGAATTTTTTGAAAACCGAATAAATGAAAGAGATTTTGAAATTAACTAAAGTGAAAGGACCGTAATCTAAAAGGAATCCATTTTGAGTTTTTGATACTTGAAATATAATACCTAGCCTAAGGGGAGATGGGTTTAAAATTACGAGGTCATAGAAATTAACTTTGCAACTAGAAGGACCCACACTAGGATAATGAACCTAGAGTTCAAGAAGACTTAACTTTTTTTGAAGAATCTAACAACTTAATAGACTCCGTCAAGGACTCAAATGAAACTATAGGACTCTAGTTGACATCAAAAGGATTGAATCTGAACATTACGAGGACTTGGGGTTTTTAATTTTAGAAACAAGGGATTTTGCTCAGGATTCAAAATCAAATTTTACTTGGATGAGTTTATTTGGGGTGATTTTGTTAAAATTGGGGTGTCTACAATTATTATTATTATTATTATTATTATTATTATTATTATTATTATTGCTCGCTTCACTATATGCAATTTATATATTCTATACATTAAGAACTTGTCCTATATGCATTTTTAAAAAAAATTTATTTTCATTCCAAATTATGCAAAATCATTTATTTTAATATTTTTCAAACTCTCATTGTTAAATTTCCATAATTTACTATAAATTATTGTCACTTTGTAAAATCAAAATCAAAATTAAAATCCAAATTGAAATTTTCATTGATTTTTTTCATTGCATATATAAGTGATTTGCTTTGTCCACAGTTGGACAAAATCTATGTTAGTAAGATTTACAACTTCAATTGGTCTCGGCTCTCGAAGGACAAGATCTATTGGTATAGCCCTTAAGATGAGCAGAAGTTTAGAACTCACCTCTTATTGTTTGCTACCATCACCGATTTAGTTTTGATGATATGAAAGATATAAGTTATCATGTCACATAAGTCCCTTTGCTAACCAAGTTAAATTCAATTTTACATTTTAATTATTATAGAAATTTCATTAACCATAGAGAATGATAAATAATAAAAACGGCTAAACAAACCTACAATACGAGGAAAAGAAGAATAAAAGAAAATAAGAAATTTCTAATGTAGATCATTGTGTTCTAAAATTTCGAAGGTTATAGCGATATTTGGTTCATTTCTACTGTCCAAAAATTGAATTTTCCCCATTGTACTATAATAGATCTCTAATGACTTGTGTCATTAGGAATTATAGAACATACCTTCATTGGTAAGTTGCACACTTTATAAAAATAATATATATGAGTATAATTTAGAGTTGAGTTGAGTTGAGTTTTCAAAGTATGATAATATTAAGGGATAGAAAAGAGGTTATATTGAGAGGTAGAAAGAGGGGTTATCACATAAATAATCTTGTGTATTGAAAACAAGTAGAATGCTTCTATATATTGAGTTGCCTAGATGAATCATATTGAGTAATGGAGCATATTTAGAGGGGTTATCCACTTAAAGTCTATTATAAATGGGAGGTTTTGCATGAAGGACGAAGGGGCCCACAGGGCACCTAAGCTCTTCATGTGTGAAACCTCTCCATTTGCTTAGACCAAACCCAGCAAGAGTGTGTTGGGGGATTCAGGGGATGAAACCCCCAACAATATTGTACAATACATCTAAGTACATCTAAGTCAAGACGCAGTATAATTGTATTATCGTATAAGAGTATTTTAAGATTCTCATATGAAGTTATATGTACATATTGTAGGTGAGGACTGAAACCCAAAAGATAGTTTTCATTCTATTTATAGTTGAAATGCGCAAGGGCTCTGTGAGCATAGGCATGTTATCGAACCACATAAATTTGATGGTCTTTTTCTCTCTTTTGATTTTTTCTATTTTCTGTATTTGTTATGTGTGCTCACATAACCTTAGGACGTAATTTCTTAATAGTTCATTTATCTTGAATATAAATCAGGATTAAACTAGAAATTGAATATCTGAATTGAAAGTTGATTCATAATTTAAAGATGCATTTGAGTTAAAACAACCAAAAATTAAATTAAAATAGAGATAGAAATTTGCATAAACGATATAAACTTTTAAAAATAATTGCTATGCGATAAACTTATTTATTTCTTGCAATTATACTTGCACATTAAAAACAGTACCTAAATTCATTTGAATGTTGATAAATTAGATTTAAGAAGGAGAAAAAAAATTTAAGTTTGAGAGTAAAATGGGTTTTATAGACCACTCGCAGGGGGTTGGATAATGCGCTCATGTGGTATGGGCTTTAGTGGCTTACCCAAAGTCCACATTTATGTCCCAATACAAAGAGGCACAAACTCAAATTTAAAAAATTATATACACAATATATAGAAAAAATATGCTTTAATTAAAGTCTTGAACCCATGAATCCATGATTATCACGGATCTTGCAGCGAGCAAAGAGAGGAAGCAGGCTTGTATGTTGCAGCTCTCCTCCATGGTCTTAGACAGATAAATAGTATTACTCAAGTTAAAAAGTTTCAGCTGTCCTAACAGTATGGGAACACCACAAAGAATTACGAATACTAATATCTGTTTGAGTTAAGTGACAATTTTTTGCATCAATATATTCTTGCGGTCTTCCAATGGCAATAATATGATGCTAAAATAACTCAAATGGATCGAAGAAAATTGAGAACAATACAAGTAAAGGTAAACCCATTCTAAGAAATCATAAGAAAATCATTACAAGAAACATTACAAACAATGAGGCATTCATCTTAGAAATCATGTGGCTAACGCATCACTTTGGGATTTGTTGATAGAGTTTTCTCATGGCATCGTTATGCAGGTGGACAACTTGAAAATTGAAACAGAGCGCCCTAACATCCTAACTTTTGAGCACCACAAGATGATGCTAAAATGACGAGGCGATGATAAAAAATGAACATGGAAGACATGACGTGGAGGGCAGGAAATAATGATATTCTCTGGTGAGAAAACCGTGGGGGGAAAAAGAGCATGCATGCAGAAGAATGGGAATAGGAATGGGATAAAGCTGGTGATTGTCGGAGAACAAGTAGCTGGCATGCATGAGTTAGTGGTGGCCATGCATGCACTTGGTGCCCCTCCTTTACCCAGCATTCTCTGAGACATATTTACAAACAGATGCAGTACTCTGTAATTCGCATGCAGATGATCCTGTAACAAGAAGAAGAAGAAATTAAGAAGAAGATTCCTAGCTGGTTAGACATACATACATACGACATATATATATTGCTGCATATACATGTATGGAATGGACGACCCATTATCATTATAAAGCTTATACTCCAGGTTCGTCTTGTCCCACACCCCCCCCCCCCCCCCCCACCCCCAATTGAAACTCAGCTTTCTTCCTTTTTCTTGTCATCCATTTGTGCACGCACGCCTCCCACTAACTACAGTTTCTACTGCTAGTTAGTTGCATCCTCACACCTTTAAAAAGTAAATCAAAAGCTGCCCTCTCTCTCTAGTCTCGCTAGGCACCACTAAACCACTAGTTAGCAAGTTCAGCTACAGAGCTTTTGATCTGTAATTTTGATAATGCAATTGGATCATATCAAGATTATGCATATTGTCAATTTCCGGATCTGCAAAATGAAGATAAAATTTTTTGAACTAGATGAATGTTATTAAGTAAATTGCGACCAAACCTTTGTAGTTTACGTAACTCTGGCAGTTCATTCTTATAGCTTACATCGTTTACAATTTACATTTAGACTGTCATGTTTATGCCTTCTAATTGTTGCTTATCTCTTGTAATTTGTTCTTATTGCTTACAACATTTACAATTTCATATTCGTCTTTTATCAGTTTTGGACCTTTGAGTAAATTCTTAATGAATTTGAGGATGGAAATCACTTTCCAGAGACTCTAGGAAAATGATTAAAGTGAAGAGATTTTCATTTGAGAGCGTTGTGTGGGTAATGAGATAAATCAATAAAAAAATATCTTCTTTTGGTCTAGTAGAGGTCACGGGCCTAGGATACGCAACAGGAGATGGTCCATCTTCTATTCCACGTACAACTGTTATTATTTCCTCCCAAAATTTGAAATAGGGACCTTTGTTGAAAATTGAAGGAAGCTGATCTGTCTGCGAGCTGTAGTCCCTAACGGCTCAAACTCATATTCTTTCCCTTTTCTTATTTTCTTTTATTTTATTATTCTTCTTTTCCGTTACAGATTTTGTTAGGAATACCAGATTTTTTTTTTTATTATTCTTGCAGTTAGCAACTAATTGTTTCCTTGATTCTCTCTTCACCTTACATATATACAGCTCTTGTACAGTTCTTTGAACACTGAAGAAATACACGAAAATCCCTCTCCATCTCTCTTTCTCTCCTTTCTCTGTTCTTGCCTTCTTTCTCTCTGTTCAATCTGTCTTGCTGTGCAGTTCACCCTCACAGCAAGCAGAGGCAAATTCTTATATGGTATCAGAGCCAATTATGGATGAATCCTTCAATACCAGCCAAACCACTCGTGCAAACCCACCGCCAAACACCATTCCTGCACAACCAAACACCAATTCATCAGGAGCTGTTTCTCACGACCCAACGCAGCCCACCAGTCCTTATTATATTGGCAGCAGCAATGGTTCAGGTGCCATGGCTGTCACGCACACCTTGGACTCCAGCAACTATTATTCTTGTGTCAGATCTATGAAAAGGGATTTGCAGATTAAGAACAAGCTCAGGTTCATTGATGGTATAATCTGTGAACCTTCTGACCCCAATGATCCTCTAATGGAGCATTGGCTGAGGTGCAATGACATTGTGATCATATGGATGCAGAACACAATGGCAATTGACCTCAAGTCTAGCACTACATATGCAGAGACTGCACATTAGCTTTAGCTGGAGCTGGAACAACATTTTGCTTAGCAAAATGCTCCAAGGATTTTCGAGGCGAAGCAAGGCATCACAGACCTAAAGCAAAACCAAGACTCAGTAAGTGTTTATTTCTCTAAACTTAAAACTCTGCTTAATGAATTACTCAATTATGAGTCAATCCCTAATTGTACCTGTGGAGGATTAAAGGTAGTTGTTCAGAATTAGCAAAGGGACTGTGTGATGAAATTCTTAATGGGGCTCAATGATACTTATAAGGCTATTAAGGCACAGATTCTGCTGATCAAACCTTTTCCCAGCTTGAATGAGGTTTACTCTATTATTCAGCAAGAGGAAAAGAGAAGAGAAATCTCTATAAACAGCCTAGGGAGTTATTCTACGGTTATGGTGAGCAAAGGGAATTTTAACAAACAATCTACTAGGCAACAAAGAAGGGAAAGGTATTATTGCACCTTTTGTAAAATTCCAGGATACTCTCTGGAGAGATGCTTCAAAGCAAATCCAAACAAACTCACATGTACTCACTGCCAAATGCCGGGCCACACAATAGACAAACGTTTCAAACTGCATGGATACCCAGCAGGATATAATGGAGAAGGGAGGAACAAACCTGTCATGAACTTGGCAAATGCAAATGAAGCAGTTGCTCTAGAGCAGAAGGTTTTGAAAAACAAATCTCAAATGTCGCTGACTCAAGAACAGTATAATCAGCTTCTGGCTCTCCTGAAACCAGTCTCCAGCAACCAAGTTTTCACTCCCTTGGCCAATCATGTCCATGCCATGGTTACACCTTCATCCTCAGATGCAATAACTCACAAAATCTCTGGTATATCACTCTGTCTCTCTGCTTGTACTCCCAAATCTAGAAAAATCTTAGAAACTCCTTGGATTCTTGACACTGGAGCAACAGACCACATGATCTGCTCCAAGTCTTTATTCCATTCTATCCAAAGAACTATTTCCTCCTTTGTAGCCTTGCCGAATGGTGAGATTGTACTTGTTACTCATATAAAATTAGTCAAAATCACCAAAAATCTTACACTGCATGATGTCTTTAGCGTCCCCAGTTTCTCTTTTAATCTGATATCAGCAAAGAAAACAACTCAAGAACTAAATTGTTGTCTTGTTTTCTTCTTTGATTGCTGTTATATTCAGGACCTTTTGACTTGGACAATGACTGGGATGGGTGAAGTAAGGCGAGGACTCTATCATATGCTGCAAAAGGAAGTCTCTCCTTCAGCTTTATCTGATTCTTTATCCCAATACAAACTTAAAACCAGCTTTTCAGCCTCTGTTAGTGACAACAATGAATTTTTTGATCTCTGGCACTATAAATTAGGCCACTCTTCTTATTCTCAATTTGACACAGATAGCAAAGTCAGCATACCAAAACCCTCTGATGATCACCCATGTCTCATTTGTCCTCTAACTAAACAACACAAGCTGCCATTTCCTGCTAGCCAGCATCAATCTAAGAAATGTTTTGAACTGATACATTGTGATATATGGGGACCATGTAATGAGATTAGTCATGATGGCTGCAGATATTTTCTGACTATTGTGGATGATTTCAGTAGGTGTACTTGGACTTATACACTGAAATTGAAATCAGAAGCCAGCATCAATTTACAAAACTTTTGTGCAATGGTAAAAACTCAATTTGAAACAAAAGTGAAAACCATTCGGAGTGATAATGGAGGTGAGTTTGACATGAAATAATTTTATCTAAAACATGAGATTTTGCACCAAAGAACATGCATGGATACACCTTAACAAAATGCTACTGTTGAAAGGAAACATCAGAATATTTTAAATGTTGCAAGAGCATTAAAATTTCAAAGTAGCATTTCATTGAAGTATTGGAACCATTGCATTCTTATGGCTGTATATCTCATTAATAGAACTCCATCTCCATTATTAAATCATAAAAGCCCCTTTGAGATTTTTTTCAAAAAGAAACTCAGCTATGCTCATTTAAAGGTTTTTGGGTGCCTGGCTTTTGCTACCACCTTGGCCAATGGAAGACATAAATTTGATCCAAGGGCTAGAAAGTCTGTATTTATTGGCTATCCTTTTGGTGTCAGAGGATATAGACTTCTGGACCTAAATACTGAAAAGATTTTCATATCTCAAAATGTTGTGCTTTATGAAAGTATTTTTCCATTCAAAATAGACAAAAACAGCCTTCCTGATAGAAATCTCAGCAACACTGATTCACTGCCAAATCCAAATGAACTGAGTTTTGCTCAGAACCTCGTTATTTCGATTCCCACACCTATTTTTAGCCACTATGAAGACATTGTCAACCCCAATATCATTTCAGAAGCAGAGCCAATGCCTGTTGTATCACTTGATTCTCAAAACAACGTACTGATCAGTTATCAAAATGACTCCAGACCAGAAACAAAAACTCGCGACAACCTCCATACACACTTACCCCGAAGATCAACCAGAATAAGGAGAGCTCCTACTCATTTGCAAGATTTCATATGTCAGCAGTCAAGCTTTCTTGTCCCATCTTAGGCCTTGGACAAGCAGAAAAATCAAATCTTACCAGGTAAGCCCTCTCCCCTAAGTGCCATCATATCTTATGATACGTTATCTACACCACACAAGACCTTTGTGACCTCCATAACCTCACATACTGAACCTAAAACTTACCTAGAAGCCAGCACATCATTTAATTGGGTCGAGGCCATGAAAATTGAAATTGCTGCTCTTGACTCAATGACACTTGGGTTATTATGGATTTACCTCCTGACAAAGAACCAATAGGCTGTAAATGGGTTTTCAAAATCAAATTTCTTACTGATGGTAGCATAGAAAGATACAAGGCCAGGCTTGTTGCTAAGGGGTACACACAACAAGAGGGGTTGGATTATCATGAAACTTTTTCTCCCGTGGCTAAAGTGGTTACTGTGAGAACCTTGTTAGCCATTGCAGTAGTAAAAGGGTGGTTTTTGCAGCAATTTGATGTCAACAATGCCTTCTTGCATGGGGATTTAGAGGAGGAGGTGTACATGGAGTTGCCCCCGGGGTATCCTAATGAAAGTGGGAGAAAAGTATGCAAGTTAAACAAAAGCTTGTATGGTCTCAAACAAGCTTCACGTCAATGGTACTCAAAGCTCTCAAATTTCATCATTCACCAAGGATATGTTTAGTCCAAGGCAGATTACAGCTTGTTCACAAAGATAACTAAAGGTTCTTTCACGGCTATTTTGGTATATGTGGATTATATAATTGTTGCTGGAAATGATATGGATGCAATTGATCAATTGAAGAGATCTCTTGATTACCAATTCAAAATTAAAGACTTTGGTAAGTTGAAGTATTTTCTGGGTATTGAAGTAGTTAGGACAGCAAAGGGAATTTTTTTATGCTAATGCAAATATGCTTTGGATATTTTAGGAGACTTGGGTACCATTGGCTCTACTCCATCAAAGATTCCTTTAGATCAAAATGTGAGAATGTCCAAAGAAGAAGGAGAATTACTTCCTGAGCCTGCTCTTTATAGAAGGTTGATCGGCAGATTGTTGTACCTAACCATAACCAAGCCTGATCTAGCTTACTCAGTCCAAATGCTTAGTCAATTCATGAACAATCCAAGAGTGCCACACCTGCAGGCAGCTCACAAGGTGCTGCGGTTCATCAAATGGTCACCAAGACAAGGTTTGTTTTATCCAGCAGACTTAGAAATTCAACTCAGCAGTTTTAGTGATTCAGATTGGGGGGCTTGTCCATACACTAGGAGGTCCGTGACAGGCTATTGTGTGTTTCTTGGGAAATCTTTGGTATCTTGGAAGTCAAAGAAACAAAGTGTGGTCTCTAGGTCTTCTGCAGAGGTAGAGTACCGAGCTATGGCAAATGTCAGCTGTGAATTGACTTGGTTGAGGTTTCTGCTTTGAGACTTACAGATTGCTCATGCACAAGGCGCCTTCTTGTACTGTGACAACAAATCAGCTATACACATTGCCACCAATCCCATATTCCACGAGAGGACAAAGAATATAGAAATAGACTGCCACTTGATTAGAGACAAGATTCAAGAGGGTTGCATCTCAACGAAGCATCTGACAAGAAAGCTGCAAGTGGCAGACATCCTCACAAAGAGCTTAGGCTCACAAGCCTTTTATTCGTGTTTATCCAAGATGGGAGTAGAAGACATCTACTCTCCATCTTGTGGGGGGGCTATTGAAGATTGAAGGAAGCTGATCTGCCTACGAGCTGCGGTCCCTAACGGCTCAGACTCAGATTCCTTCCCTTTCTTGTTTTTTTTTTTATTTTTTATTTTTTTATTTTATTATTCTTCTTTTCCGTTACAGATTTTGTTAGGAATACCAAATTTTTTTTATTATTTTTCCTGCAGTTAGCAACTAACTGTTTCCTTGATTCTCTCTCTGCCTTACATATGTACAACTCTTGTATAGTTCTTTCAACACCAAAAAAAGAAATACACGAAAATCCCTCTCCATCTCTCTTTCTCTCCTTTCTCTATTCTCCCCTACTTTCTCTCTGTTCGATCTGTCTTGCTGCGCAGTTCACACTCACAACAAGTAGAGGCAAATCCTTATATTATAGGAAAATAAATTTTCTTTAAAAAAAATTTAAATATATATTTTATTCTCTTTATTTTCCATGAATTAGATACATATTATAATTAAAAAAATATTCTAAAGACAATGACAAATACTAATTATTATTCCTATTATAATAAACATAATAACAACCAATAATAATTGAAATAATAATAATATTTATCATTATTATAAAAATAATAATAACAAAAGGAACAATATTATAAATAAAGACCAAATTGATAATTATTATTATTATTATTATTTTAACTATGATAATTATTATAAATATAATAAAAATAATAAATAAAGTAAAAATAAAATTTATTTTTATAAAATAATAATAACAACAAGCACAATTATAGTAAAAAAGGCAAAAATAATAAGAATTATTATTTTAAGCATAATAATTATTTTAAAAATAATAAAAATAGTAATAACAAAAAATAATAATTACTCTAATAATAATCAATATTAGGAAAATAACAAAAAAAAAATTGTCGCGACGTCTCGGACCCGGCCCAGAGAACCAATCTCTGGTTAAAAATGGGTTCGGCTTGCGAACTGGGAAAAATGAATGTGTATTTTGAAAATGTGAATTTTGGTGAAAAACGATGTGTGGTAGAGTCGCCACTAACCTTTTGAAGTGTGGTTAGAACACTTGATTGCTACCTCGTTAGGGGTAGAATCAGTCTGCATCACTAAAGTCAGGCTCGGGAGTATGGTTACGCAAGGGGAAGGTATTAGCACCCCCTACACGCCCGTCCTTACGAACTGTACCAGATTAATAAAGAGTTTTCCCGAAATAAATGTAATAAGCCTTTAAAGATTACTCCCTTTCAAAAGTCAAAAAAATGAAAATACTATATAGCTATTCCCTCATAACCGGGGCAATCCAATACCCCAAAGAGCTAATACTCTTGGTCGCAATCATCGGGAAGGAAAATCGAAAATAGGATATAAAATATGCTCCCGGGGATTTTGAAATCTATAGGTTTTTTTTTTTTTTTTTTTTAAAGTATCAAAAATACTATTTCGGGAGGTTTTTGAAATTTGTTCAGGATCGGAATGATTTTTTTCTTGTACCTAAAAAGATATTTTTGTGATTTTTCCCAAGTGTGAAAATGATTTTTGTGATTTTTCTCGAACTTTCAAAATAACACAAATGAAATCAGTTGAAATCAAAATGTGAAAATATTTTTGGAATTTTTTGAAAATTTCATGATTTTTGTGAATTTTAAGGATACAACAATAATATACCAGCGAAATGGAGAAAACCGGGGTGAACCAATTCAGGAATGGTGAGCCGGTCAAACGTTGACCAGTTTGGAGGAAAACCAGTTTAAGGTCTTGGTCGAGACCATTGATTTTTCAGGGTTTTCCAATATTCTTCCGAATACAACAGAATTTTAGACAACAATCATGAAAGTCATAGTTTTAAATATATGACTTTAGAATGTATTTTTGAAAATCTTGAATGTAGGGAAACAGATCTAACCTTTGCCAAACATGTTGGAAACTTTCTTGGATTTTCTTCAAAAATTTTCAAATGTAAATAAGTTTCAAAGCCTTAAAAATTTTTGAATTTTCTTTGACAAATTTTTTTTTTTGAATTTTTGTATCTTTTATGAAATTTCTTTTTTATTTTTTATGAGTTAAAAAGAAGCCATTTAAAATAAAATAAGAAATGAAATAGAATTAAATAAACCAGCAGAGATCGGTTCGGGAAAGGGGGGCGGAGATGTAACATAGGAAGAGAAAGTTCATTGGTCTTACCTATCATCTTTTTCTCCTCCAGTCTTCTTCTCCTGTCTGTGAATCTGTAGGGGTTAGTCTACAGCACCTTCCCGAGGGTTGTTCTTGAGCTCTGACTCGAGGCACTAGGGAGTACCTTCTTCAAATGGAGTGACCTAGCACCGGTAGGAAAAGGGATCAATCGATCGTTTGATCTTCTTTCGTTTTCCTCTGCTCCAGTCTTCTTTTCCTGTTGATGAGTCTACTAGGGCCGCTCTACAACGTCTTCCCGAGAGTTGTTCTTGAGTTTTGATTTAAGGCACTACGAGGTGCCTTCTTCAAATGGGGTGACTCAACACCGATAGGAAATGGGATCAGCCGACCTCTTGATCTTTACTAAAAAAAAACTAACTTCACAAACTCATGATAGAAAACTTCAATATTTGAAATCTTCTCCTTACTACCACTAAGAGCTCTCCTCCCTTTGTGCTTGGAATGAGAGGGCTATTTATAGACTTAGCTTGGGGCAAGTATAGGAATGAAGACATAGGGGAGTCATGATGGGGGGAACCAAGTATGAGGGGAAGAATGATGAAGGGAAATTAGCATGGGAAGAATGATAAAAGGAGAAAACATGATATGTGGTGAGTGATGATGGAGGGAACAAAGTATGGGATGAAGAATAATGAAGAGAATATAGCATGGGAAAATTGATAAAGGGAGGAAACATGACATGTGGTGAGTGATGATGGAGGGAACAAAGTATGAGATGAAGAATAATTAAGAGAATATAGCATGAGAAGATTGATAAAGGGAGGAAACATGACATGTGGTGAGTGATGATGGAAGGAACAAAGTATGAGATGACGAATGATGAAGATAGCATGGGAAGATTGATAAAGGGAGGAAACATGACATGTGGTGAGTGATGATGGAGGGAACAAAGTATGGGATGAAGAATGATGAAGGGATTATAGCATGGAAAGATTGATAAAGGAAGGAAACATGACATGTGGTGAGTGATGATGGGGGGAACAAAGTATGGGATGAAGAATTATGAAGGGAATATAGTATGGGAAGAATGATAAAGGGAAGAAACATGACATGTGGTGAGTGATGATGGGGAACAAAATACTTGCATTTGACAAATTAAAATAAATAATAATAATAATAATAATAATAATAGTAATAATAATAATAATAATAATAATAATAATAATAATATGAGGGTTCTAGAAGTTGTGCGGAGCCCATCGGAGATGTGTTGGGCCCACGCACCATGTGGGGTCCACAAGCCATTTAAGGGTTACAGGAACCCGAGCTAGCAAGGCACCGGATATGTGGATCCGAGCTAGCATACTAGAGGGGGTAACATGCACCGGATGTAGGAATTCGAACTAGCATACCAGGAGAAGTGGGGCCCACAAACAGTGTGGGGTCCACAAGCCATTTAAGGGTTATAGGAATCCGAGCCAGCAGACACAAGCATGCCAAAAGAGGTAACGTGCATCGGATGTAGGAATCCGAGCTAGCGTACCAGAGCGAGTAACGTACATCGGATGTAGGAATCTGAGCTAGCGTACCAAAGAGGGTAACGTGCATCGGATGTAGGAATCCGAGCTAGCGTACCAGAGGGGGTAACGTGCACATGATGTAGGAATCCGAGCTAGCGTACCAATGAGGGTAACGTGCATCAGATGTAGTAATCCGAGTTAGCGTACCAAAGAGGGTAACGTGCATCGGATGTAGGAATCTAAGCTAGCGTACCAGGAGAAATGGGGCCCACAAACTATGTCGGGCCCAATGGAGATATGTGGGGCCCACAAGCAATGTGGGGTCCACAAGCCATTTAAGGGTTATAGGAACCCGAGCCAGCAGGCACAAGCATGCCAAAAGAGGTAATGTGCATCGGATGTAGGAATCCGAGCTAGCGTACCAGAGCGGGTAACGTGCATCGGATGTAGGAATCCGAGTTAGCGTACCAAAGAGGGTAACGTGTATCGGATGTAGGAATCCGAGTTAGTGTACCAGAGGGGGTAATGTGCACCGGATGTAGGAATCTGAGCTAGTGTACCAAAGAGGGTAACGTGCATCGGATGTTGGAATTCGAGCTAGCGTACGTGCATCGGATGTAGGAATCCAAGCTAGCGTACCAGGAGAAGTGGGGCCCACAAGCAATGTGGGGTCCACAAGCCATTTAAGGGTTATAGGAACCCGAGCCAGCAGGCACAAGCATGCCAAAAGAGGTAACGTGTATCGGATCTAGGAATCCGAACTAGCGTACGTGCACCGAATGTAGGAACCCGAGCTAATGTACCAGAGGGGGTAACGTGCATTGGATGTAGGAGTCCGAGCTAGCGTACCAAAGAGGGTAACGTGCATCAGATGTAGGAATCTGAGCTAGCGTACCAAAGAGTGTAACGTGCATCGGATGTAGGAATCCGAGTTAGCGTACTAAAGAGGGTAACGTGCATCGGATGTAGGAATCCGAGCTAGCGTACCAGAGGGGGTAATGTGCATCGAATGTAGGAATCTGAGTTAGCGTACCAACAGAAGTGGGGCCCAATGGAGATATGTGGGGCCCACAAGCAGCGTGGAACTTACAAGGATGTGCGGAATCCACGAACACTATGGGACCTACAAGAATGTGTGGGGCCCACAACCAGTGTGGGACCTATAAGAATGTGTGGAGTCCACAACCAGTGTGGGACCTACAAAGATGTGTGGGGTCCACAACCAGTGTGGGATCTACAAGAATGTGTGGGGTCCACAACTAGTGTGGGACCTACAAGAATGTGTGGGGTCCACAACCATGTGGGAAGATTTTAACATGAGGTCTCCTCGGAAAGGCTTGGTTAAAATTGGGGTGTCTACAAAAATCAAACAAAAAAACAACAAATAATTATATGAAATAACAACTAATAATAATATTGATTACTATTAAAATAATAATAACAAAAAGAATTAATTATTATTACTTGAAAATAATTATTATAAAATAATAATAATAACAACTAATAATAATTAGAGTGACAAAAAACATTTCTCACTATAGAAATAAAAATAACAAAATAATAATAATAATAATAATAATAATAAGGAAAAATACTTATTATTTTAAGTATAATACTAAGTATAGAACACAAAAAATGTAACACCACGACCCCGAGAGGCCTGGGATATTAACTTTTTACTACTGATTTACAGCGGAAGCAAAATAAACTCGATTTTTATTCAAACCAGAGCGCTAATTATTCATGTTACAATCACTTATTTCAAAATAAGAAAATTACACAAACGTAAATATTTGAAATCATACTATATTTCTAATTAATCTTTATTTTTCTAATCCCCACCCGCATGCTTGTTAAGCCTGATTTCCGACATGTCCTTCAGAGTTATCTGAAATAAAATATGATTGGGGTGAGACGACGCTCAATAAGTAAATAAGATTATTATTAGTGTGTGGCCAAAATGAGCTTTTAAAGAATTTCGTAAAATAATATTTAATACTATAACTTCAAGACTGCTTTTAGAATAAACATAAATTTAAAAATTTCTGCATAAAACTTTTGTCATCAATTTCAACAGTAAATTTTTACAATCATATACTATAACTGCTAAATTAAACTTTTAACTTTAAAACTGTAAAAATATTTAATGATAAACATACATATACTTTTCCTTATACGTTTTCCTTAGATCGTCATTTAAGTACCAAAATGATCCTTTTCACGTAAACTTACACTTTTCCTTCAAATCATCAGTAACTTTGTACACGTAATTAAATATGTATAAATATATATTATAAAAACCCACCCTTAGGCCTGTTTGCCGTAAGTCATGTTTACCCCCATGACTGGGTTGTGCGGTCCGAAAACTGGACTTAGCTGGCTGGCCGACCAAACTAAATCAACGTACGTAAACTTTAAGTGAGATTTTCCTTATTAAGTCCTGGTCCGGAACCAGGTGTGCACTCAGGAGATATCCACTAACATAAATAACCACTCTGTAAACAGTGTGGGTGCACTCTGATCCGTATAAACTTTAAGCTGCGGTACCGAGCATCTGTAACTTTGAACTTTCGTTGCCATAAGGGGTTTGAAAATTATCTTATTATAATTTATGCAATTTAAAATAATATCGTGAAAATCTCATCTTTACTCATATTTACATAAAAAATGTAACGTAGAAATAAACTCATGCCACACAATTTTTGTGTTAAAAATATATATAATTTTATTTTTGAATAGAAAGAAATGCTGAAAATTTACCCGAGGGGATTGGAACATTTCTTAACCCAAAAATAGATGCAAGTATATTAAAAATAGAACTGGTATAATTAAATATGCGTAAAAATAAACTTATGGAAATTTTGTGGAACTAAGTAACATAATTAAAATTTACGTACATAATAAACTCGGGTATGAATTTAAAATAAAAAGAAACTAACATAATCAAAATTTACTTACCTTCTTCTTTTACCGTGTGCTACGAACACAATAACTATCTTTAAGCAATGAGATCGGAAAGAGTGGGTGAGTGAGAACTTACTCAAAATTCTCTCTCCACCACAAATTCTTTCACTCACTAATCCTTCTCTTCCTTGGAAAATTGTTGTGAAAAATAAAGGTTGAGAGCTCCCTATTTATAGGAAAATTTTGGGGAAGAAATGGAATTTATAAAAGTGTGGGGAGATGGGTGAAATTATAATTTTTAAAAATTAAAGAATGGGCAAGGGATGGGCAAGGTATGGGTTGAGTATGGGATGGGGATGGAGACCATGTGGGAGTGCTTGCCACCATTCCCATTAAATAAATTTTTTTTTTAATTAATTACTTACCTAATTAATCAATTAGTTAATTAATTATTTTACTATTTCATTATTTTTCTTAATCATTATTATCAATATTATTATCATTGTTATTACTTTTAAACTATTTTTAGTATTTCTTTATTTTATTTTTTTGAATAAGAATTAAATTTGAATTTTAAAAACTCATGTGGGCCCCACATGGTCTTGTGGGCCCTACACAACTTCGAGACCCAAATGGATCCTACGTCACTCGAATAACTCTCATATGATTTTATGCATCCTACATAGCTTTGAGACTCGTGTAAACCTCCATACGGCTTCGGGACTCATGTGGGCCCCACAAAGTCTTGTGGGCCCCGCATAGGATACCTATATTATTATTATTTTATCATATATTTTTACAAATTATATCAGTCAAAACATTATTTTGTGTATTTATTTACGTATATAAACAGTGTCTTGTGGCTCCGGGACTCATGTGGACCCCACATAGTCTCTTGGGCCCCACATATGATACCTATATTATTATCATCTTATTATGTATTTCTACAAATTATGTCTGTCAAAACACTATTTTATGTATATATACTTATTTACGTGTACAAACAGTGTCTATCCTGTTTATCCTATGAAATTCCATTTTGACCAGGCCGACCTCCAGGGAGCGACTGAGCCGCAATGGTCTCTGAGCACTCGCTAAGACAAGGTCTTTCTTAGGCATCAAACATGGAATCAAGGATCCTACAGAAAACACTTCTATATTGATATTAACTTAATGACTATTTTTATTATTTTATTATTATTGTACTTTAATCATATATATATATATATATATATATATATTTTTGGGTCATCACAAAAAAAATAATAACAACTATTAAAAAATAATATTAACACAAAAAAAAATCATTGCTATAAAATAAAATAATAATACAAATTAAATGATTATTTATTATGAATTTTATTAAAATAATTTATTTTTTATTCCATTGTAGAAGTCATTGAAAAATATCAAATGTTAGAAAAAAAATTGAAATTGGATTGTTATAATCATTCCATGTTACTAATTAAACATAGTAATTGCATTTGAAAAATAATTTTATTCATACCTTGATTCCGTTTCTCCCTTAATTCCTTTCTTACTTAATTTCATTCCGCAAATCAAACAGGAATAAAATAAGAATAAGGTAGCCTACAATGGAATAAAATCATTTTTATGGAACTTTTCTACAATTTGGTTAGTTTCTCAAGGTGTGTTTGGGTTAAAGAGTTTGTTAGGGGAAAGAAAAAAAAATTTAAAAATTAATTTTTATTGTATTTTCTCTTTACATCAACTACTGTTAATTAAAAATGAAAATTTGTCCTAATAAAATTAAAATTTAAGAAAAAAAAATGTAATTCATTTGTAAAATCAAAATTCTATTCATCGATTTGTTATATTTTATTTTTGTTCTTACTTTGTAAAATCAAAAATTATATTTTCCTTTTTTTTTTCTTATTCTCCAAACATACACTAAAAGATTTGCAAATATTGAAACATAGAAAATTAGCATTGTTTTTGCCTAGCATCTAAGATGCTATTATGCTTTTAAAAATTGATTATTCACATCCAATCACGTACAACACATGACATTTTTATCAGATATTTGTAATTAATCAATGCATTTGACTTATTTTATTAAGACCTTATTTAAAATTCAAAAAATATTAAGAAAAAAGAAAAAGGAAAAAAAAATATCAACGAATCCACATTTTCATGTTTCATTATCAAAAAAGTGAAAAGGAAAATTTTAAAAATTCCAAATTCATAAACAAAATTATGATTTTACACATCATTAATAAATGATTTTTTTTCTATTTTTTGATTATATTAAAACGAACTTTCATTTTTAATAGTGTTTAATATAGAAGGGAAATACATTAGAAAATATGTTTTCTCCTTATTTTTCTTTCTTTTTATTTGCCCAAATAAATTTTCTTTATCCAAATGAACCCTAAAGGGAAAATTCAAGAATTTTCTTAAATTTTTTGAAATAGTATCTTTAAAAAAAAAAAAATTAAACTGTGTACGGTATAGAATTGCTTTAAAGTTTTGTAGGGGTGAATGTATTAGGATTCATAATCTGCATATTAAAAAATGGTTATTGCAATCAATTTCACAAAAATAAAGAATGATTTCTGCATTTCAATACAATTAGAGGGATTACTGAGATCCAAATGTGTTGCTTTTATTTTATTTATCCTTCTACTAAGTTCACAACAAAACAAAACTTAAAAAACAGATCATAACTAAATTGTTCATTCATATCAAATCATTCAAACAAAAATTGTAAATCGCACATATACGTTACAAGCCCTTGATTAAAACGAAAAGAATAGAAAATAAAATGTTACATAACTAGCACAAAACTCTTCACAAGCATTGTGACATCTGGCAAGCTTAACTAACTTAACTAATTTTGAGAAGTCACATCACTCGTGAAAAACATATTGTGATTATTTTTGAAGTGAAAAAAAAAAAAAAGTGCAACAATTGGGCTAAATTTGCTACATTCAATAATTTTTCAATTGCCTATGTGAGTTGGAGTGACTTGCCATAAGTAAAGACCTTCCTCTCATCCTTCAACTTAAAACAGAACTCTTTGTAGTTGAAGTGTCTTAGAACGAGCGAACCATCCACCATCGATGCCAAAAACTTCAAGACTATAGTGATAATATTCATTTTCTTACTCTTAGATTCCTCAAACAAAGAATTGCTTGTGAGCATGAGCTTTGAATTTCTTGGAATTATATATAGAGTTACATTTGAAAGCCATATTTTATTATTATTATTATTATTATTATTATTATTTGTGAAAAATGTTTCCATAATTGCTACATACCATACTTTGGATATGCAAATATTATTTTCCATTATTATTATTATTATTATTATTATTATTATTATTTTCCTATTTTTCTTAACGCTATGCAAATATTTCTATTTTAGGAAGAAGCCTTAATGTCCATAAATGTTCTCAAATTTTAAAAAGATATTCACATAAATATAGTTACTAAGATTAACTCGTTCTTGTAAATGTACATAAACTAAAGAAAATTTTTTTGATATTAAAAAAACACACTTTCTAAGTAAGTACCTACCACAAAAGTATGAATCAAGATTTTCCTTCTATCTTATAGTTCGGGGTTTGGAATTAATTTTAAATATTTATTTTCCTATTTTTCTTCATGTTATGCAAATATTTCTATTTTAAGAAGAAACGTTAATGTCCATAAACGTTCTCAAATTTAAAAAGATATTCACGATAATATACTTACTAAGATATTAATTGGTTCTTGTAAATGTACATAAACTAAAGAAGAATTTTTTTATATATATTAAACAAACACACTTTTCTAAGTAAGCACCTGCCACAAAAGTACGAATCGCATATTAAACCTTGTCGTGTTCAAAAATTTTCCTTCTATCTTATATTTTGGAGCTCGAAATTAATTCAAGGTTTTTAATTTAAATTTATGTAAATTTGAACAACATTTAATATAAAATATTACTAAATTTTGTCTAAATTTACACAAATCAAAATTCAAAACCTAAAATATTTACTCCCAAACACATTTTATTGTCAAATAAATCAAATAGTAAATTGAAAATAATTATTTCAAAACTAATTATTTTTAGTGCACTTGCAATAGGATAAAATTTAATCTTATATTAACTACATATCAAATTCTTAGATAATATTTATACTGTTCTCACACTATTTTATTATGTGAACTACAAATAAGATTTTTTAATTATAATTAATGTAAATCTAATATAGTAAGAAAGGTAAGATAGGAGTTGGAAATACGAAATTAAGATAATTCATACACAACTTATTAACTCATACAATTTTTGAATTACAAAACTTACTATAAAAGATTTTGTACATACAAAAAAAAATCTGCATTATACTTTGATTAGAAAAATAAAAAGTCGAACTTATTTTTTTCAAGCTCTCCTAGTAGTTCATACAGATTTTCCTATCCTATATTATTAGCATTAAAAATATTAGAGAAAGGAACAAAAAAATATGAAAATTTTACTTTTCTACATTTGATTTGTTAAGGGAAATTTAAAAAAATAAAATAAAATGCTTTGTAAATCTTTGAACTTAGGGTTTAGCGTTTAGGATTTTAGGGTTTAGAGTACAAAATTTTAATTTTATATGTTATAAATATTTGATATTTAAAAATTTTTAGTCATGTGAAAACAACTTTTCAAATTTAATAATATTTGACAAGAAAAGAAAATATAATTAAAAAAATATATTATTTTTGGTTTTCAACCAAGATTTTTTTTTTTTTTATCTAAATAGGAGGTAAATAATTTTTTCAATAAAAACCCAAATCTTAAGTATTGGATCGAAAGTTAACAATCATGAATAGTGTTGTGATATGGATGGGAAATACAAAGTACAACGAAATAAATACAATAAGTAAATGAAACACAATCAAAAAATGATAAACAACAAGATTTACACGGTTCGGAAAAACCTATATCTATGAAAGTAATGGCACAAGAATTTCACTAAGAAAATCTCAAAGTACATAATACACTTTTCAAATGATCACTCTTTTTCAATACATGCCCAGAACGTCATAAATAACAGTGTTTCAGAGGTTTTCCTATGATTATCCAACCACCCCAACGTTCAAATTCAAAATTCAAAAAACTGCTCACAACTCAGAACTTCTCGTAGACAAGAACAGGGGATTCGTCGATGATGCCAAGAAGGACACTCGTCAACGAGAACATGACATTCATCAACGAGCCCATTTTCTACTCTCGGTATCTTGGGATCTTTGAGTTTTCCTTACTTTTTGGATCTCCTCGTTGACGAGTACAGGACACTCGTCGACGAGTCTTCTGTTGCCACTTACGAACACTTCAAAACTCATGTTTTTCTTCCTTTGTTTGTGAATCCCATTAAATATAAGAGGCACACACAAATATAACAATCTCCACCTTGGTGATTATACGCCCAATAGGAGAATCTTGAAAAACATATCTAATTGCTCCACCTTGAACTTAAATCGCTCCGTTGGGTTTGTCTCCCTTCTATTAATTGGAGACATGTAGTAATTCCAAGCAATGCTTGAACTTTTCAGAAGCAACCAATTTCGTCAGAATATTCGCTGCATTTTCAGACATATAAACTTTCTTTGACACAAGCTCACCTGAAGTAATCAATTCCCGAGCCTTGTGAAACCTCACATCAATGAGCTTGGTTTAGCATGGTATATCTGATTCTTCGCCAAGTAAATGACACTCTGACTATCACAATACAGCACCACTCCATCTTACTATAACCCCAGCTCTCTGACTAAACTAGTAAGCCATAAGGCTTCCTTTGCAACTTTGGCAACTGCCATATATTCCGCCTCAGTCATGGATAACGCTACCAAAGACTGTACCGTGAATCTCCAACATACTGGTCCTCTTACAAAGCTAAATACATATCTCGTTGTAGACCTTCTGTCATCTATATCTCTAGCATAATCAGCATCTACAAACCCCATAACAGAAGGACAACCCTATTGCTTGTCGAACATGATGTCATATCCCAATGTACCCCATAAGTATTTGAGTATCCATTTGACGACTTCCCAATGTTGCCTTGCTGACCATGATCATTTTTGTTACCCTGAGCTTCCAACTCCACCCGCACAACATGTTCATCACTACCCTATATTTTTAGCTCCTATTTTTGTTCATCATACTCTTCAGTACGTTTCATCATAGCCTGCTCATCAAAGACTACATCCCTATTGATCACCACCTTATTTGCCATAGGATCCCATAGCTTGTACCCCCTTCACACCCTCTGGATATCCCAAAAAAATGCAACGATGAGACTTTAGTTCAAGCTTAGACCTCTCCTCACTAGATACGTGAACATAGGCTGGACACCCGAATACCTTCAATCCAGAGTAGTCTACTCTATTTCCTGTCCAAACCTCTTCTGCCATTCTACCCTCTAGTGACACCCTTGGTGATTAGTTTATCAGAAAACAAGTCATACTCACTGCCTCAACCCAAAAGTTCTTTAGTAGCCCTACATTTAATCTGAGACACCGAGCCCTTTAAAAAAGAATCTGGTTCATCTGTTCTGCCACACCATTTTGCTGAGGTGTCCAGCAAACTGTAAATTGTCTCTTGATGCACTGCTCTGCACAAAACTCCATAATTTGAGAATCAGCGTACTTGGTCTCATTATCCTACCTTAAGTACATATTTGATTCTCCTTCCTGTCAGGTTTTCCATTTCAGCCTTCTAAATCTTAAACTTGGCAAACGTATTTGATTTGTGACGCATGAAGTAAACCCAAAAATTTCGTAAGTAATCATCAATGAAATTCACATAATACACATGTTCACCCTTTGATGCAACTCTAACTAGACCCAAACATCCGAATGCACATAATCAAGAATACCCTTTGTCTTATGTATAGCTTATCTGAACTTTGCTATATTCTATTTTTCAAGAACACAAATCCTACGAAATTCAAGATGACATGATAATTTCATGTTGTTCTTAATTCATCAAAAGAAAATCTCAACATTCCAAAAAACCTGAATCTGAATTGTGTTCAGTAAACCTTTGGTTTCTTAGTTTCAGTTGGAATTACGTAGAATTTGGAATTAGATTGCATTCTCTAAGGAGATGATCTAACCCTTGGGTTAAGTATTACATGATTGAACTCCTATACTTTGCATAACTTCCGAGCTGTTCATTTTTTGAGTGAGTCACGGTACTTTGGATTGTAATGGCTTTTATTACAAGTCTAAAGGTGGAGTTCTAATGGTATGGAAAGGTAATCTGATTGTATTGAAAGGGCAGAAACTGGATGGGAATTAATATCTACACATTGTAGGGAACTACCATTGTAGGTGAAGCTGTAGTCGTAAATGCTGAATCAGATGAGACCGTCTTGTGGCATATCCGCCTTGGGCATATCGGGGAACACGACATGAAGGAACTATACAAGAGGAAAATGGGAAACAATCCTACGTTTAATCGGCTAGGAAAAATTAAAATCCACGTTGAACTTTGGACAAAAACACTAATGACGATAACTTTCCTATGTATTTAAAGCATGCAATTCCAACAACCTCAATTAAACACAAACTTAAACAAAAACCAAATTTTTAACGCAATCAATAATGAAAATTTAACTCTTCAAGAACTTGAGCAATAAACTAAAACACAATAAAAGTTAAAACTTTAATTAAACTAAATTTAAAATAAATGGAACCCAACAAAATTAAATCTTAAAGAAGATTTTTTTCTTTTTGTATTTTATTATTATTTTTTTTTTCAAGAAACCAAATTGAACTTTAATCAATAACAAAATAAAGATAACTCAAGAAAAAATTAAATCTAATGCTAATATTAATTGAAAAGAGGAAAAAAAAAATTTAATAATAACACCCAAACAATATTTAAAAATTAAAAATTTAATAGAAATTCTAATGGAAACTAACAATATTCAATTACTAATTAAATGAAAGAATAGAGAGAGAGAGAGAGAGAGAGAGAGGAGAAGAAGAAGAAGAAGAAGAAGAAGACGTAGTAGTCATGAGAGAGAGTTAAAGAGAGCAGGCCGTATAGTAGCAGTAGCATAGCACGGGTTGGCGATTTGCAACTTAGCATAAGTGTAACACGGAGACAATAGCAGCAAGAGGAAGATGGCAAGAGAAAAGAAAGAGAGAAAAGAAAAGAGAAGATGAGAGGAGAGGAGAAAAGTGAAAAGAGAAAGGAGGAAAAAGGAGAGGAGAGGCTCGGGTTGGACCCCCTTGCAGCAAAGCTGATGCTTAAAAAAAAAGAAAAAAAAAACTAAAGAAGACCTAACCTACCCAAAAGAATACTACAAGTTAACTTCCCTTGGACTTTTTAAAATAAACTCATAAATCCCCCTTTTTTACAATTCCACCCCAGCAACTTGAAGACCAACGCATGGCAAGGGTTACCATCATGTGGTCACATCACTCTTTTTTTTCTTCCTTTTGTTAACATATAGTCAGTTCTACTCTTCAAGCCTGATTTTGACCTTCCTACAGTCCATAACTCTCAAAACTAAAAATACAAAAGTTGTATATAATTTCCTTCAATTTCCACAGAATTTTTAATCGTCTAGGTCGGAACTCTAACGAGAAAGTTAAACATAAATTACGAAGTAGTGTTGATTTTAGCTTTCAATAATTGCCTTGCAATAAAAAATACAAAAAATTCATAAATTACTCAATAAAACTCAAATATTATACATAGAACACAATGTTTAAATATTGAGAATAATTAGATATTTAATTAAAAATATAAGGGAGAAGGGACGAACAAACCTGTCATGAACTTGGCAAATGCAAATGCAGCAGTTGCTCTAGAGCAGGAGGTTCTGAAAGACAAATCTCAAATATCGCTGACTCAAGAGCAGTATAATCAGCTTCTGGCTCTCCTGAAACCTATCTCCAACAACCAAGTCTTCACTTCCTCGGCCAATCATGTCCATGCCATGGTTACACCTTCATCCTCAGATGCAAATACTCACAAAATCTCTGGTATATCACTGTGTCTCTCTGCTTTTACTCCCAAATCCAACAATATCTCATAAACTCCTTGGATTCTTGACACTGGAGCAACAGACCATATGATTTGCTCCAAGTCTTTATTCCATTCTATCCAAAGAACTATTTCCTCCTTTGTAGCCTTGCCAAATGGTGAGATTGTGCCTGTTACTCATATAGGAACAGTCAAAGTCACCAAAAATCTTACACTGCATGATGTCCTTTGCATCCCCAGTTTCTCTTTTAATATGATTTTAGCAAAGAAAACGACTCAAGAACTAAATTGTTGTCTTGTTTTCTTATTTGATTGCTGTTATATTCAGGACCTTTTGACTTGGACAACAATTGGGATTGGTGAAGTAAGGCGAGGACTATCGTATGCTGCAAAAGGAAGTCTCTCCTTCAGCTTTATCTGATGCTTTATCCAAATACAAACTCAAACCAGCTTTTCAGCCTCTGTCAGCGACAATAATGAATTTTTTGATCTCTGGCACTATAGATTAGGCCACTCTTCTTACTCTCAATTTGACACAGATAGCAAAGTCAGCATACCAAAACCCTCTGATGATCACCCATGTCTCATTTGTCCTCTAGCTAAACAACACAATCTACCATTTCCTACTAGCCAACATCAATCTAAGAAATGTTTTGAACTAATACATTGTGATATATGGGGACCATGTAATGAGATTAGTCATGATGGCTGCAGATATTTTCTGACTATTGTGGATGATTTCAGTTGGTGTACTTGGACTTATACACTAAAATTGAAATCAGAAGCCAGCATCAATTTACAAAACTTTTGTGCAATGGTAGAAACTCAATTTGAAACAAAAGTGAAAACCATTCGGAGTGATAATGGAGGTGAGTTTGACATGAAAGAATTTTATCTAAAACATAGGATTTTGCACCAAAGAACATGCGTGGAGACACCTCAACAAAATGCTATTGTTGAAAGGAAACGTAAGCATATTTAAATGTTGCAAGAGCATTAAAATTTCACAGTAGCATTTCATTGAAATATTAGAACCACTGCATTCTTACAGGTGTATGTCTCATTAATAGAACTCCATCTCCATTATTAAATCATAAAAGCCCCTTTGAGATTTTGTTCAAAAAGAAACCCAGCTATGCTCAATTAAAGGTTTTTGGGTGTCTGGCTTTTGCTACCACCTTGGCCAATGAAAGACATAAATTTGATCCAAGGGCTAGAAAATCTGTATCTATTGGCTATCCTTTTGGTGTCAAAGGATATAGACTTCTGGACCTAGATACTGAAAAGATTTTCATATCTCAAAATGTTATGTTTTATGAAAGTGTTTTTCCATTCAAAACAGACAAAAGCAGCCTTCCTGACAGAAATCTCAACAACATTGATTCACTGCCAAATCCAAATGAACTGAGTTTTGCTCAGAAGCCCATTATTTCCATTCCCACTCCTGTTTTTAGCCACTCTGAAGACATTGTCAGCCCCAATATCATTTCAGAAGCAGAGCCAATGCCTACTGTATCACTTGATTCTCAAAACAACGAACCAATTAGTTATCAAAATGACTCCAGACCAGAAACAAAAATTCGTGACAACCTCCATACACACTTACCCCGAAGATCAACCAGGATAAGGAGAGCTCCTACTCATTTGCAAGATTTTATATGTCAGTAGTCAAGCTTTCTTCTCCCATGTTAGGCTTTGGACAAGCAAAAAAATCAAATCTTACTAGGTAAGCCCTCTCCCCTAAGTGCCAGCATATCTTATGATAAGTTATCTACACCACACAGGACCTTTGTGACCTCCATAACCTCACAAACTGAACCTAAAACTTAGCTAGAAGCCAGCACATCATCTAATTGGGTCGAGGCCTTGAAAATTAAAATTGCTGCTCTTGAACTCAATGACACTTGGGTTATTATGGATTTACCTCCTGACAGAGAACCAATAGGCTGTAAATGGGTTTACAAAATCAAATTTCTTGTTGATGGTAGCATAGGAAGATACAATGCCAGGCTTGTTGCTAAGGGGTACACACAGCAAGAGGGGCTAAATTATCATGAAAGTTTTTGTCCCATGGTAAAAATGGTTACTGTGAAAACCTTGTTAGCCATTGCAGAAATAAAATGGTGGTTTTTGTAGCAATTTGATGTCAACAATGTCTTCTTGCATGGGGATTTAGAGGAGGAGGTGTACATGGAGTTGCCCTCGGGGTATCCTAATGAAAGTGGGAGAAAAGTATGCAAGTTAAACAAAAGCTTGTATGGTCTCAAACAAGCTTCACGTCAATGGTACTCAAAGCTCTCAAATTTCATCATTCACCAAGGATATGTTCAGTCCAAGGCAGATTATAGCTTATTCACAAAGATAACTGAAGGTTCTTTCACGGCTATTTTGGTATATGTGGATGATATAATTGTTGCTGGAAATGATATGGATGCAATTGATCAATTGAAGAGATCTCTTGATGACCAATTTAAAATTAAAGACCTTGGTAAGTTGAAGTATTTTCTGGGTATTGAAGTAGCTAGGACAGCAAAGGGAATTTTTTTTATGCAAACACAAATATGCTTTGGATATTTTAGGAGTCTCGGGTACCATTGGCTCTACTCCATCAAAGATTCCTTTAGATCAAAATGTGAGAATGTCCAAAGAAGAAGGAGAATTACTTCTTGAGCCTGCTCTTTACAGAAGGTTGATCGGTAGATTGTTGTACCTAACCATAAAGAGGCCTGATGTAGCTTACTTAGTCCAAATGCTAAGTCAATTCATGAACAATCCAAGAGTGTCACACTTGCAGGCAGCTCACAAGGTGCTACGGTTCATCAAAAGGTCACTAGGACAAGGTTTGTTCTATCCAGCAGACTTAGAAATTCAACTTAGAGGTTTTAGTGATTCAGATTGGGGTGCTTGTCCAAACACTAGGAGGTCCGTGACAGGCTATTGTGTGTTCCTTGGGAAATCCCTTGTATCTTGGAAGTCAAAGAAACAAAGTGTGGTCTCTAGGTCTTCTGCAGAGGCAGAGTACCGAGCTATGGCAAATGTCAGCTGTGAATTGACTTGGCTGAGGTATCTGCTTAGAGACTTACAAATTGCTCATTCACAAGTCGCCTTCTTGTACTGTGACAGCAAATAAGCTATACATATTGCCACCAATCCCATATTCTACGAGAGGACAAAGCATATAGAAATAGACTGCCACTTGATTAGAGACAAGATTCAAGAGGGTTGCATCTCAACGAAGCATGTGATAAGCAAGCTACAAGTGGCAGACATGCTCACAGAGAGCTTAGGCTCACAAGCTTTTTATTAGTGTTTATCCAAGATGGGAGTAGAAGACATCTACTCTCCATCTTGTGGGAGGCTATTGAAGATTGAAGGAAGCTGATCTGCCTGCGAGCTGCAGTCCCTAACGGCTCAGACTCAGATTCCTTCCTTTTCTTGTTTTCTTTTATTTTGTTATTCTTCTTTTCCATTACAGATTTTGTTAGGAATAAAAGATTTTTTTTTTTTTTCCTGTAGTTAGCAACTAACTGTTTCCTTGATTCTCTCTCTGCCTTGCATATATATAGCTCTTGCACAGTTCTTTGAACACTGAAGAAATACACGAAAATCCCTCTCCATCTCTCTTTCTCTCCTTTCTTTGTTCCCGCCTTCTTTCTCTTTGTTCGATTTGTGTTGCTGTGCAGTTCACCCTCACAGCAAGCAGAGGCAAATTCTTATAACCTCTAACATGATAGGCTCTAACTATTGGAATATTTTCTTTTTTTCAATGGCCATATTAAGTAGATGATTCAAACTGCAATCATTTTATTGTTTGCTGGTCGCTCATCTCAGTATATAACATGAAAACAGCCCAAGCCCATATAAAACTAATGTAGAATTATTTTGTTACGTTTGGATTGGCCATTCTTCTTTCCTGGTTATTAATTAGAGAATGAAAGACTCAGCCATTGTTGGCTGTGTTTCAATATGCAGCTTAAAATTGATGCTTGTTTTGCTCCATTCTAAGTCTACATGAGTGCATGTCAATTAAAGTTTTCTATTATTGCATTGAGCATTGATTGACTTAGGAATCCTACGTAGAACCCCTTTTGTTATGCTTGGGATAGGCCCTTTGCTTGATCCAGAAGTTGGCAACATTTTATTGGTCTTTTGTTATAAAAATGGATTGTTCTTTTGAAGTTGGAGAGATGTTGTCCCTAGCCTAGAAAATTTAAAATAAAAAAATAAAAAATGAAGGAATGTTGCCAAAGCTCCTTTTGTGGATGCTGCCTTCATGGTTTTTTAGACCTTATTATGAGCTAGCAATACTAGGCTGTGGACCTTTGCTATTGCAAGAAAATTTTGATATATGTCGGGGCAGCGCTATTTTCTTATGTGTTCTTTGAATGTTTATTGCATGACATTTCTTTTTGACGATTTTTAAATTTTTTCTTATATGAGTATTCGGTCAAATTGCATAAATACTTTTAGTAGTTGAAACTATTATGAGAAAAGTAATTCCATGTTAGAAGTATTACTTATTTGTCGTCTTAAAGTTCAAGACTCTCACCAATTGTTTTTTTTCTTTTTTCCTTTTTTATTCTTCGTCTAGTCATCAGATATTTGAATATTTTCAAAACTACTGTAAATTTCAAAGGAAATTAACTTTTTCTAAAGTACTAAAAACAACAAATGCTTGTCAATTCATTTTAAAATTACCACAAAAAATATATTTAGTGGTAAATATTTGAACCACTCTGATGTATATAAGAACCACTTCCATATATTTCTAGGAGTTAGGGTAGCCACATTAATAATTTTTGACTTGACCTTGTTACAACTATCCATAGACACCGATTTATGCACTACAACTCTACAAGTAGCATTTTATAAATTCAATTAAAAAAAACTTATTTTATAAGGTTTTATCTAATTTTGTGAATAAATAATGTAAAATATAATAAACTAGCCGTGAAAAAACAAACTTACAAGTAACTTTTAAACTATGAAATTACTTTTTATTAAAAGTTGTCAAAAAAGGTTCTTAGTGATGAATTTTTTTAATAAATTATTATTACTTGTATGGCGTTTCATCTCTCGACATAAGACATGCATTATTGTAGTAAAAATATTTCAAACGACATGATTTTTTTCTTGGTAAATTTAAAGATTCGTATTCAATTAAGAATTCCCCTCTTAGGCCATATAGCTTATCATTGCATCTTTTACCTCTTGTTCCTTAAAGCATTTGATTTGCAAAGATACAAGGAAAAAACAAAAGACAAAAAAAAGAAAGTAAAAAAGACATATAGGATTACTCATTGCATTGGTAACTATTGATTCACTCACTTGTAATGAAAGTCTTAACATGTATGAGAAAAAAAAATTAGCTAATTCAAAAAGGGTTCACAAATTCTGTACTTAACATATTATGTTAGGTACAAAATGATATCATATTAGGTATAGGGGTGACTCCCTCTTAAAGGTTTCAAAAAATTTTGAGTGGAAACCTTCCCACCCTTAGCTCCTCCCTCACTTTCACTCTAAGATTTTGACAATTGATGAGAGATGCTGTGTTTCCATAAGTTCAATAATTCAGCTTCACATGCACCCCTTGAGCCTGCCCTTTCTAATTGGCTCTTTGAGCTCTTGAACATTACTCTTGTCTACCCATGACCCAACTCCTTTCCAACTTTTGTATCTCCATGGTCCCACACCCTAATCAAATTTTCAATTAATATTGTTCCATTAAAATCATGTTTGGTTTGCAAGAAAAAACAATGAAAGCATGAAATAAATTAGAATAAAAAATGCATCAAAGTAGGTGATGAATTCGATTTTATATCATTTTTTCAATATGCTGACTACATGTTTGATACATGGATACATAAGAATGAAATGAAATTGAGCAAACGAAATCTAAATCATCACTCAAATGCATCATAGTTACCATTAAATATTTTCATGTTCTCCATTCAAATTTTTATTTCTTTCCATTTAACCTAATTTAATTACACAAACTAAATATCATATTAAAGTAATGTTTGTATATTGGAAGGAACATACCAAAAGTGAAAAAACAAACTTACTTTATAACAAATATGTACAAAATAAAGTGATCGATTTCAATCATCTAGTAAGTTTACATCTCAATAATTAGAGTTCATGTATTCTTTTGTGCTAGAGATCTCAAATTTTAATCATGAGATATGGTGGGAAGAGGTATTTGATGGAGAATAGGCTTTTGTCATGGTGTATTGGATCAGTAAATCTCTAATAGACTTAAAAAGATAGAAAAAAGTGATCAATTTCGATATTGCACTTTGTTCTATTTCACCTGTAAATAATGTTACCAAATCTTCAATGCCTTTGAAGGGAATGTATTATTTATTACTTAACTTTTTTTTTTTTTTTTTATAAAAAATTTGCAAATCAAACACGATATTAATCACAAATCTTAGATGTCTCTTGAAATGACATTAGCAAAAATTATATTCTCAATAATAAAATCCATTTCTTATGAAGTTATACTTTTATTTGGTTGGTATTATTGCATATTCAAACTTTACATTAAATTTTCATACCGTCATTTTCTTAAATGTCAGAATTATTCAATGACATTGTTAGAAAATGCTGTAATAAGTTTATATAATATTATATGAATGGTGTTTTCATATTTTAAATATATTAAATATGTTATTTTAATATTTTGATGCTATAGTTCCATAATTACCATAATACCTTGTAATCTATTTAATAACAATATATGAAGTATGTTCATATATAAAAAATATTTTAGTATTTTCATGTTTAGTATCATAATGTTTTATGATATCGTGATTGTCTAATCACATTTTAAACTAACAATATATTATTATAAAGTAATATGTCACAATATTACTTTATAATTTTAATATTATAAAAAGTTATTATTGATATAAATATCATATATTATGTGCTAATAGATAAAGTATGTTATTATATCATTTTATAAATATCGTAATGAAAGGTATAATTAATAATAAAAAATATTAAAATAAATAAATACTCTATTATTATTAAGTCATAATAATAATAATAATATTTTATATTTTATTATATAAATATTGTAACATGAATAGTGTATGATAATACTATATTTTAAAAGATATTTTTGTCCTAAGAATACTATATTTAGAAACTTAAATGTTTATGGAAATATGATGATTAACTCAACACATTAAATAAGTATAGAATGAGATTTTCATATTTTTATGAGATTCCTTCACTCTAACTAATAAAAACTACTGTTATATGAGACGTTGATGTGAATATAAAAATGAAATATCATTCTTTATAATCTTAAAAAAATTCTCTAACAAAATATCTCCTATTAAGAATTTCCAATAACTAAAGGCCCATGTGATTATCGGCCTAACTAATTTTCAACTTAGAAAAGCAATCAGCTTAATTCATGACAAAGCTCAAATATTTGAGCCCTCACAACTTAGACTTACTTAAATCTCTAAAATAGTAAGTTAATTGTCAAGGTAAGGTTAGAATTTTCTCTAAAGTGATTATTTAGTATGGTTTTAAAATGTAAAGTGTCAAACACTATTAAATATAGGTTAAACTTTTAATTAGATATCTTTCTAAAAGGTCGTTAGAATTTATGACGCTCAATTGACCTCCGATTAGCCCCGAAAAGGGAATTTTTATTTATATTTTTCATTCCTAGCTTATATTTTTCTTAACAAACTTGGGTTACTTATTTTCTTGTCTATTAAAATTCATCAAATCCGGATACACAATAGATGACAACCCATTTATCATTTTGTGCCACCTTCTCATTTTTTCTAAGAATAAAATGAAATCTCAAAATCTAATGATTGAGATGTTATTTTGTTGGGTGGTTTAGAACATTTTCAACCCTAAAAACTAACTCAAGGTGTGAGGTTTCCCCTCACACTTAATAACTGACCAACATCTCCTTCCATAACCGATGTGGAATAACCCAACAATCTTCTTTTGACACATCGAGATCTTTCCCAGCAAGGCATCGGAGTCTCTCTTGGCATGACATACAAGAGAGATGTTGAACCAAGGCTTTGATGCCACTTGTTAGCACTTGAGGAGTCCATTGGTATGATTGATACACATGAATGAGTACCAACTTAACCCAAAAGTTTAAGTTTTATGGATCTTGAGTCCAACCATGTACATTTGAACTAATGACGAACGGAAGTGAGAACCCTCCTATCCATCCGAAGAATACCTTTCAGATAACGTGGTAGAAGGTGTTATTTTTCGTAAATTACATTGTTTCCCATTTCTCATTCTTTAGCAAGAAAATCAGTCGCACTATTACCTTTCTTATATTGATGTGTCACCATGACATTCACTCCTTCTAACTCCACCACGAGCTCCTCCTAAAAATCTCAAAGATACCACAAACTACATCTACCTTTCTGAAACTAATCAACTACAATTCATGAGTCACTTTCAATGATCATATTTAAAAAATGCAATCGTTTGCACAAACAAATTCCTTATCTGATTGCTTTTAATTTTGTACTATTATTCGTACCATTGCCAAAATATCTTGAAAAAGCCGCTTTTGCCGTGCCATGACAATCCCGAATAATTCCTCCACCTCCTAAGTACCCGAATTGCCCCTACAGCTCCCATCACAATTAAGTTTTATCCACTCTACTGGAGGTTTAACCCATGAAATAATTTTTCCAGACCTATCGCAAACTCTTTGATGCTTAATTTGAAACTCGTTCAAAATCGTAATGTTTGACTTCTTCAATTTTTGAAAAGAATTGGTGCTCTCAGCTATAAAACTAACCCAGAACCAAACACTTCTCCACATCTGATTTACACTTTGATAAACTCCTTCCATTCTCACTTTACGTCTTCGATTTAAGAGGTACCACGTAAACAAATACGAAATTAACCCGATTAAAATACCTTTAATAGATGATTTTTGAGCAAAAAGGAACCAATGTTCCATTCTATTTTTCCAGGGAAGGGATCGTTGGAAAGGAATCCCCAAAACCACACTAACTCGACGCCAAACCTCTGAAGCCACCTTACCTAAAGAAAGAATACGATTAATGTTATCTTGGCTTCTTTATTCGTAGCAATCACAAGCCAAAGCTATTGATATTCCTTTGGCCTAAATTCTATCATTTATAGTCAAGCATCTAAATCAAGCTCTTCCTAAACACATTGAAATTCTTCTGGGCAATAAAGAATGTCAAAACCAGTCATTCCACGCAAAATTATCAGTTCTACTCCTCATTGTCTCCCAATCCATTTTTGTAGAAAACCTACCGTCAGGGGTAAGCTTCCAAATGAAAATATTTTGCCCACTTTTACCAGCTAGCACCTGATGTAAAATTTCCAATATTTTATAGGCCCCAACCAATTCCAATAATAAATTAGAGTTCCAATTTTTATTCAGCCAGCAATCCTTAATACACAGCTTCTTATTCACAATATCCTCAGTGCGCACAGATAACGGGCCTGATGATAGCCACCTATCAAACCAAAAAGAAGAGTTCCCACCTCTCACCAAAATTTTAACATTATCCATAACTTCCGGAATGATGGTCATAATTGATTTCCAAAATCGAGAGTCCTTTGGTCTCCCCTTCTTTATTAATAAATAATCATTTCTGCAATATTTAGTCTTGAAAAAACCTACCCATAGGTTGTTAGAAGTGAACAATCTGAAGGAAAATTTCATAAGAAAAGATTTCTGAACTTCCTTAAGATCTCTCAGGCCCATACCCCATTCCAAGGTAGGTTTACAAATTTTCCCCCAAGAGCTCCAATGAATATTTCTTTTACCTTCCACCTCTCCCTATAAAAAATTAGAAAGAAGAGAGTTAATGTGAGAATATGTGACTTGCGAAATCTTAAATACAGATATAAAATGAATAGACATACTAGACAACACATGTCTTAATAAAATCAATCTTTCGCCTTGCGAGAACAACTTAGATTTCCACCTTACAATTTTCTTTCTAATCTTCTCCAAAAGAGGCTCCAATTTCCTGGAAGACAATTTTCCAAAAACCAAAGGCTCACCCAAATATATAACTGGAAATTTACCTTCCATGAAACCTATGATTCTCAATAAACAACGTTTTCGAGCAGGAGTGATTTATTTCGAAATGAATAAAGATGACTTTGTCTTACTGATTTTTTGACCCGACCACTTCTCATACAATTCTAGAGCATAAACCAAAATTCTAATAGACCTCTTCCCACCATTTGCAAAAATAAGAATATCGTCCGCATATAGCAAATGTGAAACCAATGGGGCCCCAATCGGATGATTAAATTTACCAATACGACCTGTCTCATAGTTTTTCCTAAGCAACCTTGTCAAAATCTCCTCCATTACGATGAATAAAAAAGGAGAGAGTGGGTCCCCTTGCCACAAGCCTCTTGTAGATTGAAAAAACATTTTGAAGGTTCTGTTCATCATAACCGAAAACCATGAAGCCTCTAAACAATTTTTTATGAGCTTGCACAATCTCTTAGAGAAACAAAAAGCCTTAAGAACCTGCAGAAGAAAATTCCAATTCACTATGTCAGAAGCCTTAGCCATATCGAGTTTTACCATCACACTGTCACCAACCATTTTTTTGTGCAAAGAATAAACCATTTCTTGAGCAAGTGTAATATTTTAAAAAATACTACGCCCAGGAATAAAAGCGCCTTATTCATGCGAGACCAACTTATCAACAACCTTGGTTAGTCTAAAAACAATAATCTTTGAAAGAATTTTATAAGCCACAGGGCATAAACTAATAGGCGGAAATTATTAAAGCTAGAAGGATTATCCACCTTAGCCCAACTACGAGCCACCCCTTCATGGCCATTGCACCATGACATACGTGAGTCTGTGTTTGATAAATCAAAGAGACCATAATGATGTAAACAATCATTAAACTCCATCATAGGTAAAAGTGGTCTTGGGTTTCCACCAATTTTTTTCGGTATCCGTTTGAATAAAATTAAAATCACCTAGGACCAACCAAGGGAAATCTGATTGGCACTCCTCTAGTTGCCCCCATAACTCTCTTCTTTCAACATAAGAACATTTGGCATAGACAAAACTCACCAAAATTCTTTGTCTATCCTTAAAAAACCACCCGGAATTCTTTTGAGTTGTGATTGAAATCACCTCAAAGGCATTCACTTCCTTCCAAAATAGCCACAATTTACCGCCCTGATTTTCATTAGGTATATAATGGTGATAATTCGGAAAATTATCCAACACTACCATCTACTCCTTAGCCGTGAAAGGCTCTGAAATAGCAAACAACCCAACATTAAACTTTTTTATTAGCTTCTTTAACTTGCCTCTAGACCTTCCTAACCCTCTAATATTCCAAAAATAAAAAATAAAAAATAAAAAATGTATCAGTCATAAATTTAATTTATGCGGTCGGATGAGAACCCTTTGAGATTTCTGCATATAATTTTTTACAGAAATTCATCCCTGCTCTGTATCAAACTCATACATTTTTTCTTTGCCCTTTAAAACTGCTATTTGACCTTCCTCCCTCTCAGACGAATAACCCCGAGCCAATTCCTCCTGATGCAAATCTTGGTCTCCACCTTCAGTCAGTTTAATACTATCCGCATGATCCACTTTCTCTTGACATATAGGTTCACCATTTGAAACTCGAGGATCATCATCACACCCGATTTCCTCACACTCCCCTTCATTACTCTCTGTTGAAACTTCATTCCCATTATTTCCCAATCCTCTCTACGATACATCAGAGTTTTGCCTTGCATACTCCCCTTTTTCTTGAACCTTCATTACTAATGCAAAACGAAATTCTTCCTCAGCCTTAATCATCCCCGCCTATGAGAAAATAAATCCTAATTCCCCATTGATATTAACGGGAAATCTCATAGGAATTTTGAATGCAGACATCTCCACTTTTTGACTCACAACTTGCGCAAAGGACTGCACCTCGGAACTAGCTTGGACGACATTCCCCACCAACGGTGAGGCCATTGGTGGGGGACGACACCTTCCCAACCACCCTAGGCAGTATTAGGGTAACCTGCAAGGGTAGGAGTTGATTAAGTAGAAAAAGACAAGCTATGGGCCTCGTACTTGTTCAGTTATGTCAGATAGAGTGGCTATCTGATGCTGTATGTTCGCGGCAGAAAACAAACACACACAGGCAGAATGGGCTTCACGGCTACAAATTCTCAAGGAGCTTCAAAGAGTTCTCGTACACAATAGGATTTTTTTGGGTTGTTTTAGGTCACAAACAGCAGGTTGCAATGCTTCACGACCCTAGGTTTTAGCATGCCTAGGTTTCAATGGTGAAGCTTGCCACGATTAGAGAAGACGATGAGCGCCCTCAGCATCACACAACACCCCCCATCCTCAGTGACGTCGTGCAATCCAAAGAGAGAACAGTTCTGACGTTCGGCAACGAGCAATGATGGCGTGCGGCAATGAGTGCGGCAACCTCCGCATGCAGTCTTAGCGATGGTGAGCCCTTGATGGGCACAAAACTGGGTCGTCTGCTCGCAATGGTGTTCTTCCCTTGCTCCGGTTCCAGTGACGGCATGCCCTCCGCATGCGGTCTCAGCAACGGCGTGCCCTCGATAGCCAATAAGTCCAACCATGTACATAAACATCAATTATTGACTAAAATTTTCCAATGTGAAACAAACTCACAAATGAAATTCTCAACAATAAAAATAAGCTTTTGGTTCAAGTTGGTGCTCATTCATATGTATCAATCCCACCCATGAACTCCTTTGGTGCTAACATATTTGAGGCACATGGTGCTTTTGAAATGGATGAAGAAAAAGATTTGTCTCACTTCTCTAAATTTCTATAAGAGGAAGACTCCTTTACCACAGAGACCAAATCCCTGTTAGGCTATTATGATAATCTATTCATAATCATCTCAATTCCCACAAAACAAAACCACAAAAAAAAAAAATCCCCATAAAACCATTTAAATTAAATTTTCTTCAATAGGTAGATGCAAACTATTTTCCTCTCTAGTGAATTTCTACTTCAAGTAGGTCCATTGGTGTCTATATCTATGAAAGAAAGATCTTTGGTTACAGACAAGGGTACCAGCTTGGGCTGCATCCAATCCATCCACTGCTTTTACCAAATCATGATTAAAAGATATGTTTTCCTTCCAACAATTGTAACATCACTTTCTCCATCCATGACCCATCAGGTTTTTCCATCCTCCTTTCTCTCCCTCACCATTTATTGATCTCGTGATGCATGATTGCCAAATTGCACATGCCTGTCACATGGAAAGGGCCATGCCTTGTTCTTTCCCCGCATGGTCCTGCTTTGGCTTTTCATACACACCTCCCCACCCTCCCCTCCTGTTTTTACAGTTGCCTCTTCTAAATCTTTACCCTCCCTCTCTCAACTCCCATAGCCTGGAAATAAATAGTAGCCTTTGGCGCGTCCTCCACATTCCTGAATTTCTCTTTAACTCCAGAGTTGGAATTTAAACCCAAAGCAATGGTCAAATGGAGAGGTCCCCTTATAACACTACTAGAGAGCATGGACTACTATTATTAGACCTTTTCTATCAAGTCCAGAGAACAAATATTTAAAATGGAAGTTTAAGAAATTAAAATTCAAATTAGAGATAGTTGTCATGTAATATTTGAGTTCTAAGATATTTAAATCCTTTTCCCAATTTGCTGTCAATCAATAAAACAACTTTCAAAATTTGATTAGTTTTTTCATTTTTAGTAGTTCACAGATGGACACGAAATGACATAACAACGACAAAATTTAGTCTTTGCATTAATGGTGCAAGTTTTTGTACATTTAAATAATATCTATGTCATTTCACGTGTCTTGACTCTTAACGACGACACGACACGATAAGATAATCAATCAATTAAAATTTTAGTTGACCACTTAATTATATACCAACAAATAGAATTTAAGTGGATCGAAAGTTAAATTTTGAGAGAGTTTTGCGAAAATTTAATAACTTCAAAAAATCAACTTTTCTTTTATTTGCCTTTAAGGGAAGTTAATATTTTTTTTTTAACATGTTGTAATATGTGACTTATATATTGAGTGGAATACATGTACAAAGAAATCATGGTAAGAAAAACAGAGAAGTTGGTTTGCAGAGGAAATCATCAACGGTTTGCATCGACAGAACCAGGTTGAGGAAGAAACTGTCGACGATTTGGCAGAGACCATCAACGGTTACATCGACGATTTGGTCTCGATAATATACTGTCGACGGGTTTGTTCAGTTACTCAGCGTTGTTTTTTAAATTTTAAATTGCGAAATTGAATAGATTGGGATTTCGGGGGGAAAATATCTGGGGGTTGAAGAAGGTTAGTATATATACAATGTCATAGAGTGTAACTCTACTCTTGGACACAACATAGTGAAAATTACACCCGTTTGCTTCCGTAGACGTAGGCATTATTGAACCACGTAAATCTTTTGTGTCATTGCTTTATTGCTTTCACATAATCTGTGTGATTGTCTGTCCGTATTATTCATCTTTGATTGTTACATTGTCTGATTAGTTTCTGCTGCACATTATCTTGCACAATATAATATTTTTTTTTTTTTGATAATTTTTAAGAACTAAAATTTGGGGCACCAATGAAAATTGTACTGCAGTGTGGGGTTGTGATCATGTGAGGAAAATGTAGGTGATGTAGTAGTAACAACTAAAGTTGGGGAAGCAATTCATGCATGATGGAGGAAGTGAGGAACAGGGCGTGTGTTCCTTGTGAGGCACAGCTCGGCACTCCTGCCCCACTCTACACAAAAGCTCCCCGTGCAAATCAAAATTCGTGTGTGATGCTTTCACTAAAAGCAAAAGAAGAAAAAAAAAAAAAAAGTATCGGGAAAATAAAACAACGATAATAACAAAATCAAGTTTTAAGTCCCACTAAATGAGGTCGACTATATGAATTATTTTTCGTCAATTTATGTGATCATGGACAATTTCTTTTGACAGATTCATAAACATTAAAGCCTTACTCATTATTTTCTCTCAAGTTATTTAAGATTTATCCCTACTCCTTCTACTGCCCTTGCAGCATTTAACTTACTTTTCTTGACTGTGAAAATAACTGAGAATATTTTAAAGAAAAAGAAGAAAAGGAGATTGAGAGGGGGGAAGGACAAAAAGGGCATGGGCCGGGACCATGGAAGATGAAAGTGGTCACAGCATATGAGTATGTATGACCACTAACGGGCACATACCACATGGATACCAACTTCTTCCCACTATGCTACAAATAATCATCCATCATTAAGGCACACCCTTTTTGTCATTTCCCACTAAGTAGGTCAACTCTCAGCCACCCTCATTGGGTCCATTCCTTTTTATCATTTGGATCATCTAATCACACTCCCTAGTTTGCATGTTTTCCTCTCTCCTTGGATTTTATTTTTACTTTGTAAGACTTAAAAATGGGATTAATTTTTTTACGTCGAATTTAGTCCGAGGGTCGACATAATGACGTGATGTTTGCAAATATGAAAATTAAAAAAGAATAAAAACAAATCAAATAGAAAATGAAGTTATTATTTTATTTATTTTTAAAATAACAACAACAACAAAAACAACAACAACAATAATAATAATAATAATAATAATAATAATAATAATTATTATTATTATTATTATTATTATTATAAAAGATTCTAAAATCTTATTTAGAATTATTTTAAAAAGTATATTTTACAAAAATTATTTATAATAAGTACTTGTACCAAAGGGTATTTAGCTCACACCTAAACAAGTACTTAGTGTAAAAAATAATAATTTTTCAAAGCTACTTTTGTGGGAAAAAAAGAAAAGAAAAGAAAAGCACTTCTTGGGAAGTAATGAAGCTTTGGGTACTAATAAGTTTTGCTAGTTGCTATTATTTATAGGTGGTGGCACATTGAAAAATTTTAAAATTCTTGGGCATGAAAAGACTCTCCTTTTTCGCTATTTATCTCTCTTAGTCACTCTTGTATATTTTCCTCTTGCATGGATTGGCTGACCCTCACGCAGCTATACACACGACGCTGCCCCTCCATAATGGACTTCGATCCACCCACTTCATCCTTAATAAGGGTTTCGTAGAGAGATTCAGCGACATATGTTGAGAATTGAAAAGGTTTTTGAATTTATGGAGGGTCAAAGTGATTGAGGATGGGAGTTAGGAAGTGGCGTGCTATCGCATGCAACCAAATATTAAACCTATACTCCTATAAATACATGTAGTGGTACGAGTAAGGATCGTTTCCATGGAGAGTATCTAGTCTAGTTTTATGCTAAGTGAATGAGGATGGGAGGTTTAAGTATAACGAAAATAATTTTAAGAGAAACAATTAAGGAACAAATCAAATTAAAATATCGAAATCAATCAAAAGAACAAACCTTGGTGTAAGTCAGCATCCACCATCGGAATTTTACAACTGATCATCGATGCAAGTATATATCAATTCACAATTTGAATATTCACCATTGGAACTATTTTCCTATCTCTCCTTAGTCGCAAAAATTAGAAAACAAGCAATCTAATCAACCCTAACTACTAAACAACCCAAGACAAGCGGTAAAAGTTTAATCTAGTAGCAACCTTAAGAATTAGAGAGATCGATAAAGTTAAACAACACAAGCACAAGTGCTTGCATTTAATTTAGTCTAGTGTTCTTCATATGATCTAATAATTCCTGATGCAGCAAATCATTAAATCTTAGTTGCTTCACAAATTAGAGGGATCAAACAATTACGGATTTGATATCTAACCTAACAGTAGATTGCAACGAATAATAAACTATTAGGCCTCCTAGTAGTTAAACAAGACAATCATGAAAATAGGCACATAAGAACATCCAATACTCAAAGCATAAATTGAACAATAAAGAAAAAAAAAAAAAAATCTCACAGTTTTATTGATTCGAAGGCTTCCGTTTCCTTCTACCAATTATAAAAGTTTGGTTACGCAGGGCCATGATGAAAACTCGAAGGAGAAGTTAGAGAAGAGGAGAGAGAGAGAGAGGCATGTGAAGTCTGATGATTTCTCTTGCTTTTACACTTTCATTCCCTATGTTAGAACTTACCAAACCTCCTAAACATATTCTCATAACAATATCCAAATCTCTTATAAATATTATAGTAGCAATATCCAAATCTGACTAATTAAGAAAAATATTAAAAATAAAATAAAGTCTTAATATAACTAGGAAAGTGGTTTTTACAGCTGGACTTTTTCGTGCACAAGATCTGAGAACTTCTGAAAATAAACCGCGTCAGATCCGCATATTAGAATTGCAGGCTAAGGAACGTTCCAGAATGCAGCAGTGCAAGTATGGCAATTTCAAACCCAATTTCGACCTTGATGCAACTAATATCTCTCAAAATTCAAAACATGAAAGTTGTAGAACTTTTTTTTGGCGTTCCATGGCATCTTGAATCATCTCAATCAAAGCTTAGATGAGAGAGTTATTCTTAGATTATGAAGCAATGTTGAAAGTATCCAAAATAGTCCAATCAACTTCGTTTTGCACTTAGCGCCTCCATTTGCATCCTAAATCACAAGATAAGAATAATGAGTACATTTAGACACCAAATAAGTATAAAAGACTAAATATTAAGGGAGAAATATAAGACATTTTGCATTCTCATTAGGAAGATTCAAGGCATTCAAAGTTAAACGCAATAAGGCCAGAGGAGTGATAGAGGTGGTGGAGGAAGATGAAGAGGATGTATTGAACGATAAATCTACTTCACATATTAATTAATTTCAAATTTTAATTTAAAATGTTAATTAATTTGTTGATTATTAAACAAAACTACAAATTTCAACTAAAATAGTTAATTAATTTTTTAGTAAAAATATAAATTTTCATTAGAAACATTAGTTAAAAATGTTAAAATAATTCCTTAATTACTTTTTAATTTTTTAAATTAAAATATATTAATCATATGTTGAAATATAATAATTTTATTGGTATATGATAGTAATGTATATTCAAACAACACTTACAATAAAAGTAAGTATCAAAACACTATTTATTTTATGAATACTTACAAACAACAATTATTTTAGACACAATTAATCAGTACTTATAACTTTCAACACTTTTCCAATTTAGTATTTTCTTTTTTTTTTTTAGAGAAGTATTTTTTTCCATAAGTGGTCCTAGACAATCCTTAAGGAATCTACGAAAAAGAGTGTGTTTCAGACTACATATGTATGCAAAGAAGATGACTAGCTATCAAGCATTGAAAGGGTAATTAGTCAATTAGAGATTCTTATTGACTTGTTCAAAGAATAGTTACTACTGTTTTGCATGTATAACTAAAAAATAGGTCATTCGATAAGAACCTTACCTCCTAAAAGTACACAAGTATGACTACTTGGCATATGATTAAAGCTGAAAATTAACTCCTCTGTGATGTGAATGGTGTATTCCTAAGAGGCAAGAGGGGTGAATTAGATATTTAAAAACTTCCTATGTCAATTTATTTCTATTTTAAGATCAACAATCAGTATTACACAACCAAAGGTCTTTTCTACACAAACTCAAATCCCCAAATAATTAAAGCATGTATGTAAAACAATTAATCACAATAAATACGCATACATACATGTGCGAAAATTAAATAGCATAGGGAAAAAGAGAGACACTATTTGTTATCGGGGTTCAGCCAATCCTGCCTACGTCCCTGCCTTAAGCCAGCAGCTCAAGGATTCACTATATGCTCACTTAACCAGGCGGAGCAATGTTGTTTACACTCTCCTTATGAGGTGGAGACTCTCCAACTCAATTATAGGGCTAAGCCAGAGCCAATTCTCCTTACAAGGAAGAGACACCTCAGCTTAATTACCAGGCTACCAAATTGTGCACACTTTATAGGATGGTGCTCTCCTAACTCACCTTACCGAATTTGAGCCAAATCAGGACTCCTTACAGGGTGAGTCTCCCTCTTCAGGTCACTCTTGGAATACAAAGATATGAGATATTTTTCGTACAAATAAAATGCTTCTTAAATAAGTAGGGATGTACACAATGAAAGCTCTGCAATGCTGTTGACTTTTTGAGTCTGATCCCTGTTTTGATGCTGACATAGCACATGTTTCTTATGTGTGTATTTAGCATGTGAACAGGTCCATTAATTTAACATACACATAAGAAAACGACGATGGAAGCTTGCAGCACTTAAATACTATACGATCAAGCGCATTCCATGAAGTTAGAAGAGCAAAAAGACGAGGAAGACGTTCATTTTATGTAATTGCATTTAATTGTTTATATATTTGGTCTGTAATAATGCATGTATCTACATGATGTGTTTGAATGCTCAGAACGACCATAGATAGACCCTAGGGAGCAGCACATCTCACCAAAAATCTTATTCTAAAAGGACTAAAATCATACAAAATTTTTGGAATAACTTTAGGGTCAAAATTGAGGCTAAACGAAGTTTAAAAAGGGTCAACCGACACCGGATTTTTTTGGTTGGCTCTCAAAGACCTTAGACTAGTCATAGGACACTATTATGCATGAAAATGTTCCCTATTGATTTAAAATTAATCATCATATCTATAGGGACAACATTTAAGTGGAATAGGACCGAAATGCCCAAGGATGGCATGTTCGGTCAACTGAACTCATTTACACTGAGATCTTCGGCTGACCGAACCCACATCACGTCAAAATGTTGACCACCAAATCGACCGACTAGAAGTATATAGGCAAGACCTAGTTGACCATACTTCCCTAGGTCAATAAGTTGACTACTCGGTCGACCGACCAGAATTATATGGGCAATGCCCTGGTCAACCAAACCCCCACATGGGAATTGCCAACCTCCCGGTCGACTGAATCTCATTGTTCAAATTGACCCGGTCGACCGAACCACGTAGGTTTGGAAATCACCTCAAGTCTGATCGACTGAACCACAAAAGTGGTCGACTAGAGCTCTCAAGTTGAAATTTTTTAAAAGCGTTAAAATGTCATTAAAATTTAATTAATCATTTCCAAAATATCGAGCGTGTACCCAATGGTCAAAATTTTCAGAAAATCTATAAATACCCCCTTATGACTCCAAATTAGCAACTTTGATTAACTCAAATCTTCTCTCTAATCCATTGTTAGTCAAAGTTCCCCAAAAATATATTTTTTTTATTGTTTAAATCATTCTTTTGGGGCAAAATATTTTAAAAAAATCTCTCCAACTCTATTTCACTTGTTTTATCTCAAAATCATTTTTAAAGAGAGTATTTTATTTTAGGTATTTTATTTGTATTTATATGCATATACTCTCACTTGTTATTTATCTTTTGAAAATTAAATTTTGAGAGTATTACTTGCATTTCTCCCGGTTATTTAGTTGATAAATATTTTGGGAGAAATTATTTACAGTACAAACATTTTATTAAGTTTAAATTCCTAGATTCTCCAAATGTTCTTTATTTGCAAAAATATTTATAGGAGAACATAATACTCATATTTTCATATATATACTTGTGCATTGATTATTTAAAAAACGCACCCTTTACTCTACTGAGTTCAAATCATATCATAAGAGAGTGCACACATTTTAGAGTTTTATTGTGTACATTTCTACTTGTATTTTAGAAGCATTATTATATGTACAAAAATATTTTATTGTATGATTGGGTTCATCCCGATAATTGAATTAGGGAGTCTCGGCCCTGTAAATGAGACCAGTTCGGTTCAGCCCAGAATTGAACTAGGGAGTCTCAACCAATAAGTGAGATCGGTTCGGTTCAGTCTGAAAATTGAACTAGGGTTTTCTTCGCCCTATTAAGAGAGGATGTAAAAGGCTTTTGCTCTACTTGGTTAAGTGAGCAGGTATAGTGGAATCCTTGGGGGGTATGCTAGAGGTGGGGACGTAGGCTCATTTGGCCGAATCTTGATAACAAATATGGTGTCGCTCTCTCTATCTTATTTAAATTCCTACACTTTAATTTTAGCATGTATATGAATGTTTATTTAATGTCAAAATTAGTTGCATACACACATTTGATTTAAATATGATACTGCACACGTGTATGTTTGCTTTCATTGTTAAACTCATTTTACATACGCGTATATATGTTGAATGAGATATGAACTGTGATGAATCGGCGAAATGTTTTAAATTAGCCGAAAAGTTTTAAATTTCCAATTCACCCCCCCCCCCACACTAATTCCAAAAATTGGTATTAGAGCCTAGTTGCAATAAGCTTCACCGCTATTTTCATAAACATTGCATTGGTTCATATTTCGGTGTATCCCTGTTTTGAGGGTCAAGTCTTTGCAAGTCCTCCCTTGGTTTTATTGTGTAGATTTTACGGTTTGAAATTTTGAAAATAATTATTGTAAAATCAATTGATTGGAGGATTTGGAAAGTATTTGTCAAAGTTATCAAATTCCATCCAAAATGTTTTTAAAATGTAAAGTTTCCCAAACCTGAAAATAATTTTTAATTTGCATGACATTGTTTTAATAAATATCATTTGAGTGTCATACATATCTTTATCTTATACCTTACTGACATTCTTCCAAAGTTTATGTTGTTTTTAAGTGCTAAGGATTTTAGGAACCATTAGTGGCATTGAAAAATTGAGAGAGAAAATGACACCACTCTGAGGTTAAACGATTAAGAAGGAGTAAAACTTAAAGGTATATCTATTCTCTTTCTAATATATTGAATTATTCATAGTATGATTCACATGATATATCTTGTGTTTGATTTATTTATTGTCGTGAATCATATGATATTTATGTTAATTTCATGTCATGATTTGTATGATATATCTTGTATTAAATCTTTGTATGAATCATCATCAATCTTTTATGATAATAGCATGATGTCTTATGAGGTACATCTCAAAGAAATTTTTATATACTCATAAGTTTTTAGGACAAAATATACAAAGGGGTTGTTATGCTTTGAATGCTTAAATAGTGTATATTGCTTAAAATTCTAAACCTTAATATACACAATTGTTATACTAAGAACCCTAAGAAAAACCAGCCAACATATGAGTTTTAATGATCATATCCAACGAAATAGGAATTGAATTTGATATCTGAATGACTCCGAGTTTTAGAGTTAAGACCCTAATCCTCCGATCGAGTCCTAATTTCAGTCAAATCTCGAAATATTTGGTTCAAATTTTAGGCTTTTTGGGCTAGTTGTAGGTTTTGTTTATAGTAGTTTTAGCTGACTCTTTAGTTCGCAAAATTAATCTTGGTTGAGTCTCGAAAACCCGAAGTGATTTCAAAGCAATTTTTCCTTTTGATAATTTCAGGTTTTAATCACAATTCCAGAAATTAGTTGAGAGACCTTGTAATAAATTTGATATGCTTCTCTGATTCCAAAGTCGGTATTCCTCCTGAAAAACTTAGGTCTCTAAATTTTAATTGTAATTTCAAAACCTAGATTTCAGTTAACCAAGTCTCTCAAGTTTCCATTGAAAACCTTAACTTGTTTGGAAAAGGGGTCTTAATTTCAGAGCAAGGCCTATTCGGGTCATTAGAAGTCATATTTACTGTTATGTTGATGTTTTAAATTGGGTCAACTAAATTTTTGGTTATTGTTCCAAATCAAAAGATGGGGAAATGTCACAAGTTGTGTGTGCATGTGTAAAGTGCCTACACACAAGCAAGCACACAAAGGGGAATAAAGTTGTGAATAAAATGTACAAATTGATGTTACATGGAAAAATGCCCGGGGTTACATACAGATACATCAGCCAAAGAAAACTAAAAGCAAAAAAAAAATATACGAAATAAAAATCAAGGTACAAATAATAGATTTCGTGCCCTCCTCTCCTACACTACCACCTGGATCACCCCGGCCAACCTGCACACAGAGAAGTAAAAACCATGGAAATCGTTTAGCAACTGAAATGGAAATTGCAAAAACAAAAGAAGGAAGATACCCTACCCCCCTATCTGGTGCTACCAGCTGGCTGAACCCAAAATACTCGCAAATCTTGGATAGCCATCTGGACTTATCACTTTCACCTGCACCCAGAGGAAAGAAAAGGAAAGTTGGTTGGTCTTGAAGAAGGAAAATAAAAAATCAAAATGCAGGCTGCAGATGCCACACCCTCCATTCCGCCCCTGCCAGCTGGAATCATCCCAAAATGCCCACAAATCCTGGGTAGCCACCTGAACCCTTAGGATTACCAGAGCACAATAGAGGGAGAGTTGGTTAGCCCAGAATCAGGAAATCAAATCAGTCACATGTGCAGGGAAAAATTATTCCCTGACAAAGTTAGTGGTGAGGGAATGAACTTGGCGCCAAATGCACCATTGGACTCCCTATAAAAGGGGAGTCGATCATTGTAGCAAGGCAGCTAAGAGCACTCTGCGAAATTAGAATAAGGGGAGTGGAGAAACCCTGTTGAGATTGAGAGAGGAAAAAAGAAAAAAAAAAAAAAAAAGCTTAGAAAAACTCTACGAAATTTAGGAGGCAATACCCTTAAAGAGCCTAGAAACACTACCAGAATCAGGAGAGAAAGAAATTAGAAAGAGAGGGGAGGTTCTGCCCATTTTTCTAAAAAAGAGATAGCAGAGAGTGTGAATTTTTTGGAAAAATCGAGGTACATTCAGAGAGACAAGAGGAGCTAAAGGAGGGAGAAGTAGAGTATCAGATCAGAGAAGTAGACCAGAGAACCCTCGCACAAATATAAAAGGGAGAAGAAGATAGGAGGAGCCCAAGATTAGGTAAACCTTTTATCTCCATGTGTTAATTTTGAGGAGTTAATTCGCACCATTCTGTTCATACTTGAATGCAGGTACCTTCCTAGTAATCAGGTTCTCTTTTGAATGCAAGTGTAGGGTGTTTAAGGCTCAAACCTGAACCCATGTATGTGATGACCCAAAAATATGTATAGGATTAAAATACAATAATAATAAAATAATAAGAATGGTCATTAAGTTAATATCAATACAAAAGTGTTTTTCTGTAGGATCCTTGATTCCATGTTTGATGCCTAAGAAATATCTTGTCTTAGCGAGTGCTCAAAAACCATTGCGGCTCAGTCACTCCTCGGAGGTTGGCCTAGTCAAAATAGAATTTCATAGGATAAACAGAATAGACACTATTTGTACACATAAATAAGTACATATACATAAAATAGTGTTTTGACAGATATAATTTGTAAAAATATATAGTAAGATAATAATAATATAGATATCATATGTGGGGCCCATATGAATCCCGAAGTCGTGTGGGATTCACATGAGTCCCGGAGTTATATAGGGTTTATAAAATCGTATAAGAACTATTGGAGTTACGTAGGACCCACTTGGGTCTCGAAGTTGTGTGGGGCCCACAAGACCATATGGAGCCCACATGAGTTTGAAATTCAAATATAATTCTTTTAAAAAAAATAAAAAAAATACTAAAACATAGCTTAAAAGTAATAATAATGATAATAATAATTTTAAAAAATAAAATAATAAAATAATTAATTAATTAATTAAGTAAATAAATCAAAATTTATTTAATGGGAATGGTGGCAAGCACTCCCACGTGGCCTCCATTCCCATCCCATACTCAACCCATATATTACCCATCCCTTGCCCATTCTTTAATTTAAAAAAAAAAATTATAATTTCACCCCTCTCCCCACACTTTTATAAATTCTATTTCTTCTCCAAAATTTTCCTATAAATATGAAGCTCTCAACTTTCATTTTTCACAACAATTTTTCCAAAGAAGAGAAGGATTGGTGAGTGAAAGAATTTGTCGTAGAGAGAATTTTTGAGTAAATTCTCACTCACCCACTCTTTCCGATCTCATTTCTTAGAGATAGTTATTGTATTCGTAGCACAAGGTGAAAGAAGAAGGTAAGTAAATTTGATTATGTTAGTTTTTTTTATCAAAATTTATACCCAAGTTTATTTGTAAGTAAATTTAATTATGTTAGATTTTTTTTTTATTTAAAATTTATACCCAAGTTTATTTTGTAAGTATATTTCAATTATGTTAGTTAGTTCCATAAAATTTTCATGAATTTATTTTTACGTATATTTAATTATACCAGTACTATCTTTAATATACTTGCATTTATTTTTGAATTAAGAAATGTTCTAATCCCTTCGGGTAATTTTTCAGCATTTCTTTCTATTAAAAAAAATATTATATATATTTTTAACATAAAAATTGTGTGGCATGAGTTTATTTCTACGTTACATTTTTTATGAAAATATGAGTAAAGATGATATTTTCACGCTATTATTTTAAATTGCATAAATTATAATAAGATGATTTTAAAACCCCTTATGACAACGAAAGTTCAAAGTTACAGATGTTCGGTATCGCAGCTTAAAGTTTAAACGGATCTGTCGACACCCCAATTTTAACCAGGCCTTTCCGAGGAGACCTCATGTCAAAACCTTTCCACACTAGCTGTGGACCCCACACATTCTTGTAGGTCCCACGCTGGTTGTGGACCCCACACATTCTTGTAGGTCCCACACTGCTTGTGGACCCCACACATTCTTGTAGGTCCCACACTGCTTGTGGACCCCACACATTCTCGTGGGCCCCACATATCTTCATTGGGCCCCACATGTTTGGTGGGCCCCACCCCTCTGGTACGCTAGCTCGGATTCCTACATCCGATGCATGTTACCCTCTAGTACGCTAGCTCGGATTCCTACATCCGATGCACGTTACCCTCTGATACGCTAGCTCGGATTCTTACATCCGATGCACGTTACCCCCTCTGGTACGCTAGCTCGGATTCTTACATCCGATGCTCGTTACCTCTTTTGGCATGCTTGCGCCTGCTAGCTCGGGTTCCTATAACCCTCAAATGGCTCGTGGACCCCACATGGTGCGTGGGCCCCACATATCTTCATTGAGCCCCACATGTTTGGTGGGCCCCACCTCTCTTGGTACGCTAGCTCGGATTCCTACATCCAATGCACGTTACCCTCTGGTACGCTAGCTTGGATTTCTACATCCGATGCACGTTACCCTCTGGTACGCTAGCTCGGATTCCTACATCCGATGCGCGTTACCCTCTGGTACACTAGCTTGGATTCTTACATCCGATGCACGTTACCTCCTCTGGTACGCTAGCTCGGATTCTTACATCCGATGCACGTTACCTCTTTTGGCATGCTTGCGCCTGCTAGCTCGGGTTCCTATAACCCTCAAATGGCTCGTGGACCCCACATGGTGCGTGGGCCCCACATATCTTCATTGGGCCCCACATGTTTGGTGGGCCCCACCTCTCTTGGTACGCTAGCTCGGATCCACATATCCGATGCCTCGCTAGCTCGGATCCACATATCCGATGCCTTGCTAGCTCGGGTTCCTGTAACCGTCAAACGGCTTGTGGACCCCACATGGTGCGTGGACCCCACACATTTTTTATGGGCTCCGCACAGCTTCTAGAACCTTATTATTATTATTATTATTATTATTATTATTATTATTATTATTATTATTATTATTATTATTTATTTTAATTTGTCAAATGCAAGCATACTTTGTTCCCTCCATCATCACTCACCACATGTCATGTTTCTTCCCTTTATCATTCTTCCCATAATATATTCCCTTCATAATTCTTCATCCCATACTTTGTTCCCTCCATCATCACTCACCACATGTCATGTTTCTTCCCTTTATCATTCTTCCCATAATATATTCCCTTCATAATTCTTCATCCCATACTTTGTTCCCTCCATCATCACTCACCATATGTCATGTTTCTTCCCTTTATCATTCTTCCCATAATATATTCCCTTCATAATTCTTCATCCCATACTTTGTTCCCTCCATCATCACTCACCATATGTCATGTTTCTTCCCTTTATCATTCTTCCCATACTATATTCCATTCATAATTCTTCATCCCATACTTTGTTCCCTCCATCATCACTCACCATATGTCATGTTTCTTCCCTTTATCATTCTTCCCATAATATATTCCCTTCATAATTCTTTATCCCATACTTTGTTCCCTCCATCATCACTCACCACATGTCATGTTTCTTCCTTTTATCATTCTTCCCATGCTAATTTCCCTTCATCATTCTTCCCCCCATACTTGGTTCCCCCTATCATGACTCCCCTATGTCTTCTTTCCTATGCTTGCCCTAAGCTAAGCCTATAAATAACCCTCTCATTCCAAGCACAAGAGGAGAGCTCTTAGTGGTGGTAAGGAGAAGATTTCAAATATTGAAGTTTTCTATCACGAGTTTGTGAAGTTAGTCTTTTTTTTGAGTAAAAATCAAGAGGTCGACTAATCCCGTTTCCTATCGGTGTTGAGTCACCCCATTTGAAGAAGGCACCCCGTAGTGCCTCAAATCAGAGCGCAAGAACAACTCTCGGGAAGACGTTGTAGAGCGGCCCTAGTAGACTCATCAACAGGAAAAGAAGACCGGAGCAGAGGAAAACGAAAGAAGATCAAGCGATCGATTGATCCCTTTTCCTACCGGTACCGGGTCACTCCATTTGAAGAAGGTACTCCCTAGTGCCTCGAGTCGGAACTCAAGAACAACCCTCGGGAAGGCGCTGTAGACTAACCTTGCGGATTCACAGACAGGAGAAGAAGACCGAAGGAGAAAAAGACGATAGGTAAGACCAATGAACTTTCTCTTCCTATGTTACATTTCCGTCCCCCTTTCCCTAATCGGCCTCTGTTGGTTTATTTGACTTTATTTCACTTTTCTTTACTTTAAATAGCTTCCTTTTAACTCATAAAAAAACAAAAAACAAAAAAATTTCATAAAAGACACAAAAATTCAGAAAAAATTTCAAAGAAAATTCAAAATTTTTAAAGCTTTGAAACTTATTTACCTTTGAAAATTTTTGAAGAAAATCCAAGAAAGTTTCTAACATGTTTGGCAAAGGTTAGATTTGTTTCCCTACATTCAAGATTTTCAAAAATACATTCTAAAGGCATATCTTTAAAACCATGACTTTCGTGATTGTTGTCTAAAATTCTGTTGTATTCGGAAGGACATTGGAAAATTCCGGAAAATCATTGGTCTCGACCAAGACCTTAAACTGGTTTTTCCCCCCCACACTGGTCAACGTTTGACCGGCTCACCATTCCCAAACTGGTTCACCCCAGTTTTCTCCATTTCGCTTGTATATTATTGTTGTATCCATAAAATTCACAAAAATCATGAAATTTTCAAAAATTCCAAAAGTATTTTCACATTTTGGTTTCAATTGATTTCATTTGTGTTATTTTGAAAGTTCGGGAAAAATCACAAAAATCATTTTCACACTTAGGAAAAATCACCAAAATATCTTTTTAGGCACAAGAAAAATTCATTTCAATCCCGAACCAATCTTAAAAACCTCCCGAAATAGTATTTTTGATACTTAAAAAAAAAAAAACCTATAGATTTCAAAATCCCCGGGAGCGTATTTTGTATCCTATTTTCGATTTTCCTTCCCGATGATTGCAAACGAGAACATTGACTCTTCGGAGTACTAGATTGCCCCGGTTCTGAGGGAATACCTATATAGTATTTTCATTTTTTTTCTTTTTTTCTTTTTGTTTGACTTTTGAAAAGGAGTAATCTTTAAAGGCTTATTACATTTATTTCGGGAAAACTCTTTATTAATCTGGTACCGTTCGTAAGAACGGGCGTGTAGGGGGTGCTAATACCTTCCCCTTGCGTAACCATACTCCCGAGCCCGACTTTGGTGATGCAGACCGATTCTACCCCTAACGGGGTAGCAATCAAGTGTTCTAACCACACTTCAAAAGGTTAGTGGCGACTCCACCATACATCGTTTTCCACAAAATTCACATTTTCAAAATACACATTCATTTTTCCCAGTTCGCAAGCCGAACCCATTTTTAAACCAGAGATTGGTTCTCTGGGCCGGGTCCGGGACGTCGCGACAGGATCAGAGTGCACCCACACTGTTTATAGAGTAGTTATTTATGTTAGTGAATTTCTCCTGAGTGCACACCTGGTTCCGAACCAGGACTCAATAAGGAAAATCTCACTTAATGTTTATATATGTTGATTTAGTTTGGTTGGCCAGCCAGTTAAGTCCAGTTTTCGTACCGCACAACCTAGTTATAAGGGTAAACATGACTTACGACAAACAAGCCTAAGGGTGGTTTTTACAATATATGTTTATACATATTTAATTACATGTACAAAGTTATTAATGATTTGAAGGAAAAGTGTAAGTTTACATGAAAAAGATCATTCTTGTGCTTAAATGAAAATCTAAAGAAAACGTATAAGGAAAAGTATATGTATGTTTATCATTAAATATTTTTACAGTTTTAAAGTTAAAAGTTTAATTTAACAATTATAGTATAGGATTATAAAATTTTATTGTTATAATTGATGACAAAAGTTTTATGCAGAAATTTTTAAATTTATATTCATTCTAAAAGCAGTTTTGAAGTTATAGTATTAAATATTGTTTTACAAAATTTTTAAAAAACTCATTTTGGCTACACACTAATAATAATCTTATTTGCTTACTGAACGTCATCTCACTCTAATCATATTTTTATTTCAGATAACTCTGAAGGGCACGTCGGAAATTAGATTTAGCAAGCATTCGGGTAGGGATAGAAAAATAAAGATTGATTAGAAATATTAGTATGATGCCAGATATTTATGCTTGTGTAATTTTTCTTCTTTTGAAATAAATGATTGTAAAATGGATAATTAGCGCTCTAGTTTAATAATAATTGAGTTTATTTACTTCCGCTGTAAATCAATAGTATAAAGTAAATATCCCAGACCCTTCGAGGTTGGGGTATTACAATGTAAGGGTTCGAATCCCCTAGTGACTACCCAAATTGGAGCACCGTTTTCAAATACAGAACCCCTAACCATGTGACCCGAACCCATTAACCTGGGCCTGAGGACCCCTGGCTTGTTCCCATTTTAGCCCAGCCTAACTCTTTAACTCTACTCCAAGCCTGTTTCAAAATACTAACTGATCCTTTTCAAAATTCAACCCATAGCCCATTTTTGAAACAACAAATCGGCCCATTCCAAAATTCTTAACCCAAAGCTCATTTCCCAAATAACATGCGAGATCCACACGAAGCCCATTTTGAAAACCACCTAGGTTTTTGTTGTTTTAATCTGAATTGGGCTAGCCTTGTTTTGAAAACCGGGCCTTTATTTTTTTTTTTTTTAAAAAAAAAAAGGGAGAACAGGCCGACCCATTTTAAAATCAACCCGAGGCCTATTTGAAAACTTTCACCCCAAAGCCCATTCCAAAAATAGCCTGAGGCCCATTTACAATAGTCAGCCCATCTTCCAAACACCCCCAGGCCCGCTCAAAAAAATCAGGCCAAGCTCACTGAGTCCACTAGGCCACACATGTGTCTTGTCACATGTATCATACCCCACACTTGCCATTGCACACAAGTGACATACTTGGGAGGTCCGAGTCACTCAATTCATTGGTTCGACTCGCATGAGTCAACCAAGTGATACTTCCATTAGGTTGAGACGAGTTCACTCGTCTTAAACCTGAAACCTCACCAAAGTTGCACCCCTAACCCTGACTTGCAAGCCCTAATTCCCCTTAGTCACAACATATGAAGATCATCAACCATATTAAAATCAATATTCTCACACACATCTTAGTCTTCAGAAATCAAAAAGAAAACAAACAAAAAGGAAGAAACAATAAAATAAAATAAAGGAGGGACCACTTAGCTTTGGGGGGGGGGGGGAGACTCTTCTTCCTTCGGTAACTCAATCAGCCTCTAAACTAGGACTCACCTCCCAGTCTAGGTACTTAGCTACACCCCGTGTGGGCTGGATCGAATACACAGACCCCTACTCGAAAAAAGGTTCGTTGGATAGATTGAAAAGGTAGAAAAGAAGAGGTTGAGGGATTTTTGTACAAGGATCAGACCTAGGGTTTTAGAAGGCACTGGTTCTCAACGACCAGGAATTCCTCTGGAGACGAGTACTCAAGAGAGGTTTTGTGGCAAGATTGAGAGGGTCTCGGATGAAAGGAACCTTGGGGTTTCATCTCGAGAAGGACAAAAGAAGGAGAGAAAGAAAGAGTGGAGTTTGGTCTAGCTTGAATTACAGGGAGTTTAGGGCTCTAGATTCGTAGAGAAGGGGAAAAACAGAGAGGGAGGAAAGAGTGGAGAAAGAAAGAGAGCATATGTGATGCACGAGAGTAAAAGTGTGAACACGAAAAATTTTCAACTTTTATTTGATTCACCTCAAGGTCACCAGATCCGAACACGTGATGAGTATTATCCCATCGAATCAAGTCGAGTACGAATCACCCCGATGACCGTTGGATCTCCATTTCCCTCCAATGACCAAGATTAAGCCGTGTCAGGAGCGCTCATATGGATCAGTGTGTTGTCGCTCGTGTGACAACGCGTGTCAACTCCGAGAGCGCTTCGAAACTGCCACCGTTCGATCCATACGAGACTCCAACGGATGAGATCATCTGTGTCAGAAGCATCGATTATGATCCACCCACCAAGAAACACATGGTGGACACATCACCATCATTATCAATGCGTTTAGAAGACTGTGGGTCTCCTCCACGGGCCATTGGATCGTTTCCCCATCAGACGGATCAAGATGGGACATGACAGGAGATCCACACGGAGCAACGACCTGAGCCGTTTGATCCTTTCCACATGCCGACAGATAGGATCACCCTGCATCAAAATCATTAACGGCAGCCCCTTCCCCCAAGCGACGTGTGGTGCACTGACACGTAATGCCATTAAAGGAGGGTCAGATCTCCGATCCTGATCGTTGAATCTGTATCCCACTGACAGTCACGATCGAACCACACCAAGAACCCCTTTGACACCAGATCCCTTTACTCAATGATCACCATGGGGGTTCCTCCCAGTTTTTGGATCTGCATGGACCTCAGAACGACCCAGATCAAGCCATGATAGCCACCTGCACCTCCCCTCATTTGTCCACTTGCATCACGCCACGTGGCGTCCCCTAGTCTTGCCCTAGACCTTAAACCGGGTTGACCCACATTGACTGGTTTGGATTCTCAAATCGGTTGGGTCCGTTGAACCGGTCTGTAGCCGGTTTAACTTCAATAATTCAAAAATGAATTTCAATAAATTCAATAAAAGTCATAAAAATCCACAAAAATAATAAAAATGTTAGAAAAATAAAAAAAAATTCAGGAAATTCATAAGGAAAATCTAAAAAATATATATTGGCCTTGATCTTTGGTGCTTCGCTTAATTGACTTTGTGTTATTTTAATTAAAGATCAAAAAATCATCAAATCACAATTTTGAAATTAAAATTGCTTTATGAAGACCACTCCCACTCTCATGCAAAAATCACCACATGTTGGCTTAATGGTCTTGACCAAGACCTTAAACGGGTTTTCCCCCGCATTGGTCAATGTTTGACCCGTTCATCCTTCCCTAGAAACCGGTTCACACCAGTTTTCTCCATTTCGCTTGTACATTACTGTCGCGACGTCCCGGGAGCGTGTGTGCCCCGGGCGGCGAAATTAAAATCATTATATTTTCAAGGAAAATCATGGAAAAGGTCGAAGTCGCCACTAACCTTTAGTGCGGTTAGAACACATGATTACTACCCCGTTAGGGGTAGAATCGGTCTACATTACCAGAGTTGGGGTCGGGAGTTCGGTTACGCGAAGGGAAGGTACAAGCACCTCCTACGCGCCCGTTCTTACGAACGGTACCTAATTAATTTGAAATTATCCCTAAGTTAATCTAATAAGTCTTTAAATTACTTCTTTTTATGAATTTATAAATACCTATGAACAATAAATAAATATATACATATATTCCCTCAGAGCTTAAGGTACGTGAAGCCCAAAGGCTAATACCCCCCTTGTTATTGCAGGATAATCCACAATATTAGATATCAACATTTAAGCTTTAAACATTAAAACGAATTCCTACAATAAAAATTCTACAATAAAAAGAAAAAAAAAAAGTATGTGTATGAATATTAATGGTACAGTCATCACAACCCTAAAAAAGAACCTTATTTTGATAATACATCATCTAACCTTTATAAGTAGATACAATCAAGAATTTAAACTTAAAATTTAAATAATAAAGAAATACTATTGACGATAGGAATCCTGTAATAACAAGGGTAAACCAGTTAATATTCATAATAATATGTGAAAAAAAAATGAAAGAAAATAAAAAATAAAAAAACAAACATTAGTATTAAGTTGATTTCATATACACAATAACACGACTATAAGCAAGTATATAAATATACTATAATAATGAATCCCTATCCCAAAATATTAAATATTAACCTATACATATGTGAATAGAAAAAGTTTTTTTTTTTTTTTTTCAAACCCAACAAAATATTATTCAACACATATACAATGTTAATCCCAAAATAAGACTTAAAACTTTAAAACCAAAAAGAAAAAAAACGTGTGTGCGTATAAACATACGAGTGTGTGAACAGTGTGTGTGCTCTGTGTGTGTGTGCAGCGTGTGTGCTGTGTGTGTGCGTTTCTGTGTGTGCTGTGTGTGTGTGTGCAGTGTGTGTGTGTGCTGTGTGTGCGTTTCTGTGTGTGTGTGCTGTGTGTGATTTGTGGGATATACACACAGATGCAGCAGCAAAATAAAAATAAAAAAAACTTAAACTGTATGGAATAAAACACAAGCTGTGTATATTCGTATGTGAGTGTATGTATATATAGCAGAGGGGCAGGGAGGTACTTACAATGGGGGTATTCGCAGAGGGGGAAATCCGCCGGAGAACGGGAGGATCTTGCCGGGAGCAGGAGTTGAGGGAGGTTGCCGGGGCGGGGCTGTGCGTGAGTGAGGGAGATGGACTTGTGCACTGCTGTGGTACTGCTAGCTTGCGACTCTCTTGCCGGCTGCTGCGCTACTGGAACTATTGTGGAGGCTCGTGATGGTCTTCTGCAGGTGCAGACCAGAGGATGGCTAGGTGTGACCTGCTGGTGTGGAGGAGGCCGAGAGGGGCAAAGGACTGTGTGCGCGAGAGAAGAAGAAGAAGACCAAGAAGAAGAAGTCTGCGAGAGAAGAAGAAGAAGACCAAGAAGGAAGTAAAATTTTCTTTTTTTTTTCTTGGTTGCGCCCCCCCCCCCCCCGGTAACCGTGTGCTCCCCTTTGCCATTATATAAAAAAAATCTCAAAACCCTAAAGCAACTTCCTTCTTTGATTTTCTTTTTCTTCTTTTTTTTTATTCTTTTATTCTTATGGTAATAATGAAAAAGGAAATAATAATAATAATAATTATCATAATAATATTAGTATCAATAAGGTAATAATAATAATACTACTACTAATAATAATAAATAATTATAGTAAAAATAAATCAACTAAGCATATCAATGTTGGATGCTGAACTCCCCTCAAGCACTTTTACAGGGTGGATCCATCATCTCCCACTAGGAGTACAACTTCAGAACTAGAGCTCTTTTGATTTGCCAGATATCATCATGTAATGATCTTTATGCAAAATTTGTTTGGTTTTGTTTTGTATTCCCTCGGCCACTAAAAACCTGGGAAAGCTTCTTAATGAAGATGAATTATGCATTTTTTGTCATTTATGTGCATCTTGAAAATTAGTTGTCAAAATTTGTTTATTAATTTCATGTAGAAATAAAGAAAATAACAACACCAGAATCCCTCGCCAAGTAATTGACATTAACTTTGAAAATCTAATCCACGAAACTGAAGTTGAAGATCAAGAAATAAATTTATTCCCTAAAATGGAAAGAATGTTCAAATATGATGAAAAACCAACCTTAACTAGTAGCGTTTCCACTATCGTGATTAATCTGGGAACCAAGGAAGAACCCAAGCAGGTGAAAATTGGGGCACTACTAAAGGGTGAGGAAAAGAACCAGATGATTGAATTACTAATGGAATACCGGGACGTGTTTTCCTGGTCGTACATGCCAGGTCTAGACACGGATATAGTGACCCACAAGATCCCACTTCACCCAGACTCAAAGCCGGTAAAACGAAAACTGAGGAGAATGTGGCCGGAGATGTTACTCAAAATAAAGGAGGAGGTAGAGAAGCAATTTGAGGCAGGATTCTTGGAGGTAGCCCAATACCCTAAATGGATTTCCAACGTCGTCCCAATAATCAAGAATAGTGGCAAAGTACGAGTTTGTGTTGACTACCGAGATTTAAATAAAGCAAACCCAAAGGACAACTTCCCTCTCCCACATATTGATGTGCTGGTAGACAACACCACGAGGGATGCTTTATTTTCATTCATGGATGGGTTTTCTGGGTACAACCAGATCAGGATGGCACCTGAGGACAAGGAGAAGATGACTTTCATAACATTATGGGGGACTTTCTATTATAGGGTCATGCCATTCAGACTAAAGAACGCTGGAGCCACTTACCAGAGGGCTATGGTAACCCTCTTTCATGACTTAATGCATAAGGAGATTGAGGTTTACGTCAATGACATGATCATTAAGTCACAAAATGAGAAGGATCATGCGTCAAACTTGGAGAAGTTGTTTAAAAGGCTTTGTAAGTGCCAATTAAAGTTGAACCCCGAGAACTGTACCTTCGGTGCTACGTCCGGGAAACTATTTGGATTTATAGTAAGTGAGAAGGGGATTGAGGTAGACCCTGACAAATTCAAGGCTATTCAGGAAATGCCTAGCCCAAAGTCTGAAAAGGAGGTGCGAAGCTTCTTGGTAGGCTCAACTACATTGCCCGACTCATATCTCAATTAACCACCACCTATGAACCCATCTTCAAGCTGTTGAGAAAGAACAACCCAAAAAAGTGGAACGAAGAGTGCCAAGTGGATTTCGAAAAAATAAAGGAGTACCTCTTGAACTCCCCAGTACTAGTGCGACCAGTTCCTAGAAGGCCGTTAATCTTGTACCTGGCAATTTCAGAAAACTCAATGGGTTGCGTGTTGGGCCAACATGATGAGATGGGGAGAAAGGAAAGGGTCATCTATTACCTTAGCAAGAAGTTCATGGATTATGAGTCTAAGTACTTCGATTTGGAAAAAATATGTTGCGCTTTGGTATAGACGGTCAGTAGGTTGAGCCAATACACATTGTATTACTCCACCTCGCTGATCTCCAAAATGGACCCAATTAAGTACGTATTTGAAAAACACGCGGTAACCAGACGAGTAGCACGATGGCAGATGTTGTTGACATAATATGATATTTCTTACGTCACCAGGAAAGCTATTAAGGGTAGTTTCATTACAGAATACCTGGCTGAAAGAGCCATAGAGGATTATCAACTTATGGAGTTCTAATTCCCAGACCAAGAAATTGACTCCATAACCCAAGGGGGAGAAGACCCCAAAGAATGGATGATGTTGTTTGATGGGGCAGTCAATGTTTGGGGACATGGAATAGGTGCGGTGCTCATATCCCTGGATGGGAAACATTATCCAGTGGTAGCTAAGCTCACCTTCCCTTGCACTAACAACATGGCCGAATACGAGGCGTGTGTACTGGGTTTGCAGGCCGCTATGGATCGGGGTGTCAAGCGACTAACAATAAGGGGAGATTCAGCCTTGGTCATCTACCAGCTAACCAGAGAATGGGAAACTCAGGATTCCAAGCTAGTATCGTATCGTGAGTACATTCAAAAGATGATAGAAGGGTTTGACAGTATCAGTTTCTCTCATATGCCAAGAGAGAACAACATGATGCCTGATGCGTTGGCTACGCTGGCGCCTTTGTTCAAGGTGGAAGAAGGAGTGAAGATCGAAACTATCCAAATCAGAGTACAGTCCAAACCTGCCCACTGTATGGTGGTAGAGGAGGCCGACTAAAAACCTTGGTTTTACGATATCAAAACGTATATCCAAAAAAGGGAGTATCTCAAAGGGGCAGCCAATAATGATTGGAAGACTATTATAAGATTGGCCATGGGTTTCTTTTTGGACGGCGAAGTTTTGTACAAAAGGAATCACGACATGACTCTCCTACGATGTGTGAAGGCGCAAGAGGCCCAACAAGTTATGTGTGAGGTTCACGAAGGAGTTTGCAACACCTATGCTGGGGGCCATCCATTGGCACGGAAAATACTTACGAGCAGGTACTACCGGACGACCATGGAAAAAGATTGCATTGACTACGCTTGAAAATGCCATAAGTGCCAAGTTTATGATGATCGGATACAAGTCCCACCGACCCCGCTTCATGTTCTCTCTGCACCTTGGCCCTTTTTAGCCTGGGGAATGGATGTGATCAGGCCGATAAGTCCAAAAGCTTGTAACGGATACTATTTCATCTTTGTGGAAATCAATTACTTTACTAAGTGGGTAGAAGCTGCCTCGTATTTCGGTGTCCTACAGAATGTAGTAAGTCATTTCGTTAAAAGGGAGTTGATTTTCCGGTACAGAATCCCTGAAAGAATAATCACAGATAATGCCAAGAACCTGAACAACACAGTAATGACCAAGCTATGCAATCAGTTCAAGGTCAAGCACCACAATTCAGCATATAGGCCACAGATGAATGGGGCGGTGGAGGCAGCCAATAAGGACATTAAGAACATCTTGGAGAAGATGACATAAACTTGCAAAGATTGGCATGACAAGCTTCCATTTGCTCTGATGGCTTATAGGACTACATCCAGAACCTCCATAGGCACTACTCCTTTCTCTTTGGTGTATAGGATGGAGGTAGTGGTCCCTGTAGAAGTTGAGATCCCATCTCTTAGAGGCTTGAAAGAAGTAGAGTTGACTGAGGCAGAATGGGTACGATCCCGATATGACCGGTTAAACTTGATCGAGGAGAAAAGGATGGCCGCTATAGCCCATAAACAATTGTACCAAAGAAGGATGATAAGAGCGTTCAACTGAAAAGTTCGACCCTGGCAGTTCCAAGAAGGGGACCTGGTGTTGTAGAAGATTTTACCAATCCATGCCGACCCTCGCGGCAAGTGGACACCAAACTACAAAGGGCCTTATGTGGTGAAAAAGGAATTCTCAGGAGACGTCTTACTGTTGACAGATATGGAAGGAGCCGACCTATTACATCTTGTCAATTCTGACGCTGTAAAAAAGTATTATGCTTGATTGTCATGTACATCTTCAAAAGAAATTAATGAAAGGATTACAACATCATTTCATATTTTCTCTCTTTGCTCATGGTTTTGATTGAATGACGGATGACCATCTTTGGACCACGAGTTTTCCTGTAAAGAGCTCGATGCCTTTAAATCATTTGATAAATCTCTTTAAGCTTCAAAAAAAAAAAAAAATTGTTTTCTTTAAGAAAGTCATTTCCAAAATCAAACCGGGCTAGGGTTTTCAAGGGTCTGACAAATCATGCGAGACAACAATTGGTTACCGAAATGATGGCAAGTCATTTCTTTCGCTACCCAAAATGAGAACCTGAAAAACCCTTTACTAGCTTATTTGAGCCTAAAATTTCTCAATTTTTGACTTACCTGTCAAATGATCATACCCCACACTGGGGTAGCTTTAAAGGAGTTTCAGTCCCCAAATGGAGTTCAAACCGAAATAGAAATGAAGGATCCTCCATAAAAAGGAAAGTAAAAAGAAGAAAATGCAGAAAAAAAGTGAAAAAGAAAGAAAAAAAAAGGGGATGTGCTTGAGATGTGATCTTTGGCCAAAGATTACCCTTCTAAAGATCAGGAAAATTCGAGCCACATTACACCCTTTTCTTCTCTAACGAGTACCCAAAGCCTACATTATACTCCAAACAAAGGTCTTGACCAGATCGACACACTTTGTTGTCTTAAATGATTTTTCAGAATCAATGATTGAGTCTGAACTACGTTATGACCTGATCCTAAAAAGATACGTAAGAAACTTGTTCAAAAAGGACGAGTTCGGTCAAATTCTTGCAAAAATGTCACACCCCAAACTGGGGCAGAGTTGGTGGCTACAAGATGGGATTTTTTAGCCTTGGTTTCCCCATTTTTCTAAAAACCAAAATCCCTGAGCCTACATGTCGTACCAAGTCTTAAAGACAATCCAAAGATCGAAATGTGAGCAAAAGCACCAAGATGAACCTTCAGCAAACAAAGGAATTAAGGGCACTATTCAACCTCATGATACCAAAAGGGTCGGTCTCCTTCTAATTGAAACTGGGGTAGTCACCGCCAGAAAAAGGGGGGGGGTTAGTTTTCATTAATATCGATACCTTAAGGACAGGGAACGCTGTTGTGAAACTTATCTTTTTCCTAGAAAAGATTTTGAACATAACAAAACAACTATTTTGCACAACTTGACATCTTGATTCAGCACGTTAATGACATAAATGCATAATCATTCTCATTATTAGGAGTCCCCTATTTATTGAAGTAAAAAATCAGGAACCCAATACACCAGGAAAGTGTTCAAGAACTATTAGGGAACCTGAAGCATATCAAGCGAAATACCGAGTCAGATTCGGAGTATCCTTTCAAGTTTTGAAAATTGCTAGAAGCATTGACGATCGAATACTGAGACAGATTTTTAAACACTCTCCGAGTCTTGAAGATCATGGAAAGTATCGATAGCCAGACACTGGGGGCAGATTTGGAGTACCTTATGGAATCTAAAGCGCCGATAGCCAGACACTGGGGCAGATTTTGAGTATCTTTCGGATTTTGAAGAGGGTGCCGACAGCTATGCACTGGGGCAGATTTGGAGTATCTTCTGGAATTCTAAAGCGCTGACAGCCAGACACTGGTGTAGATATTGAGTATCTTCTATATTTTGAAACAAGTATTGATAGCCAGACACTAAGGCAGATTTCGAGTACCTAACAAAGACTAAAAGTGGCCAAAACCGATGGCAACAAGACACTAGAATAGATTTCGAGACTCGGTTGAGATTAGAGACATAGCAAAGTTTGGTGGCCGGTGAATTGAAACTGGGGTAGTCTCTGGGTTTCGTTAAAGCAAAGTCAGGAACCTTTGTATCAGACTGGAAACTTGAAGTGTGGCCAAAATCCAGGATTGAGTTATGGACCGCAGTCGCATTGGGAGAAGAAAAGTCATGCATCCTCATGCGCCTCACGCATCCTTATGCATTTAAGGAAAGGCATTCGCATTATAGATAACGACGTACAGACATATCATGTAATGGGCGTTGTGTATATATAAGAACATACCCCTGCATTCAATTTAGTAACATGCATACATGTAGACACAAGCATTTCATCCATATTTATTTGGTGGTATGATTTTTTTGGTGTCCTTGGCTGAACCATCCTTGTCTTGACAATGCTTGAAATTGGGACCACCGATCTCGGACACAAGACGACATACTTTGAGACTAGGACAGCTGACCCCTAGTAACCAATTGAGGCATTGATGTTCAAGCCTCAAAATCGAGAAACTAAAAATTGCTAAGCGATCTCAGGATTTAGCTCCCGATTGATCATCCCCAGTGGAGTAGCTCTGAGCCCTACGCCTGAGAACATTCTCCAAGAGATCTTGGGACTTCATTCCCGATTAATCATCCCCACTGGGGTAACTCAGAGCTCTACATTTGAGGACGTTTTCCAACAGATCTCGGGTTTCGATCCCGATTGATCATCTCCAGTAGGACAACTGTGTTCCAAACCTAAAAGACATTTTCCAAGAAGAAAAACCTAAGGATAGTCTACGCCTGAATGATCATCTATCACTCATGGCATGACCCAAAGTTACCTCCCTTATAAGGCACGGAAACCCAAATTGAATATTCCGAGGCCCGTTAGCCTTTTGTGAGGCGCGGAAACCCAGATTGAATATTCTGAGGACCGTTACGCTTTTGTGAGGCACGGAAACCCAAATTGAATATTCTGAGGCCCGTTACCCTTTTGTGAGGCGCGAAAACTCAGATTGAATATTTCGAGGACCGTTACCCTTTTGTGAGGCGTGGAAACCTGGATTGAATATTCCAAGGCCCGTTACCCTTTTGTGAGGCACGGAAACTCGGATTGAATATTCTGAGGCCCGTTACCCTTTTTTGAGGTGCGGAAATCCAAAATGAATATTCCGAGGCCCATTACCCTTTTGTGATATGTGATAACAAAGAATGAATATTCCAAGGCCTATTACCCTTTTGTGAGGCGCGAAAACCTGGATTGAATATTCCGAGGCCCGTTACCCTCTCATGAGGCGCAGAAATCCGGATTGAATATTCTGAGGCCTGTTACCCTCTTGTGATATGCGGAATCCCGAATTGAATGTTCCGAGGCCTGTTACCCTTTTTGTGATGTACAAGACCTAGCTAAATATCACGAGACACATCATCCTAAAAAAAAAAAAGCACGCATTTCACATTCCCATCATACTTTGTCCTCTTTGGCTAGCAAGTGCACGTAAAGGAAATGTACGTCCGAGCAACGTTGTTAAAAAAGGTGTCTTTTATCTTTACAATCTTGTTACTACAAATAATGTAGAATAGTTCCTACTATTACTTTGAACAAACGAAGCCTACAAAGAGGGGCAGTTGTCGACACACCAATTTTAACCAGGCCACTCCAAGGAAACCCAACGAAACAAGAATTGACTTTGATATCCGAATGACCCCGAGTTTTGGAGTTAAGACCCTAATCCTTCGATCGAGTCCTAATTTCAGTTAAATATCAAAATATTTGGTCCAAATTTTAGTCTTTTGGGGCTAGTTGTAGGTTTTGTTTATGGTAGTTTTAATTGACTCTTTAGTTTGCAAAATTAATCTTGGTTGAGTCTCAAAAACCCAAAGTGATTTCAAAACCATTCTCCCTTTTGATAATTTCAGGTTTTAATCACAATTCTAGAAATTAGTTGAGAGACCTTGTAATAAATTAGATATGATTCTCTGATTCCAAAGTTGGTACTCCTCATGACAAATTTAGGCCTCTAAATTTTAATTGTAATTTCAAAATCTAGATTTTAGTAAACCAAGTCTCTCAAGTTTCCATTGAAAACCTTAACTTGTTTGGAAAAGGGGTCTTAATTTTAGAGCAAGGCCTATTCGGGTCATTAGAAGTCATATTTACTATTCTGTTGATGTTTTAAACTAGGTCAACTAAATTTCTGGTTATTGTTCAAAATCAAAAGATGCGGAAATGTTACAAGCTATGTGTGCATGTGTAAAGCGCCTACTCACAAGCAAGCACACAAAGGGGAATAAAAGCTATGAATAAAATGTACAAATTGATGTTACATGGAAAAATGCCCGGGGTTACATACAGATACATCAGCCAAAGAAAACTAAAAGCAAATATATATATATATATATATATGTACAAAATAAAAATCAAGGTATAAATAATAGTTTTGTGCCCTCCTCTCCTACACTGCCACCTGGATCACCTCGGCCAACCTGCACATAGAGAAGTAAAAACCATGGAAATCGTTTAGTAGCAGAAATGGAAATTGCAAAAACAAAAGAAGGAAGATACCCTACCCCCCCCCCTATCTGGTGCTACTAACTGGCAGATCCAATAATACCCGCAAATCCTGGATAGTCATCTGGACTTATCACTTTCACCTGCGCACAAAGGAAAGAAAAGGAAAGTTGGTTGGTCCTGAAGAAGGAAAATAAAAAGTCAAAATGCAGGAAGCAGATGCCATGCCCTCTATTTCGCGCCTGCCAGCTGGAATCATCCCAAAATGCCCACAAATCCTGGGTAGCCACCTGGACCCTTAGGATTACAGGAGCACAGGAGAGGGAGAGTTGGTTAGCCCAGAATCAGGAAATCAAATCAGTCACACGTGCGAGGAAAAATTATTCCATGACAAAGTTAGTGGTGAGGGAATGAACTTGGCGCCAAATGCACCTTTGGACCCCCAATAAAAGGGGAGCCGATCACTGTAGCAAGGTTGGTAAGAGCACTCTGCGAAAATTAGAATAGGGGGAGTGGAGAAACCCTTCTAAGAATGAGAGAGGAAAAAAGAAAAAAGAAATAAGGCTTAGAAAAACTCTGCAAAATTTAGGAGGCAATACCCTTAGAGAGCCTAGAAACACTACCAGAATCAGGAGAGAAAGAAATTAGAAAGAGAGGGGAGGTTCTGCCCATTTTTCTAAAAAAGAGAGAGTAGAGAGTGTGAATTTTTGGAAAATTTGAGGTACATTCGAAGAGACAATAGGAGCTAAAGGAGAGAAGCAGAGTACCAGATCAAAGAAGTAGACCAGAGAACCCTTGCATAGATATAGAAGGGAGAAGAAGACAGGAGGAGCACAAGATTAGGTAAACCTCTTCTCTCCATATCTTAATTTTGAGGAGTTAATTCGCACCATCCTGTTTATACTTGAATGCAGGTACCTTCCAAGTAATCGGGTTCTCTTCAGAACGCAAGCATAGGGTGTTTAAGGCTCCAACCCGAACCCATGTCAGGGTTCGAATCCCTTGGTGACTACCCAAATTGGAGCTCTGTTTTCGAATACAGAACCCCTAACCATGTGACCCTAACCCATTGACCTAAAACCGAACCTGGGCCCGAGGACCCCTGGCTTGTTCCCATTTTAGCCCAGCCCAACTTTTTAGCTCTAACCCAAGCCCGTTTCAAAATACTAACTGGCCCTTTTCAAAATTCAACCCATAGCCCATTTTTGAAACAACTAACCAGCCCATTCCAAAATTCTTAACCCAAAGCCCATTTCCCAGATAACCCACGAGATCCACATGAAGCCCATTTTGAAAACCAAATAGGTTTTTGTTGTTTTAATCTGAATTGGGCTAGCTGTGTTTTGAAAACAGGACCTCTATTTAAAAAAAAAAAAAAAGGGAGAATGGGCCTGCCCATTTGAAAACTTTCACCCCAAAGCCCGTTCCAAAAATAGCCTGAGGCCAATTTACAAAACTCAGCCCATCTTCCAAACACCCCCAGACCCACTAAAAAAACTCAAGCTAAGCTCATTGAGTCCACTAGACCACACACGTGTCTTGTCATGTGTATTAGACCCCACATATGCCATTGCACACACACGTGACATACTCGAGAGGTCCGAGTCACTCGATTCATTGGTTCGCCTTGCACGAGTCAACCTAGTGACACTTCCACTAGGTTGATACGAGTTCGCTTGTCTTCAACCCAAAACCTCACCAAAGTTGCACCCCTAACCCTGACCAGCAAGCCCTAATTCCCCTTAGTCACAACATATGAAGATCACCAATTAGATTAAAATCAGTATTCTCACACACATCTTAGTCTTTAGAAATCAAAAAGAAAACAAACAAAAAGGAAGAAACAATAAAATAAAATAAATGAGGGACCACTTAGCTTTGGGGGGGGGGGGCTTTTCTTCCTTTGGTAACTCGATCAGCCTCTGAACTAAGACTCACCTCCTGGGCCCGGTACTTAGCTGCACCCTGCATGGGCTGGATCGAATGCACAGACCCCTGCTTGCAAAAAGGTTCGTTGGATAGAATGAAAAGGTAGAAAATAAGAGGTTGAGGGATTTTTGTACAAGGGTCAGACCTAAGTTTTCGAAAGGCACTGGTTCTTAATGACCAGGGATTCCTCCAGAGACGGGTACTCAAAAGAGGAGTTGCAGCAGGATTGAGAGGGTCTTGGATGAAGGGAACCTTGGGGTTTCATCTCGGGAAGGACAAAAGAAGGAGAGAAAGAAAGAGTGGAGTTTGGTCTAGCTTGAATTACAAGGGGAGTTTATGGCTCTAGATTGGTAGAGAGGGGGAAGAACAAAGAGGGAGGAAAGAGTGGAGAAAGAAAGAGAACATCTACGATGCACGAGAGTAAAAGTTTGACCCCGAAAAATTTTCAACTTTTATTTGATTCACCTCAAGGTCACTAGATCCAGACATGTGATGAGTATTGGCCCGTCGGATCAAGTCGAGTATGAATCACCCCGATGACCGTTGGATCTCCGTTTCCCTCCAATGTGCAAGATTAAGCCGTGTTAGGAGCGCTCATAAGGATAAGTGTGTCGTCGCTTGTGTGATGACGCGTGTCAGCTCTGGGAGCGCTTCGGATCTGCCACCGTTCGATCCCTGCGAGACTCCAACGGATAACATCATCTGTGTTAGAAGCAATGATTATGATCAACCCACCAAGCCACACATGGCGGACGCGTCACCATCATCATCAACATGTTCAGAAGACTGTGGGTCTCCTCCATTGGCCATTGGATCGTTTCCCCATTGGATGGATCAGGCTAGGCCACGACAGGAGATCCACACAGAGCAACGACCTCAGTTATCCGATCCTTTTCATGTGCCGACCGATAGGATCATCCCGTATCAGAATCATTAACGGCAGCCCCTTCCCTGAGTGACGCATGGCGCACTAACACGCAACATCATTAAAGCTGGGTTAAATCTCTGATCCTGATCGTTGAATCAGTATCCCACTAATGGTCACGATCGAACCACACCAACAGCCCCTTTGACACCAGATCCCTTTACTCAATGATCACCATGTGGGTTCCTCCCAGTCGTTTGATCTGCACGGACCTCAGAATGACCCAGATCAAGCCATGATAGCCACCTGCACCTCCCCGCATCTGTCCACTCGTATCACGCCACGTGGCGTCGCCTGGTCTTGCCCTAGACCTTAAACTGGGTTGACCCACGTTGATTGGTTCAAATTCTCGAACCAGTTGGGTCCGTTGAACCGGTCTGTAGCCGGTTTAACTTCAATAATTCAAAAATGAATTTCAATAAATTCAATAAAAGTAATAAAAATCCACAAAATTAATAAAAATGTTAGAAAAATCACAAAAATTCAGGAAATTCATAAGAAAAATCTAAAAAATATATTTTGGCCTTGATCTTTGGTGCTTCGTTTAATTGACTTTGTGTTATTTTAATTAAAGATAAAAAAAATCATCAAATCACAATTTTAAAATTAAAATTGCTTTATGAAGACCACTCCCCTCCTGGTACACTCACTCTCATGCAAAAATCACCACATGTTGGCTTAATGGTCTCGACCAAGACCTTAAATTGGTTTTCCCCCACAGTGGTCAATGTTTGATCGGTTCATCCTTCCCAAGAAACCGGTTTTCTCCGTTTCGCTTGTGCATTACTATTTAGATATCCAGAAAATCCACAAAATTCTCAAAAAAAAAAATTCCAAAAATATTTTCACACTTTGACTTCCATTGTTTTTACTTGCATTATTTTGAAGTTCGGGAAAAATCACAAAAAAAATGTTTTCACCCTTACAAAAAATCACAAAAATATTTTCTCAGGCACAAAAAATCATTTTTATCTCGAACAAACTTTGAAAACCTCCCGGAACAGTAGTTTTCTACTTTGAGAAACCTACAGATCTTAAAATCCCCTGCGAGCGTATTTTGTAATTTTATTTTTGATTTTTCCTTCCCGATGATTGCAACCAAGGGCATGGACTCTTCGGAGTATTGAATTGCCCCGGTTTTGAGGGAATACTTATATAGTATTTTCATTCTTTTAATTTTTGAAAGGGAGCAATTCTGACAGGCTCATTAAATTTATTCTAAGGATAATTTTTTACTAATCTGGTACTGTTCGTAAGAACGGGAGCATAGGGGGTGCTAATACCTTCCCCTCATGTAACCATACTCCCGAGTCCAACTCTGGTGATGCAAACTAATTCTATCCCTGACGGGGTAGCAATCAAGTGTTCAAACTGCACTTCAAAAGGTTATTGGCGACTCCATCACACATTGTTTTTCCACAATAATCACATTTTCAAAATCACACATCCATTTTTCCAGTTCGTAGTCGAACCCACATTTTTTGCGTAGAGAGAGAACGGTTCTCTTTAGGCCAGGTTCGGGACGTCGCGACATATATATATAACTATGATTGGTTAATATATGATAATTCTGGCTAGTGCATGCTTATATCATTATCAATTCTTAAATTAAACCTCATAAGCATGTTTAAATGAATCTCATTCAAATGGACAATATTCTTCTAATAATGTTATATATGCTTTAGTATGAATGTCTTAGATATAGCATATCTTTGTCCATCACATAGTATTGAGTTTTTGGAAATTGATCTTATGCTATGTATTGTATAATCCTAAACTCATAATTGAGCTCAAACGATAATCATTTTCAAAAGATAAATTAAATTCATGGAATTCATAAGTTCATCCTTATTTTTGAAAATATTTGCTGTGCTAAATACTATTAATTGAACATATAATTCTTTGCTGCATAATTGAGGGGGAGCAAGAAATTTTAGAAAATTCATCCAATATATATTGTGCTTATACTTTTTGGATGATTTGGTGTTGAGCTGAATGCAAATATCCATTTGTGCTAAATGAATATATTTTCTGATGGATGGATATTTTTTTAATTTGATCTGCTTTAAGCTGAATGGCACTATCCATCCTTGCCTAATGATTATATCCTTGTATGGATAGTTTATATTTTATATTTTATTTGATATATTGATTGAACTACCTGATTGCATACTTAGTCTAGAATGTCTCCTGCATGGCGGATGCAGTTGATGAGAATTGCATGCTAGTAATGGATATAGGTTCTTGTATGCCTTTAACTGAATGTTATCTGCATGATGCAGATTACTTTATATTGCTTGCTTGAATCTATCAGGTTTCTGGTACATGGAAAAATGGAAAAATGTTCAATTTACACATGGGATGCTCCCAAAATTTCGGTAAAACTTTTCCCAAAAATAAAGCCACGTACTAGAATGAATGATGATAAAATGCATGCTAGGAGAACTTAATGATTATTTTTTTTTAAAAGAATGCAAAATAATTATAGTTAGCTGGTGCATGTTAAATTTTAAAATGGTATGTGTCTAACGGAAAAATATGCACAGTCTTCATGTCATTTCCTAGATTGGATAATTAAGTAGATTAGTACATGTTAAATCCTATTGGTTTGCGTTGAACTAAAAACATGTACACATTTTATAGATCTAGGTGGAACTAGTTCATGGACACCATTTGGTCCTAATCCCTAGGTTATGTTGTCCTGTTGGACCTAAATGGTTAGCAATCACGCCACATAACTCGGGGGGAGCATTCATACTACACACACTCATTGAGCATTTTTAGTTGTGTCATCCTTTTGAACCCTTATTGCGTTACCTTTGGAGTATAGCCTTGATTGGCTATCGTGTTTTAAAACGAAATGCAATATGTCATGCTAGTATGTGCTAAATGCCTATATTTGCTGCATGCTGAAAATCTTTTGAAAGGATGAATTTTTGAGGAATGCTCTTAAATGACTATCATCCTGAACTTAATGCAAGTATGTATGCTAGCAAATATACAGGGGAAGTTTAAGCCCCACTTTTAAGAAAAATGAACTTAATGCTTATAATCTTCTGCATGCTAAGTAATATTTAAAAGGATGAATGTGTGTTGAGTGTGCTTAAATGAAATCCATCCTTGATCGTTAATGCACTTTTGTATGCTTGAGACTATACCGGGGAGCATAAGCCCCATCCTTGAGAAAAGGATCATAACTCACTTGGCGCATAGACTCATATACTCATTGTTTCTACTTTTTGAGTTCGAAGGTTTTCTAGGCACCTTGAACAACATATCTTGTCTCTACTGAATATTTTTTATATGAATTGTTCCAAGTACACATGAACACCATGTATGACACAGTGTTTGATTTTTTAATGCATGTGTGTTTAAGGACTTTTTAATGGTTAAATACAAATTTCTTTAACATATATTCAGTAAAATCTACTTAGAATAAAATGTAGTTAACAAAATCTACGCATGTATTCAAATTTATAGGGGGAGCACCTAAACATTATTTTTCTATCTTGTTGTGCTCACAACATTTCTAGCTTAGATTCAGGTTTTGAATTCATTGTGGCATGTGCTTAAACGAAATGATCTTATTGAAAATTTCGCTTTTAAATATACTACTTAGCCACAGGTGTCTTAGGTTTTGCCATATGATCTTGTATTTGATTGATTAAATTTTTAGGATCTATATGGTTGTTCTTTTCTGGTTATATTTTAGTATGTGCTTAAATTTCAAACCAAAAAAAGCCTTGCTTTCTTGGTTTTCCAATTAAAGTTTCTTTTTCAGCAAGCATAGCCCCCAATATTTATCAAAAATTTTAAGGGGATATATTTTTATACATACATACATATATATATATATATATATATATATATATATATATATATATATATATACTTATGAAAGCAAAAATTGAACTTATATAGGATATATTTTACGTCTTGCTTGTGCGCTTAAATGCGTTCATGACTTGTACTATTCTGTGTTGAAATTTTATGTCATGAAATTGTATTGCTTATAATTTTTTTTAAGGGTGTTGTATAACTCGTTCTTGGATCATATATGAAATACATATGAATTAGTTAGACCGCTTTTATGCTCAAATCTACATTTGTTATCATATGTCGTGTGTGTTGAACTCAAATCTTTCATGAGTTTTATGATTTGTTTAAATTTTCATGGTTTGTGGAAAATCTTGGTCTGATCTTGTTTGTCATGTGTCTTTTAAATCTCTTATTGACCAGTTATACTGTTTTGTACTTTATTGCCATATTTTTTTTTGGAAAATATTAGCATGATTTTCTATTCTATGCCCACATCTTATGCCAAAAAGAGGGAGAGTTTTTTATAAGAAAAATAAAAATTATTTTTAAAAGGCTGGAGTTCTTTCTGCTAAGTTTGCTTTAAATGATCAAACTTTTCTACTTAACTTAGCTTTTTTTGCTGATGCCAAAAGGAGGAGAATGTTTTTGAGTAAAATGATAGTGACCAAAATATAGGGGTAAAATTTCTGAGCATGTGTTTTAACACAAAAATTTAAATGCATGATCATTTGTAATGTCTTCTTTTGTGAATATGCCTGAGCTTTATTGTTTGTATTTGTTGGTCTTACAAGGCTTAAAATCTTGTTATCTTATTTTGATGCTAACAAACAAGTGGAATTTAACATATTTGTGTGAGTAATGTTGTCTCAGAACTCATATATGAGAAAGCAAAGTCAAAGTGCTCACAAGGATCAAATGAAATTTAAAAGAGTCAAAGCATGGATTTAAAGATCAAAGCATGGATTTAAAGATTATATATTAAAACTTGAAGAATATGAGAACATGAATGATTTGTTGAAAGTCAAGGAATGTTAAAGTCAAAAGAGCCAAATAAAAGCAAAGTGAGAAAGTCCAAAGAATATTAAAGCTTGAAGACCAAGAAAGAGTCAAAGCAAGCATGAAGACTTGAGTGTTTAGAATGTCAAGTCTTAGAAGTCTTTATGTAAGTACTTTAATGTTTAAATATCGTTTGAAATATTATAAAACTCTTAAGTTAACTTCTTGGACCTAGATACCTTTTAAAATACTTGGAAAATATTTTCATAAGGTCAAAATATATTTCAAAAAGGTTAAAATTATTTTTGGAATGAAAAGCACCAAAATGAGGTTTTTCCAAATGCTGTTACTTTTTATACATCCGCATTGAGGCGCATATTTATCTATCTAATACTCATTATTTTAAAAGGTGTTCAACATGAAAGTTATAAGATTTTCCGTTAGATTTCTTTTGACACCAAGAACACCTAATTTGGAGTTATACATAAAACGTTATGAGCAAAATACTGAAGTGGGGTCACAGTTGTCAGCCAACTGAACACTGTTCACAGGAGGAACTTTAGCTGACTGAACAGTAAACAGGGCCACTTCAGACAACCGAAGTGTAACTTTAGATGTCTGAAGAATAACTTCAGATAACTGAAGATTAAGTTTAGTCATCTGAAGATTTTTTGCTGAATTTTTTTTTAGAGGCAGAACCACCTCAAATGACTGAACCCGAGACTTCAGTCATGTGAACACTGTTAATGGGCAGAAATTTCAAAAATTTTATTTTTTAAATATTATTTGCTTAGGCTCCAAACTTTATAAAAATTTGGAAAACACTCTAAGGAAACTTTAGCAACAAGGAAACAAGTTTGAAAGCTTATAAATACATGGTTTTGCAAATCAAAACAAACAATGAATTGAAAAATCTATTTTAGAAGTTGAAAGCACTCTTGTTCTTCCAAAGTTCTCTTGTTCACTCATTGAAAATCTCTTTTTCTGAGATATTCTAAAGTGCTAATCCTTTCTTCTCTGAATTCCTACTGCTAATCCTCATCTAAGAAGGATATTGGCGAATTCTACACTAAAGCTCCATTCTATTTTATATTAATATTTTACATTGAAGTATATAGTGCTGAACTTGTACTAACTTGCTCTTTGTGAGAGTATATTTGTACACATATTATATATTGTTTCTTGTAGTTCTCTGACTTTCCAAGGATTATTTGGATCGTTGGCTAAGCAAGGGGATATTGCTTAGAGAGGCAGGCTCTAGCCTAAAGGAGTGACCGAATGAGGGGACATCGTTTGGAGAGGCGGGCTCTAACCTAAGTGAAGGAGTGTTTGAGCGTGGGATATCGCTTGTAAAGGTTTTGTTCCACCCGTCAACGAAATAGGTTTAGTGAATCCTTTGGTGGTTTGCCAAAGGCGAGGACGTAGGTTGGGTATAAGCCAAACTTCCTAAAAATCTCTGTCTCACTCTCTCTTTCCCTATTCTTTATTTTCAGTACATATTTAAATTGCGTGGATGGTTTAAATTTGAAAATTATATAAATTACGTATATTTGGAAATCAAGTAAACCTTAAAGTTTGATTTTGATTTGGGTTGCGGAAACCGAAAGAGAGTACGTTGGTTGAACCATTCTTTGCGAAAACCATACGGGAGTACGTTACTTGGCTAAACATCCCAAAGATAAACTAACTTAAGAGTTTATTTGAATTCTGAAGTTTGGAAAGAGCAATTGGATCTTGAATCTTATATTGAACATCACATTGAAGAAGCATTTTCATATATACAGGGCTTTGTTCAAACTCGCATTTACTACAGGGCTGAACACAATACAAAAGCTGAAAGTTACATATACCATTAATACATTGTGATTGTATGGTATAGAGCTTGAGATTGAGTGAACTGTGTTTATATTTCAGAAAGTGCTAAATCTTGAATGATTTCATCAATTTAATAGTGCTAAAGTGAATTTATATTTGGTAATCAAATTGGTTGTTGGTTTGAGCATTGTGGTTGATAGGCTTGACTAGTTTAATTATTTGTGTGGTTGAAGATTGAATGTTTTATTAGTTGTCTTGTTTATTGTTTAAGAGAAACCAAGTTAAACAAGTCAAAGAAATGGTTAAATATTAAAAGAAGTTAAGGACTTTTGTTAGCTTTACCGTGATCCCAAGAGGGAGGTTGAATTGATATTTTTAAATTTTAAGCTCTAGGTCAATCACCTAATACCAGTATATTCACAACCCTATGGTCAATCTAGTGCAAGTAATGTAAACGTATACCAGAATGTAGATAAAGCAATTTAATCAAACATACATGCACCAAGCAATAAAATAAGGGTGACACATAGAAATGTTATCGAGGTTCGGCCAATTGCCTACGTCCCCTCCTTGGCTAACAAGCACAAGGATTACCACTATAACTTGCTCACTTAAATGGGTGGAACGACACATATACAAAATAGGTCAAATTAGAACAAGGCTGACCTTAACCTTTACAACTAGGTCAATTATCACAAGGCTGACCTCAACCTATACAATCCTTACCGGGCTGGATTACCGCCCCCTCAGGCCACGCCTAGAATGCTCAAAATTACAATCGAATGATACAATCAGAATGCTTTCATGTAAAGCGGATATGTACCCAAATTAGCTCAATCAAATACACCACAATATGATTCAATATGTAAGCTCAATGTGATCTTATATTTTAACTCTCAAGTATGTTTACTATCAGTGGAATGAGTGTGTGAGAGTATCAATAAACAATCTTTGTATCTCAAGATATTCAAGCAATTGTGTTCACACAAAGATGTCAATCACACTTCATATATTTCAAACAACAAGTTCTCTCAATATAAGTATATGAAGTTCTGTATAAGTTTGGTTTGCAAAAAAGTTTTAATCTTTGTATCCAATAAAAGATATAACTCAATGAATGTTTGTCACAAAGATTTTTATCACACAAACAAATATCTATTCAAAGATTTATCAAAACAAAGCACACTAGATATTTGAAATTATTTTTAAAATATTTTGCAACTAAAAACAAATACAATCTTCTTAAGATGTTGCAATGAAAGTGTAATTCTCAGAAGATTAAATAAAGTCTTCTTAGGATGAACTTATTAGCAAAGTTCCTTAAGAATCCTTTTTGGTTTGGCTCTCAAGAAAATCGTGTCAATCAAACAAACCAAGGAGAGCAAACCTTTCCAAGAAAAACACTCAATCGACTTACAATGTGTTTAGACAATAGTGGCAGGTAAATATGAGTGGATGGATATTCGAAGTCGCAAGGTAAAAGCTCTGGAGAAATATTCTTAATCGTATATTTTCAATTCGTATGTAATTTCTCTAAATAGCAGATATATATAGGTATACCATAAATAATACTCGCTGGGGACACAATCGAAATTATTAGAAAATAATAATACCGTTTTTAGTAATTAATATACTTAAATATGGAAAATTTTCAAAATAATCTGAGAGCACCGGTCAACCAAAAACATTTTCGGTTGACCCAAGTTCATATGATTCGGTCGACCAGGCCAAAAATGAACTTTAGAGTCGGTCGACTAGATCAATATGTCCAAGGCGATTTTTCCAAATTATCGAAAATCGGTCGACCGGGGAAAAAATGAACTAAGGTCTCAATCGACCGGAAAGAGGCGATTTTTTTATTCTCCAAGGTTCGGTCGACCAGGACTAGAATGAACTATACTGGTCAATCGACCAGACCATTGGATCCCACACGTGGGGATTCGGTCGACCAAGTTGGTGTAGTATAAAAATCTCTCAGTCGACCGGGAGGTCAAAATGTTGACTCCCAGGTGGTTCGATCGACCGGGGTCAAATGAGCTGCAGAGGCTCGGTCGACCGGATAGTGGTCAACTTGTTGACCTGGACCGATTTCGGTCGACCAAGAGAAAATGACCTATGTAGGTCAATCGACCGAAAGTACATAACTTGTACATTTTTGTCAATTTTCAAGCATGCAATCATTCAAATCAAATGATCAATCATATGCATGCATGAGTGAGTGTCCTAGGGTCATTTCAAAGCCTTTTTCAAGACACAAAAAAAATCCGGTGTCGGTCAACCAAAGGGTGTTCCCTAAGGTCTTTCTATGGTCATTATGATTTTCAGGAGATGTTCGGTTTGAGCTTACAAATCAGATCATGCATATGATGTGTGTGATTGTTACAAGTAAAAGCCCTAATTACTATTACAGACCCTTTGCATAAATATTAAATACAATACACATAACACTTGAGTCTTCAACTTTACTTTCTCTTTGTGCCTTATGATCTGGCAATTTGAGTTCCTGCACATAACCTTAACCACCCATTAGATATAATGAGTATTTGTTATTATCAAAACCGGGTGTGACCTATAAGATCAACAAATTTTAAAAAAAAACTAAAAAGAAAGTTTTAAAAACCAATTCATCCCCCTTTTGGGAAACTATTCCTAATTTCAGTATTTTATATTATGCATATTCTCAGAGGGAGTCTTTTCAGGCTGTACCTATTTTTCTTTGGTGCGTTTGTCATCATAAAAAATGGGAGATTGTTGACTTTTTGAGTCTGATCCCTATTTTGATGCTGACAAAGCACATGTTTCTTATGTGTGTATTTAGCATGTGAACAGGTCCATTAATTTAACACACATATAAGAAAATGGCGATAGAAGCTTGCAAGACTTAAAGACTATACAATCAAGCGCATTCCATGAAGTCAGAAGAGCAAAAAGACAAAGAAGACATTTATTTTATGTAATTGGATTTAATTGTTTATATCTTTGGTCTGTAATAATGTATGCATTTGTATGATGTGTTTGAATGCTCAAAACGACCATAGATAGACCCTCGGGACCAGCATATCTCACCAAAAACCTTTTTTTTAAAAAGGCTAAAATCATACAAAGTTTTTGGAATAGCTTTAGGGTCAAAATCGAGGTTAAATAAAGTTTACAAAAACTTTGGTCGACCGAAGGTCAATTGATGCCAATTTTTTTCGGTCAGCTCTCAAAGACCTTAGACTAGCCAAAGGACACTATAATGCATGAAAATGTTCCCTATTGATTTAAAATTAATCATCATATCTATAGGGACAACATTATAAGTGGAATAGGACCAAAATGCCCAAGGATGGCATGTTCGGTCGATTGAACTCAGTTACACTGAGATCTTTGATAAACCGAACCCCCACCGGGTCAAAATGTTGACCGCTCGGTCGACCGACCATGAGTATATAAGCAAGACCTCGTCGACCGAACTTCCCTAGGTCAACAAGTTGATCGCTCAGTTGATTGACTAGAATTATATGAGCAAAGCCTTGTTTGATCGAACCCCCATATGGGAATAACCAACCTCCTAGGCGACCGAACCTCGTAGTTCAAATTGACCCGGTCAACCAAACTGCACGGGTTTGGAAATCGCCTCAAGTCTGGTCGACCGAACCTATAGTTCAAAAATTCCCTGGTCGATTGAACTTGGCTCCATGGTCGACTGAACCACAAAAGTGGTCGACCGGAGATCTCGGGTTGGAATTTTTTAAAAGCATTAAAATGTCATTAAAATTGAATGAATCTTTTCCAAAATACCGAGCGTGTCCCCAACGATCAAAATTTTTAGAAAATCTATTAATACTCCCTCATAACTCCCGATTAACAACTTTGATTAATTCAAATCTTCTCTCTAATCCATTGTTAATCAAAGTTCCCCCAAAATATTTTTTTTATTGTTTAAATTATTCTTTTGGGGCAAAATATTTTAAACAAATCTCTCCAACTCTCTTTCACTTGTTTTATCTCAAAATCATTTTTAAAGAGAGTATTTTATTTTAAGCATTTTATTTGTATTTACATGCATATACTCTCACTTGTTATTTATCTTTTGAAAATCAAATTTTGAGAGTATTGCTTGCCCGTCTCCCCGGTTATTTAGTTGATAAATATTTTGGGAGAAATTATTTACAGCACAAATATTTTATTGAGTTTAAATTCCTAGATTCTCCAAATGTTCTTTATTTTCAAAAATATTTATAGGAGAATATAATACTCATATTTTCATACATATATTTGTGCATTGATTATTTAGAAAACGCACCATTTACTCTATTGAGCTCAAATCATATCATAAGAGAGTGTACAAAATTTAGAGTTTTATTGTGTACATTTCTACTTGTATTTCAGAAGCATTATTATATGTACAAAAATGTTTTATTGTATGGTTGGGTTCATCCTGTTAATTGAACTGGGGAGTCTCAGCCCTGTAAATGAGACAGGTTCGGTTCAGCCCAGAATTGAACTGGAGAGTCTCAGCCACGTAAGTGAGATCAGTTTAGTTCAACTCAAAAATTGAACTGGGGTTTTCTTCGCCCTGTTAGGAGAGGATGTAAAAGGCTCCTGCTCTACCCGGTTAAATGAGCAGGTATAGTGGAATCCTTGGGGGGTATACCCAAGGTGGGGACGTAGGCTAGTTTGGCCGAATCTCGATAACAAATCTAGTGTCGCTCTCTCTATCTTATTTAAATTCTTGCACTTTAATTTTAACATGTGTATGAATGTTTATTTAATGTCAAAATTAGTTGCATACACACATTTGATTTAAATAAGATACTGCACACGTGTATGTTTGCTTTCATTGTTAAACTCATTTTACATACATGTATATATGTTGAATGAGATATGAATTGTGGTGAATCGGCAAAATGTTTTAAATTAGCCGAAAAGTTTTAAATGTCCAATTCACCCCCCTCCTCTTGGGATCATACCAATTCCAACAAATGCACTCTTAGATTATATGAGTTTAAGCTCAGTAGAGAATGTGGTATGTTTCTCAAAAATGATTTTTTGCAATTTTTGAATAAAGTATATGAATATATCTATATATATATATAATAAGTTATTCAAAGATTTAAACCCGAACAAATATTTTTCAAAAAAATATTTTTCAATAAAAGTGCAAGAGAACCTGGGCCTAGGCAAAGATCAATTCAAGAAACTTTTCAAGCAATGAATATATCAATAGATATGTGCTCAAAGCCTTCTTGAATGATACTCAATATTTCTCCAAGGAAAATGATTTACACAATATAAGTGTAGGAGATATTGAGATTTGGCTCAAAATAAATTTTACAATAAAGAACAAGATGTGCTTATGAATCTTGCAATGGAGATGCAAACAAACTCACAAGCTATAGAAAGTTTTCTCCCAAAAATATTTAGCAAGAAAAAATATGTGGGAGAGACTATAATCTTACTCACAAGAATGATTTTGAAAAGAAAAGAATGAATGAGAGTAAATGATTTTTGATATGAAAAATATATGCCCAAACGAATGCTCTTTTAAAAAAAAAATTTCAATATGATAAGTATAGGAGAGTATGAAGGAATAAAACTCAAAAAAAAATTTCAGAGGATTTTCAATCTAAGCATTAATTTAAAAATAAATAATGAGAGGGTAATTATAGAGCCTGGGAAAAATATGATCGTTTGGGACCTAGTAGGCATTTTAGAATTTGTTTAATAAAAAAATAATTATGTTTAAGCGCTAAAAATTTGACCAACCTAAGAGGTTCTTTCAGTTGGCACTAGCGCCGATCGATTGACCTTATACAAAAATTAGAATCTCTGGGCAGGGTCAGTCGATCGTGGAAGACACCAGCCAGTTGGCCTGGGCAATTTTCTAAACCTTCGTAGGTTTGGTCGGCTGAGGTATAAGGTCAGTCTGCTAAGTGAACAATGCCAATTGACTAGGAATTTTTAAAACTGAATGGCCGGTTGGCTGGGGCTTGAAGAATAGGTCAAGTAATAAAGGTTGGTCAGCTAGGCATTTTAAGAGAAAAAATTGGCCGATTGGCCAAGCTTGAACAAAATTTCAATTTTATCCTCAGGGCATGGTTTGTTGACTGAGTCGTTTAAAATAGGAAATGGGTTGGTCCTTAGGTCCTTGCACTAGAACTTAAGAAAGTCACATTATCACATATACTATTAGGGGAAACTATTGAATTGAAATTGGACTTAAGGTATAAAAATTATAGGACTTCAGGCGACCGAACCTTGGTGTTCAAAACACCTCAGTCTACTGAACCATTGAAAGGTCAAATAGTTCACCTAACTTCGGGTCACTGAACCAAAAAGGACTTCACTATCCTCGGTCAACCGAACGTATACCCTTACCTTTTCCACTAACTTAGGTGCCTAAACTCTACATTCAGAATAACCCTGGGTGACCAAATGTTCAAGTTTCGTAGATCGAACTTGAGACCATGAGATCGAACCTCGGACAAAATGGAAAATCGCCTTAGTCAGCAAATCAAACTTGAGACCACGAGACCCAAAGTTCAAATTTGACTTTTTCTGTTGTGTCTGTTCGAGCGACCGAACCTTGGCTCGTTTGACCGAAACTCTGAGGTTGGCTTAAATTTTACCTTAGTTAATTGGAGTTAAATAGGGTTAATTTTCTTAAACACATTTAAAACAATTTTAATAATTCCCTATGTATCCCCAACAATTATAATTTAGGCCTCCTCTATATATAGGGGTTCATTTGCTCAAATTAGGGCGTGATTAACATTTTGATTAGTTGAAAAATCCTCTGAAATTTTTCAAAGTCTATTCTTTATAAAAACCCTATACACTCATGTACTACCAATCTTTTTACAAACCAAAGCCTTCTGAGTGTCTATTCATTATTCTAATGTGCTAGAAAACCCTCACTTGTTTATTGTATATTTGATTTTCAAATTGAGGGTTTAGCTAGGTTTTTCCCTTGATTTTATTTGATAAATCTTTGTGTGGGAAAAATCTTATAGTTAAGTCAGTCTTTGCATTATTATTGCAAGCCTCATTGGGCTTGTATTTTTGTGTGTGTAAAAATCTTTTTACAAACTCATATTTGAATATCTCTTTGTGCTTTGATATTGAGAAAATATTTTTTGAGATATTCTAATTACTCTTGGTTCAAATCTTTGAAACTCTAAATTGTAATTAAGATTTTCATCTTTACATAGTTTCATAGATTAGCTTGTTGATACACTCATGTGCTTAAATTGAGATAGTTATTACCTTGAGCTTATAGTTCTTACATTATTGGTGTGCGCTGATTAATGTTGGTACAAATATGCTTGGTTGAGAAGCATATATTTTGTACACATTTTGTATTGTAATTGATTATATTCCAAGCATGAGCCTGAAAAGGGAGACTTGCCCTGCTAAAAGTCCTGGATTGGCTTAAACCCGATTAGGAAAGTTAGGTGCACCATCCTAGTAAGGTGTAATTGTAGGTTAAGGTCATCCCCGTTAATTAACCTGGTTGTATTAGGTGTCGCTCCACCCATTAAGTGAGTCATAGTGGAAACCCTCTTGCTTGTGAGGTCAAGGTGGGCACATAGTCACTATTGGCTGAATCCTGATAACATATCATGTGTGCACTTTACATTTCAGCACTTTATATTTACTGCACATGTATGTTATTCTCAATTGTCTGTGACTGCTGCATATGATTTAATTTCCGCACATTATATTTATCTGCGCATTTGAAATTGCATAAACAAACCTTAGGTTGTGTATATATTGCTACTGAATAGTTTAACCTAGGAGATAAATTTTTAAAATACCAATTCACCCTCCTCTTGGGAATACACCAAAGTCAACAGCTTATGTGTAAACCATAATTAGGGAAGTTTTTACATTTTAAGCACAAAAGGGAAAATTTTAATATGACTGATGGAAACTTGATTCCCTTAAAGGATGTCCCTAGTTTTGTTCATGGAAGGATGTCTTTTGAATAAGCACTTTAAAAGATTAGGAATTTGTGATCAATAGTGCTCAAGCCTAGAGTGATGACTAACATTTTGATCAAGGCTTTTAAGTTCAAAAATGAGTTTAGGGATAAATGAAATATAACAAGATGGATTCCCTAAAGCTCAAATTTGTGCAATGAAAAAAATAAGCTTAACTTAAGATATTCATATTTAAGCAAGAATTAAGCATTAAGAAATATATACGAAGCACAAATACCTTGTCCATTTGGAAGTGTGTTGACTTTTTGAGTTCAATCTCTAGTTTTGATTATGACAAACTGCATATTATTAATGTGTGTGCCTAGTACTTGAATAGGTCATTAATTTAGTGCACACACATAAGAAATGATTGATGGAAGCTTGAAAGTCTTAAAGATCATACTCCTGGTATATTCAATGAGAAAATGAAGGGCAAAAGAAGAAAACCTGCTTATGCTTCATTTGTAAATGCATTTATTATATTTGGGTCTGTAATAATTTATATCGGTCTGTAATAATCTTTGCATGTCATGCATGTAGGTAATTGTAAGCTCAAAATGGTCATAGACTGACCATAGGGAATCAAATGTCATTAGGACACCCTTCGGTCGACTGATGCCGGATTTTATTAGTGTCCTCAAAGACTTTAGAAGGCCTTTAGGTCCATGCACAAGAACACTAGATGTCTCCAAAATCACTTAACATATCGGGGGAATTAATTGAAGTGAAAACAAACTTAATAGGCAAATTTGTGAGAGGTCGGGCGACCAAACTCATTGTGTTCAAAACACTTCGAGCACCCAAATAACTGAGAAGTCAGCGGATTGACCTGGTTTCGGGTGACTGAATCAGAAATGAGAGTATCATCTTCGGGTGACCGAATTCTTGAAAGGGAACTTTTCACCAACTCGGCCCACAGAGGATTTTAGTTCAAAATAGGCCTCGAGCGACCGAACACTTGAGTTCGGTTAACCGAACTTAGCTTTGGTCACTCGAACCGAGGACAAAAACATTCTGACTTTTGTTTAGCCAACTGAGCTTGAACTCGGGCACCTGAACCATTAAAAATGACCTTTTAAGCTAAGTCTATTCGGGCGACCGAACTAAGGTTCAGCCACCTGAAACTTCTTGAGTTGATTAACATTTTACCGTGGTTAAAATGCTTTAAATAGGATTAATTTTTCTAATGTGTTTTAAAACATTCCTAATAATACCCTACAAGTCCTAAACCGGTATATTTTTGCCTTTGTCTATAAATATGAGTTCATTTATGAGGATTAAGTGGAGATTAAGAAAAATCATTAGCCAAAATTCTCTCAAACTCAAAATCCCATTTTGCCTATAATACTTCCAAACACTCTTATACCTTCATTCTTTTGATTAATCTTAACTTTGTGAGAGTTCTTGCTTGTATTATTGCTCATACTCCCATTACTTTGCTTGGTTGATTGGTATTGATTTTGGGGAGTTAAGCAAGGTTTATCCCACAGATTTTATTTAATAAATCTTGTGTTAGGAAAAACCTAGAAGCTTGAGGATCTTTGCATTGTCATTGCAAGATTTCTATAGTTATATTTTTGTTGTGCAAACACTTTTACAAGCTATATTATTCTTTCAATTAAGTCTTGAGCATATTTCATTGAAGAAAATATTTTTGAGTTGATTTGAACATTGTTGCAGCATCTTTGAAACTCTGATTCATTATTAAGATTTGATATAACTTGATTTAAAGAAATAGCTTGATTAGAACACTCTTGAGTATTCTTGCAATCATAACTTATTGAGTGCGGCTTGTACAAAAATACACATCACTGAACTTACATTTACCTATATAGTTTATGTGCATTTGATTGATTACATTTGGTACATATCTGCTTAACTGAGAAGCATAATCACTGTACCCTGTTATATTGAGATATCTGTTGTATTCCAGGCGTGGCCTAAGGGGGTGGTAATCCAGTCCGGTAAGGATTAGTTGTAAAGGTTAAGGTCAGCCCTATGTTAATTGACTTGGTTGTAAAGGTTGAGGTCAGCCCTGTGCTAATTGACCTAATTGTTTAGGTGTCGCTCCACCCATTAAGTTAGCTTATAGTGGTAATCCTTGTACTTGTTAGTCAAGGCGGGGACGTAGGCAGTTTGCCGAACCTCGATAACATTTCTGGTGCCGTCTCCTTTACTGCTTGATTGTACATGCTTAGTTAAATTTCTATTGTAGTTTAAATTCTGCTATATATTTACATTTATTTATTTTATATGCACTAGATTGACCTTAGGCTTGTGTAATACTGATGTTAGTTGATTGACCTAGGGGATAAACTTTTTTAAATACCAATTCACCCTCCTCTTGGGATTGCACCAAAACTAACAAAGTGGATTTTCTAGAGCATGCTTCTGAGATTTTATTCATGATATTATGATTTATGTTACCATCTTGGAGGTATAAGGTTCCTGATATTTTAACTAGTTAAGCCCTTAACCTTTACTTTGAACGAAAGGAGGAATGATGCAAATTATGTGGAAACTGACCTCCACTCAACTAGAAATTATCTCATTCCTTTTCAGTTCAAAGTTTGCATGTTATAGCCACTATTTTCATATTTTGCCCAGTCCTTATGATGTATATACATTAAGTGAATGGATTGGATATTATCAATAGAAATCTCATATTGGCTTGATTTATTAAGATTTTAGTATACACAAGGTGTATATTGAAGGGGTATAGTAAAATTTTTCATTTCAAGCACATACCACTTTCCAAGCCTATAGTCATTACTACCCTTAATCCTAAGGACTAAGAAGACTTTAGCAATTATGTAATACCTATTTGAATCCATTATACCTTTGGTCCTAAGGGGTTTGCCTTCATGATTACCCACATCATTTCTTTTTCTATGCCTCTGGAACCTCTAAGTCGGGTATGCCCTTTCATTTTACAAGATAAGCAAAATGTATATGTACGTGACGGATTATGCTTACTTGTTCTATTTCTATTTGATTAGGAATAAGAAGGCTTAAGGGATTTGAAAAATGAACCCTTTTTGAAATATTTAAGTCTGTTAATTCCTAAGAGTTTATCATGATCATTCTTTTTAACCTCCAAGCAGGCAATTTTCAAAACTTTCTCAATCTTTTTCTTCTCAAGGATAGCATGATAGTCTTTTAGATCTTCAAATTGTTTTGCTAACATCTTATTTTCATTTTTCAAGAAAGTTTTCTTCTTAGACATCCTAACTAGAAACATATGAGCATTGATGAATTTCTTTCGCGGTTTCTCATAGGATGTCATGCATTCAATATCAGATGCACATGTTCACTATAAGATTTTTAAAAAATTGCACATGAATCAATGCATGCATCATTTACAGTATTATCACCAAATTTAATAGAATTTTCACAGGAGGCATCAGATGATTCATCACATGATATAATGCAAAAATCAACACATGAAACATCAATGCATATAAAGTGAAAATCATATACCTTGTTGTCTGCTAATTCTACATGACTGCACCTTTCTCCATTTTTATCATTCAAGCCCAAAGCATCCGGAGAGGTGGCAACTTTCTCTGGGGTCCTCTATATCTTTTATTGAGCTCTTCCCAAATATCTCTCGCGCAATTCTGAAATCATTCAAATATAAGATGTCTCCAAAGAGACATCTCACACACAATTACATGTCATAGTCTCAAGAAAAATATTAGGACTTAAAGCATAGTATAGCATATCCATAGCATTAGAATTTGCATGCATTAAACTAGAATCATTATCATTCAAGGGCATGTGAACCCCTTTAACAATTACCTACTAGGCCCTCCAATCCATTGATTTTATAAATATGCACATGCTATTTTTTCAAGAGGTGTAGTTGACACCACAAAATAATGGAGTTCTAAAGCAAGAACGTCTCTTACCGAAGGGGGATACACCAACTAGAGCCATTTCGATCTTTAGCATAAGAGGTTAAACTTTTTTGCAACGAGTCTACCAATTTACAGGAATGGTGTATTCACAAGAGGAGGAGGGGTGAATTAGATATTTAAAAACTTCCTAAGTCAATTTATTTCTATTTTAAGATCAACAATAAGTATTACACAACCTAGGGTCATTTCTACATAAACTCAAATCTCCAAATAATTAAAGCATGTATGTAAAACAATTAATCACAATAAATAATCATACATACATGTGCGGAAATGAAATAGCGTTGGGAAAGAGAGAGACATAATATTTGTTATCGGGGTGGCCAATCCTACCTACATCCCCTCCTTAAGCCAACATCTCAAGGATTCACTATATGCTCACTTAACCAGGCAGAGCGACGCCATTTACACCTTCCTTACGAGGCAAAGACTCCCCAGCTCAGTAACAAGGCTGAGCCAACCAATTCTCCTTATGAGGTAGAGACACCTCAGCTCAATTATCAGGCTAAGCCAAACTATGCACACTTTACAGGATGGTGCCCTCCTAGCTCACCTAACAGGATTCGAGCTAAATGGGGACTCCTTACAAGGCCAGTCGATCTCCCTCTTCAGGCCACGTCTGGAATACAAAGATATGAGATATTTTTCATACAAACAAAATGCTTCTTAAATAAGTAGGGATGTATTCAATGAAAGCTCTACAATGCACTCTCAATAGAGAATGTGGTATTTTCCTCAAAAATGATTTTTGCAATCTTTGAGTAAAGTATATATACAATAAGCTCTTCAAAGATTTAAACCCGAACAAATATTTCTCAAAAAAATATTTTTCAATAAAAGTGCAAGAGAACCTAGGGCTAGGCAAAGATCAATTCAAGAAGCTTTCCGAGTAATGAATATATCAATAGATACGTGCTCAAAACCTTCTTGAATGATACTTGATATTTCTCTAAGGAAAATGATTTACACAATATATGTGTAGGAGATATTGAGATTTAGCTCAAAATAAATTTTGCAATAAAGAATAAGATATGCTTATGAATCTTACAATGGAGATGCAAACAAACTCACAAGCTATAGAAAAGCTTCTCCCAAAAATATTTATCAAGACAAAATATATAGGAGAGATTATAATCTTACTCTCAAGAATGATTTTGAAAAGAAAAGAATGAATGAGAGTAAATGATTTTTGATATGAAAAATATATGCCCAAATGAATGCTTTCTTAAAAAAAAATTTCAATATGATAAGTATAGGAGAGTATGAAAGAATAAAACTCAAAAAAATTTTCAGAAGATTTTCAATCTAAGCATTAAGTTAAAAATGAATAATTAGGGGGTATTTATAGATTCTGGGAAAAATATGACCATTTGGGACCTCTTAGGCATTTTAGAATTTGTTTAATAAAAAAATAATTACGTTAAAGTACTGAAAATTTGACCAAGCTGAGAGGTTCGGTTGGCTGGCGCTAGTGCTGGTCGGATGACTTCATACAAAAATTTGAATTTTTGGGCAGGGTCAGTTGAACGTGGAAGACACTGGTCGACTGGCCTGGGCGATTTTCCAAACCTTCGTAGGTTTAATTGGCTTAGGCATAAGGCCAATATGCCGAGTGAATAGTTTCGATCGACTGGGCATTTTTAAAGTTGAACGGTCGGTCGGTTGGGGCTTAAAAAATAGGTCAAGTAATAAAGGTTGATCGACTGGGTGTTTTAAGAGAAAAGGCTGGCCGATCGGCCGAGCTTGAACAAAATTTCAATTTCGCCCTCTGGGCATGGTCGGTCGACTGAGGTATTTAAAACAGGAAATGGGTCGGTTGACCAAGGTCAATTAAAAATTTAAGTTTAGCCCTATTTTTGACCTCAAATTCATTTTAAAACCTTTATAAGATTTTATCATTTTTAGAAAATGGTTTTTACTGAAAGTGTTGGTCCCCCTAAGGTTAGTCTATGGTTTTGTTTGAGCTTTACATCATATCACGTGAAGCATATATTATTACAGACCAAATATAAACTAAATGCAATTACAAATAAAATAATAAATGTCTACTTCTTCTTTACTTTTTTGTCTTCATGGAATGCACCTAATTGTATGAGTCTTTAATTCCTTCATACTTCTATTTTTCTTTCCTTTATGTGTATTTTCTGAATTATAACTTGTTCAAACACTAAATACACTTATAAGATATATGTGTTTTATTAGCATCAAAATAGGAATCAGACTCAAAAAATTAACACTCTGTTGGTTAGAGCTTTGTTGTTTGGTCCAAAGCATACATTGCAAGGTACTCTTTTGTTGTTTGATTGACAACTTGGAATAAATTAGGTACATGCTTTTTACAGATTCTCTTCTAGAGTTGATCTCTTCTTAATCTATTAGTTCTGCAACTAACATAAGGAAAACATAAATTACTTGTTTTTTGAGTTTAACTAGGTTGATTGTAGAAATATATAGAAAGCTACAACAACTTTGAAGATGTCTTCTCTACTTGGGATGATGAATGACCATACTTAATCAATTGGAGAACTCCTATCATATAGGTTATGCGTGTAAAAATAATTGGTCTGCATCACATTGGGGGGGGGGGGGAGGGTGGCTAGAAACTCCTTAGGAATTTTTTTATTTTTTTGGCCCATTCTCAAGTTAATTCTAAGAACATTTATACAAAATTGTGGCTGATGTTAGAAGTAAAATAGATCGAGTTAGGAAGTTTGTTCACTTCCTTTAGTCTTGGTGATGTGTTGTATGTGTACTTGTATTTGCAGTACTTGTTCTCCTTGCTCTAATACATTCCCACTTACTATCTTCGATCTGAAAGCAAATAATAGGTCAATTAAGTTTTGTTAGGACTTTATTATTGCCGTTGTTAGGAGAAATCAATGATTAGGATTCAACCTCAATCAATTAGCTCTATATATAGGTTATGCATGTAAACATAATTGGTCTACATCACATTGGGGGGATGGCTAGAAACTCCTTAGGAATTTTTTTATATTTTTGGCCCATTCTCAAGTTATTTCTAAGAACATTTATACAAAATTGTGGCTGATGTTAGAAGTAAAATAGATCGAGTTAGGAAGTTTGTTCACTTCCTTTAGTCTTGGTGATGTGTTTTATGTGTACTTGTATTTGCAATACTTGTTCTTCTTGCTCTAATACATTCCCACTTACTATCTTCGATCTGAAAGCAAATAACAGGTCAATTAAGTTTTGTTAGGACTTTGTTACTGTCGTTGTTAGGAGAAATCAATGATTAGGATTCAACCTCATCATAAATTATCTCCTTTAAAGTACAAATGTAAAGAAAACCATTTATACACACATGATTACTCAAACTCCATATTTGAGATTGTTGGCCTTACAAGGCTTAAAACCTTGTTATCTTATTTTGATGCCAACAAACAAATGAAATTTAATGTATTTGTGTGAGTAATGATATTTCAGGGCTCATATATGAAAAAACAAAGGTCAAAGTGCTCAAGAGGATCAAATGAAGCTTAAAAGAGTCCAAGCATGGATTTAAAGATGATATATTAAACCTTTAAGAATATGAAGACATGAATGAGTTGTTGAAAGCCAAGGAATATTAAAAGATCCAAAGAAAGGCAAAGTGATAAAGCTCAAAAAATATGAAAGCTTGAAGAAAAGATGGAAGTTTGAAGAAACAAAACATGAAGACTCAAGAATGGGAAAAGTTTTAGAAGTTTTCATGTAAGTACTTTTAATGTTTAAAATATCGTTTGAAATATTTTGAAACTCTTAGATTAACTTAGACCTAGATACTTTTTAAAATACTTGGAAAATATTTTTAAGGCTAAAAATTATTTTAAAAGGGTTAGAATCATTTTTGGATAAAAAGCACCAAAAAGGGTATTTCTATTTGCTGTCAGTTTTTATACAATCACATTAAGGTGCATTTTTCACTATCAAAACCTCATTATTTTGAAAAGTGGTCAACATGAAAATTGTAGGAGTTTCTCTTAGCTATCATTTGAAACTAAGAACACTTAATTTAGAGTTATACATAAAAATTGATATCCAAAACATTGAAGTGGGGTCACTACTGACAAAAGAACAATACAGAATACGCAGAGAGTTACAGCAGCAAATTCAGACGACTGAACTTGCGACTTCAGTCGAATGAACCTACTACATCAAATTACTGAATCCTGATTTCAGTCAACTGACCTTGTATCCAGTTCTATTTTTTTAAGGGGTTAAGAAACTTCAATCGACTGAACTCGACACTTCAAATGACTGAACACTATTCAACGAGAAAAAATTTTAAAACTCTTGTTTTTAAATTGTAGCCGTTTGAGCTCCAAACTTCCTAAAAACTTGGGAAACTCTCTAAGGAAACTTTTGCAACGTGGAAACAAGTTTGAAAGCCTATAAATACATGGTTTTGCAAATCAAAACTCATCCAAGAATTGAAAAATCTGCTTGCAAAGCTGAAAGCACTCTTGTTCTTCCAAAGCTCTCTCGTTTACTCATTGAAAAATTCTTTTGCTGAGAATTCTGAAGTGCTGATCTTTCTTTCTCTTAGTTCCTACTGCTAATCCTCTTCTAAGAAGGATATTGGTGAATTCTACACTTGAGTTTCATTGTATTTCATATTGATATTTTACACTCAAAGTATATAGTGCTGAAATTGTACTAACTTGCTCTTTGAGAGAGTATACTTGTACGTAGGTCTTATCTTGTGTTTCTTATATTTCTTTGACGTTCCAAGGGTTGTTTGGATCATTGGCTAACCAAGGAAATATTGCTTAGAGAGGCGGGCTCTAGCCTATGTAAGGAGTGACCGAACGAGGGAATATCGTTTGGAGAAGGCGGGCTCTAGCCTTAACCAAGGAGTGTTGTAATTGGTATTGTTCCACCTGTCGACAGAACTGAACTAGTGAATCCTTTGGTGGTTTGCCAAAGGCGAGGACGTAGGCTGGGTATAAGCCGAACCTCATAAAAATCTCCGTCTCATTCTCTCTTTCCCTTACTCTTTATTTTCAACATATTTAAATTGTGTGGATGGTTTTAAATTTGAAAATCATATAAACTACATATATTTGGAAATCAAACAAACTTAAGGTTTAATTTTGATTTGGGTTGCAGAAACCGAAAGGGAGTACGTATCTTGCGAAAACCTTACGGGAGTACGTTACTTGGTTAACATCCCAAAGATAAATTTACCAAGAGTTTATTTAAGTTTTAAATATTTGGAAAGAGTGATTTGATTCATCTATACAGGGCTTTACATCAGCAAGCATAAATTCTCATTCACTACAGGGCTTGGTTCAAATTTGGAAAATATAAACAAAAACCATCTTGAGTTTTATATTACCAAAGTGCTGAATACTTTGTATCTTGGTTTGGTTGTTTGTTGTTTAACTTGTACTTGACAAATAAATTGATTGTTTGGCTTGAAGATATTGTTTAATTGATTGGTTGTTTAATTGTGTTATTGATTGGATAATGGAACTAAGTTCTCGATTAATTAAAGAATTAAACAAACAAGTCAAGAATTGGATAAAAGAAATAAAGGAAGTTTAAGGTATCTCAAAAGGAATTAAAAGAAATTTTTAAAAGCCAATTCACCCCCCTCCCCCCTCTCTTGGGAAGCTATTCCTAATTTCAACACAATATAAGTGTAGGAGATATTGAGATTTAGCTCAAAATAAAGTTTGCAATAAAGAACAAGATATGCTTATGAATCTTACAATGGAGATGCAAACAAACTCACAAGCTATAGAAAAGTTTCTCCCAAAAATATTTATCAAGACAAAATATACAGGAGAGACTATAATCTTACTCTCAAGAATGATTTTGAAAAGAAAAGAATGAATGAGAGTAAATGATTTTTTATATGAAAAAAATATGCCCAAATGAATGCTCTCTTAAAAAAATGTTCAATATGATAAGTATAGGAGAGTATGAAAGAATAAAACTCAAAAATATTTTCATAGGATTTTCAATCTAAGCATTGAGTTAAAAATGAATAATTAGGGGGTATTTATAGAGTCTAAGAAAAATATGACCATTTGGGACCTCTTAGGCGTTTTAGAATTTTTTTAATAAAAAAATAATTACGTTAAAGTGCTAAAAATTTGAACAACCCGAGAGGTTCGGCTGGCTGGCGCTAGCGCTGGTCGGCTGACTTCATACAAAAAATTGAATTTTTGGGCAGGGTCGGTTGAACGTGGAAGACACTAATCGGTTGGCCTGGGCGATTTTCCAAACCTTCGTAAGTTCAGTTGGCTTAGGCATAAGGCCGGTCTACCGAGTGAACAGTGTCGATCGACTAGGCATTTTTAAAGCTGAACGGTCAGTCGGCTGGGGCTTAAAAAATAGGTCAAGTAATAAAGGTCGATCGACTGGGCGTTTTAAGAGAAAAAGCTAGCCGATCGGCTGAGCTTGAACAAAATTTCAATTTTGCCCTCTAGGCATGGTCGATCGACTGAAGTGTTTAAAACAAGAAATGGGTCGGTTGACCAAGGTCAATTAAAAGTTTAAGTTTAGCCCTGCTTTTGACCTCAAATTCATTTTAAAATCTTTATAAGATTTTATCATTTTTAGAAAATGGTTTTTACTGAAAGTGTTGGTCCCCCTAAGGTTAGTCTATGGTTTTGTTTGAGCTTTGCATCATATCACGTGAAGCATGCATTATTACCAACCAAATATAAACTAAATGCAATAACAAATAAAATAATAAATGTCTTCTGCTTCTTTACTCTTTTGTCTTCATGGAATGCGCCTAATTGTATGAGTCTTTAATTCCTTCATACTCTATTTTTCTTTCCTTTATGTGTATGTTCTGAATTATGACTTGTTCAAATACTAAATACACACATAAGATACATGTGTTTTATTAGCATCAAGATAGGAATTAGACTAAAAAAATCAACACTTTGTTGGTTAGAGCTTTGTTGTTTGGTCCAAAGCATACATTGCAAGGTACTCTTTTGTTGTTTGATTGACAACTTGGAATAAATTAGGTACATGCTTTTTACAGATTCTCTTCTAGAGTTGATCCCTTCTTAATCTATTGGTTCTGCAACCAACATAAGGAAAACATGAATTATTTGTTTTTTGAGTTTAACTAGGTTGATTGTAGAAATATATAAAAAGCTACAACAACTTTGAAGATGTCTTCTCTACTTGGGATGATGAAATGACCATACTTAATCAATTGGAGAGCTCCTATCATATAGGTTATGCATGTAACCTTAATTGGTCTGCATCACATTGGGGGTACGGAGGTGGAAAGGGCTAGAAACTCCATAGGAATATTTTTTTTTTTGTTGGGCCCATTCTCAAGTTAATTCTAAGAACATTTGTACAAAATTGTGGCAGATGTTAGAAGTAAAATAGATCGAGTTAGGAAGTTTGTTCACTTCCTTTAGTCTTGGTGATATGTTGTATGCGTACTTTTATTTGTGGTACTTGTTCTCCTTGCTCTAATACATTCCCACTTACCATCTTCGATCTGAAAGCAAATAATAGGTCAATTATGTTTTGTTAGGACTTTATTATTGCCGTTGTTAGGAGAAATCAATGATTAGGATTCAACCTCAATTAATTAGCTCTATATTTTGTTCTTCTTATATTATCATCATAAATTATCTCCTTTAAAGTACAAATGTAAAGAAAACCATTTATACACACATGATTACTCAAACTCCATATCCACATTCGCATGATTGCATCTTGAGTGATGTCCAACACAATCTAAATGATTAACCACCGTATTACCCTTTTGACAGCTACAAGAGAATCAAATTTTTGTAGTCGATGAAATATATTTTATGGTCTAAGAAGAAGTACTTATAGATGTTTCAATGTCCATTAAAAATTAAAGTTCCAATATGAACATGGAATTCTTATATAGAAGTCATTCACTTCATATATTCTTAAAAAAGGGATGCATTATGATATGTAGTATCTGTTTACTAAGTCATCTTGTTCAATCGTGATAATTTTTATATGAAATATAAGAGGACTTATAAACGAAGAACTCTAATTCATTCATTCATTTTAATATTGTTTTTTGTTTGTTAAGTGAATTGCTTCAAGGGATGCTTCTTACATACGAAATTAAACCTATAATTGATGTGCTTTCTTTCAGCAATCCTAAAACTTCAAATGGAAGTTTAAACAATGGGCATCTATACAAATGAAACCCCACATCGACACAGCTATATATAATTGTTAAAAGCAATATCACCATTGGAGTTTGATTGCTGACGAGAGCCAACCCTAAGTATCTACCCTTCACTGGAAGTTTAAAAGTGACTCTCCTAGCCAGATATCTGAAAAAAGCACATGAATTTTAAAGATATTAAAATGCCCACTCTCCTTTTCCTTCTAAATATTTAAAATAATTGACATCAATCACATCCAAACGAATCCACTGAGTTAAGCTTTTGTAAAGCATGATTAAGAAAAGATGCTTGAGGAATGTGGCAGTGGGATGACCATTCGCTAAAGCTCCAAACCAATTAAAGCCTTAATTTATATATTAAAAAAAAAAGAGCATTTTAAAAATATTGAAAAAGGACAGTTTTCAGCTTATATTTTTTTGATTATTTCTAAATTTCTTTTTTATATAACTTTACATATAAATTTAAATTTTAATTAGTATATTTGGTAAATTAATATTAATTAAAAAAAATGCCCCATAAATGCGCAATTCTCCTATTATTTTTTTATACAATTTTCTCATTATTTATTTTTAAAATTTTTAGAGTTGTGGAGCATACTTGTAAGTCTATTCATGCAGCTAGCGGGTGTATTGGCAGCCAAAAATGCTATTTGTTACTACTTGGAAATCAAATGATATTCGTGACTCGCTCATTAATCACGACTGCCTGAAAGTGATAAAACAAGAATGACGTGGAGGACCCATGATGTACTCCGCAGGATTACTCCGATGACTAAGTAAGAGACTAATGAGAGGTTATGAATAGCAACAATAGAAAGAAATGAATATCAATGAGATGCTTACATCTTTTCCAAGTCCCCTTTTTATAGTGGTAAAGGTTGACCCTCTATCAATCTGACATTAATGGGCGTTATTGTGCTTGTTATGGGCATTTATTTTTTAATATAGTTTTGTAACCGCCCCTCTCGTTAGTGTGTATATTAAAGTCTGTCCGTCAGTTTTGTAAGGAGGTTTAGTGACGCCATCGAAACCGTTCCCCCTTTTTAATGGAGATATTTTGATGTATATCACTATTGATACTTTATATTTGTTTTTTAAGTTCTTGTAACAAAAAATCCTAAGTTAATTTCGAGACTTGGAATGGTAGGATTGAGGGTCATTTTGTTTATTCGCTCTTTCCTAACCAGTAGTTAGAAACGAGATTTGAACTCCTTGACCAATAATAAAACTGTTCATATTTTTATCAGTAGAATAATCCCTTGAGACTTATCTCGTATTCATTTTTAATATATTAAAAAATAATTTATTTTTAAATTTTCACCGTTTAAGAAGCAAAATAAAGGAATCCTGGTTAGGGATATAATAAAGAGGATGAAATGTAGGCTTGCCACCGTTTAAGGATACCTGGAAAGGGGTACTTCTCAGGCTACAGCAGGAATCCCACTACACCAACTTAGAATTAAATATAAACAAACTAAGATGCCTTAAAATAATACCCACTTTAATTAATCTATTTACTTATATCGAAACCCTAATTAACAAGAAGGAAGTGGGCACGACTACAGCTCCCACCACTACTAAAATATAATTAAAAATGCATTAATTATGTTAGATGCATGCATTAATTGCCTCATGAGTTGTTCGAGCAGCATTAATATTGTAGACTTGTATTCGCATTTTTGTGCTATGCCCACTTTGAGTACAAACAAACTTGCTGAAATGAGTTGGTCATAATGTGGATCTGATTCTTGTTATTGTTTTCTTTATCTTTATCTTTTTCGTTTTAGGTGGTAGGGCACTTGTAATTTCGGACACTAATGTAGGAAAGATTCAGATTTTCCTTGTATTTATTAATTATTAGGGCAAAAAGAAACTTGGTTTCTCTTGATTTTTAATTGACACGAACACGTAGATTGTTCCTGATGTTTTAAAAATCTCATGCACGGCACAATTTTTCAAACACTTACGCCTTCTATTTTAGTGTTTTTTTTTTAAGTATATATTCAAGTCGATCGGTACCCTTTTATTGACCCTCAGGAGATTGACGTTTGTGTGATTTTTAAACCCATGTCTTTCTTATTGGGTAGTTAAGAGTCTTTTCAACCTCAAAAGTTAACTCATAGGGTGAGACTTTCCTTCTAACTTAACAACTGACCACCAACTCATTCCACAACCGATGTGGGATAATCCTAACAATCTCCCCCTCACACATCGGGTTCCAAATCGGCGGCTCCACGTATCCGGCATCCCATGGAGAATATTAAACCATGACTCTAATACCAGTGTTAACGCTAGAGGAGTCCACAGGTGGACTTAATACACATAGGTGAATGTCAACTTGATCAGAAAGCTTAAGTCTATTGGATCTGACCCAACCATATATATAAGCATTCATCATCCACTCAAATTTTTCAATGTAGGACAAACTCACAAATGGAATTCTCAATAATCTCTCCCTCACTTGTGAGTTCTAACTACTATACCCCTTGAACGAAAGTCATCTCCCTTGTGGGAGTAAACCTAATTCCCCAATAGTTGTTCAAGTGGACCTTATCACTGTCGCCTTACGTGCCTCGAATTGCATTTCACGTGCCTCCAAACCAATCCTACCTTCCACGTCTTGACCATATTCAAATCCATCCAAAGGCTAAATGATCCTTATTGGTCTCACTCACACACTTGGTCCTCCAACTATTAGTACGTCAAGAGAATTAGTTTCACGTCTCGACTTTTACGATGTCCCTCACACTTAATAACTAACCGTCAACCCTTACCACAATCGATGTGGGATAACCCCAACAATTCTAATAAATATTGTGAGATCTTTATAAGCTTTTTAAGATTTAAAAAAAAAAAAAAAAAAGAGCTCCACTTAGATCAACAATTTTGTTTGAGAGAAGACAAAAAGAAGACAACAAGAAAGAAATTAATTTTTCATTTATATAAATACTATTAAAAATATAATTGAAGTCACTCATTTATCATGCAATTTATTTTCCTTCTCATTTTTTTAAAAATTAAATTATTTATATTTTCTAATATTTTTTAAGTTTTAAACTCAAATTTAAAAAGAATTCACAACCTTTTTTTATCAAATTTCAAAAAATATTAGAGTCTTTTATCTAAACCACGGAGATTTCCTTATTTGATGTCATTTTTTAAAAAAATCAAATTTATCCCTATAATTACTCATAATTATTCTAAAATGCCTTTATAATTATCAGCAACTATTCCAAAATATCCTTATACTATTTAATTTTTTATTAATTTTTTATAATTTTTAAAAAAATTTAAAAATGAAAAGTCGTACAGTGCCATGGCTAGTTTATTAATATTATTTTTTTTCTTTGTTATGGTGGGGACAGAGAGGGCTGTTTGCTTTATCCGTTGCATCGCATTGAGTTGGACACTTGAAATATGAAAGCAATGCTCAGAAAATACAACCGATCTTGTGACGTCGTTTTGGCGGAAAGAAGATAAAGAAGGGATTAACGTTGACGCATGCTTGCTTGGACTCCACATGCAACTTCAAGATGATAAATCTTTCTCAGGGTGTTTTCTTTTTCACGAGGCCCTCAAACTACATAGAGCCTGCAGGCGCCTGTAAGGCTGCGTTTGGTTGTTTTAATGGGATAAACTACACAATGCTAAGTCAAGAGTTAAAACAGAGAAAGATGTGAATATGAAGATCTTAGATTAAGGGTCACTCAAAATTAAAGAGAAAAAAATATAATTTTATTTTTCTTTTTATTACGCACCGGGTTTCCACATATTCATTTTACGGTCCACGTGACTAATCTCGCACCCCTTAAAGCCGACCTCACAACTTCAAAGGGAGGTAAATTTCAAGAATCTAGAGGCAGAAACGAACTCGGGAGGGTTTGAACACCTGATCTCGTGAGAGGCACTCTTGCAGCCCGCACTATCACGTGAATCACACCCTGAGAGTGAAAAAAAAAAATACAATCTTGAAAGGAGAATAAGAGGTGTAACTCCTTTTACAAAATTATAAATAATTTTAAAACTCAAACTAGTGGCTTGATGATTAGGTGGGCTAGATTAGTTGGCGGGTCAAATCGATGGCCGAGTAAGTGATATTATGGTTAAGTATTCAAAGTTATTTATAAAAATTTGTTATTTTTTCTTGAAAAATATATGAACCAATATAATAGAAATGCTCGAAATAACGTTAAACAAGTAAGAAATGAACATTGTTAGCCATAAGTAAACTACACAATTGTAATTCAGAAGTTAAAGAGAAAGATATGAATATGAAGATCTTAAATCGATTAAGGGTCACTCGAAATAAAAAAGAAGAAATATAACGCCGAAGTAAAGCGAAAAATGAGAGGTGTATCTCCTTGTATAAAATTATAAATAACTTTAAAACTCAAATTAGTGATCAACTCGATGATCGGGTCCATTGGATTAGTTGGTCGGTCAAACCCATGGTCGATATTATGGTTAAATATGAAAAGTTATTTACAAAAAATTATATTTTTTCTTGAAATGAGAAATGATAAGATAAGAATGGTCAAAATAACATTAAACAAATAATAAATTAAATAAATTATTATTTTTATTTTATAAAAATCTTAACATATGACCTTTTCCAGCAAAAATGATAAATCCCTATCTAATTTTTCTTTTTATAAATGTTGTCTTATTTTTAAAAGATGATTATATTTTTCGCTTACAAAATGATATACATTATTCTTGTATATATATATATAACCAAATGAAGATTCCTTTTTTTTTTTTCATTCAAAAATTTAACTTAGTTAAAATAAATTTTATAAATACAATATCTAATTTTAGTTAAGGCTACTATCCTATCTTATTATTGTCTTATTTTTAAAATATATATCATTTATCCTAATTGTACCTTTATTAATTTATTGTACCAACATAGATATAAATACATGTATTATGTATATAAATATAAATATATATATATATATATATATATATATACTCATTTTATTTTATTTTTTAACCAAATAAAATATTTTTTTTTATTTTTAAATAAAAAATTTTAAACATTCTAAATATAATTTTATCTAATTTTGATTAAATTCCTTTATAGTATATAAATTTACTTCTTTAAGGAATATTTTGTCTTACTTTAAAAAGATAAGGATATTTTTTTAGCACAAAATTATTAATTTACACAATTTCCACTTATATATATTATAAAAATTTACTTCTTTTAGAAATATTTGGTTTTAATTTTAAAGTTATGATATATATATTGTATAGAATAATTTTTACGAATATATTAGTCTCACTTTCAAAAAATAAGAATGCTTTTGCTCACAAAATAATTTACACTATTTCACTTTTTGTATAGAGTATAAATATATAAAGAGTGGTGAAACGTGAGATTGGTAGAAGAAATGGAAAGGTGTTGATGCGCTGTCCATGGTTGCCGAAGACTAACCAGAATTCACATACAATGCCACAAACTCAGTAGAGGATAAAAGGGATTACGAGCTCATTAAATATATTGTATAGGAAATATGTCAAATAAATGCTAAAAATTGAAACAAATTAGATGTGACACATTGTGGTGGATCTAAGTTATTCGTGCATCATCGAAGGGTAATTTCTATAAAACTATCATTATATTATGTTAAAAATATTATGTTTACACAAAATGTTATTGATATGTAAGCGTTGACATGATAGTATGGTGTGATCCAGTCACTGGACAGTTAGAGAGTAGCAGTCCAATCTGTATCAGAGAACATATCAAAGGAGGTGAGAGGAACGGTCTCAAGGTGCTCAAAGTATACATGTTAGTATATTATAGTTGTAGTTTTTTAGTTCGTCATTGAATTAGCTAGCTTATAGCATTGTTATTTAATCATTTTCTAATTTTGTCTAAATAAAAATAAGAGAGGATGGTGCAAATGAGGGATGCAAACATCCTAGAGGGTAGTTAGCGACCCAAAAATGATGAGATATTTGATCGGGTTCTTGGGCATTGATCGGGTGGTTATGTCAAATGTTTTAAGGGTCGATACGCAGCCCCACTATAAGAATCATTAGATCATTATGCATGTTGTGCTGAGATTGAGGAGATGCATCGAGAGGCAGCAAATTGTGAGAATAATATCACGTAACAATTGCATGAGATAGTCTAGAGCAACCAGGCCATGTCATAGTAGCTTGAAGCCACGCTGTGCTGGAAATCAGATATTGATGAAATGCTCCTCCAAGTCTCCAACTTCAAGGAGATGCTGCGGATGACTCTTCCTCTCCTTGCCGATGTGGAGATATGAAAGTTTTTGTAAGGAGTAAAAAAAGGATATGATGATCGTGATCACGATCACGACAAATCTAAGGTGCTCATTAGTGTGGACTTTTAGCGAAAAATCTTAGTAGGTCTAGAGAATTTGTAGAAGCAACTTGAAGATTATCATTATAAATAGTTCTTCTACATATTTTTTTTACGAATTGTTGAATGGATTCCAGTGGAGATATAGAACACGGGTATGCATTTTTTAAATAATTCTTTGAGCAAAAATGATAATTATAGTTCAAACATAAGGCTTCATCGTACCTTGTACATGGCAACATCAAACTGAGGCTTTAGATTTGATATTGTATTAAGTTTTGAAGGGTATCTAATACATCCTTACGTAAAACTGAAAGCAATCTTTCTAAATTCCATTCTGATGAGAAAGAATACTAAATGACCTTTATAGGCTAATATGTTCAAGTACTATTTTCCTATAACATTCTCCTAGTATCTAAAGGATACCAACCCAATAAATAGTTACCTGAAAAACAAACATTATAATTGTCTATTTTGGGTGTTGTCAACACTCCATGAGTTGGCTCAATGGTTAGCTTTAGGTAGAGTCCTGCATACAAAATCATGAAAATAGTTAGCAACTATTGATTTTGCTTCAAATAATCTTAGAAAGTACCCGAAAACTCCTCTACAATTGAAAATTAGGCAGGTAAAACTAAGCTTACCTTCATAATTAAAATTACTTAGTTAATTTTAGAACTCAAGTATCCGAATCAGGCATACAAGGTCCAAATTGAGTGGAATCAGTTCCAACACATCTATGACATTGAAGTGTACGCGTCGAAGTCGATGATACCCAAAAACTCCCCTCTATTTGAAAATTAGATGCTTAGAAGTAAAGTCAGTTTCATAATTTATGTACTTAGTTTGTTTCGGAACTCAAGTGTTCAAATTGGCATACGAGGTCCAGATTAAGTGGAGTCACTTCCAAAACATCCATGACATTGAACTGGATGTGTCGAAACTGATGGTTGCCAAAAATTCATCATGGTTTATAGATGGACACTTAAAATCAAAGTTAGATACTTAGAATTGTATCATTTGTTAACTAGCTAACTAGCAATCCTTTTTTCTATCAATTAATTTGTACTTATATTATTCTAAAAATTTTTATTAATTTATTCTATAATTATTATTTTGTATGATCTCTAATGTGTATGATGATGATGACGACAACAACAACAACGATGACGACGATGATGATGGTAATAATGATGATGCATAGTATTTTTCTTTTTTGTATTTTTGTTATGTGGACAAGCCATGTGTATCATACACGATGTGTACACCCTAACATTGATCGAATAGTTCTTATGTACTTATTCTTCATTTTCTTAATGATTATAGCAATGGACCAATAATTATGGTCGAATATGATGTGTGATGAATATGTAATTAGAGGGTTTTCATAGGAACACCTGAATTCTTTTTAATAAAAATTTAAATTCTCTAAGACTTTTAGTGACAATTTAGTTTCGTCACTAAAATATAAGAAATGACTAGTAGTGGACTTAAAACCATCACTAAAAGTTTGGGACAAGACTAATACTAACAGATAAGGGTTCGCCACTAAAAGTCAACATAATAGTGACATATTGGAATCGACCACAAGAAGTCACGCCAATGGTGACGGTTTAGTTTCGTCACTAAAAGAAAAGCAAGGACTATTAGTGACGGACTGAAAACCATGACTAAAAGCCCGGGACAAGATGAATAGTGACAGAGATCGGAATCCCTCACTAAAGGTCATCACAATAGTGACAGTTCCGGATCTATCATTAGTAATATGTTTCTAAGTGATGAATTCAGATTCTTCACTAAAATCTAAGTAGTAGTGGTGAGTTTTCAATTCAAAGTGTTGTGAGTTTTAGTAATGATCATCACTCTTTTAGTAACAGTTGTCAGTTGTCACTAATAGTTTAGTATTAGTGACTATTGTTTGATTCGTGACTAATATTCAGTTGAGACGACAGTTGTTGTTACAATTTAAAACCGTCACTAGGCCATCACTAATAAGTAATAGTGATGATTTCCCATTATTAGTCACAATTTTTTTCGTCACTAAATATCTATTTTTTTATAGTGGGAGTACTATCAAACAAATCATTGTTCCTTATTTTCCAAATATGGTAAATTGAGGCTGTCCACATCATTTCACTAACAATAATAGCAGGACCTGATTTAGTAAGGATTGTCAAAAACTCAACATAGATGTATAAGAGAATTTAGAGACGTAAAGACTTTTCAATATATCTTAATTGGTTCTCGGTCAGGTAACAAACGAGTGATCCTCATCCTCACCATGCACTAGATAGAAAAAAAAAAAAAGCAATAAAAAAGTCTAGCTTTATTTGAATCTAACTTGCATTTTAAATTAAATAATGTATATCTTATAAAGTAAATATCTCCCTAACCATTTATGAATATTCTCATGTTTCACAGTTTTAACTTCTTTAGACTTAACTTTGTAAAGCAAAAGTATTTGGTGTGTATATATATATATATATATATATATATATATATATATATATATATATCATATTCAAAGGCATGTTTCATGTGTGCACTACAATTTGACACTTGGCACATTCGATGGAGATGTTGTGGTCCTAGATGCTAACCCTAATGCACTATAGATTATATCATCTTAATACTATAATACTCAAACACAACAAAAACAATGAAATAGCATGATGAGATCATACACCTCACTTTCTTTCTTTTTTATAAGTATTTGAATGGACATTTGAGTGTTTACCATTTGATTTAATCACCCATTTCCATTAGAACAAGGAATGAGTTGCTGCACACCTCCTTTAATTTGAATAATAATAATAATTTCCACTCAATGAGTTGAGAGAGAGAGTTCCCTTTTTGACTTCCTTAAAAGTGTGTCTCCCCCACAAAATTTGGCTCATTATCTGCCATTAAAATACCATTATATGGGACTTTAAATCTTTAGGTTTGGACTTAATCAATTTCTTTATTGAAGTTCCATCACCGCCACCTTTACACCTAACACCAAAGACCTTAATGGATTTTTTTGGTTCTGTAGTTTACCTAATGACCTTCCTGGGTGTTTGAAATTTTAACATTTGAGTAGTACCATTCCTCTATCAGATAAGCTTTCCCACTTTCCTCTTTCCATTATTTATTCATTGCTTAAGATGACAAATCGTTAACTACTGATTAAAATTTACCAAGAGGGATGGGAGGCGACTGCAGCATCTTCGATTCTTTCCCCCTGCCCTAATCATACTTCCTGGGAATCTTCCCCGCCCTCTATTATTATAAATGGGTCAGAGCCACACAGGGCTCGAGCTAGAGTGGCTCATATCAATTAATACTACCTTGTCAGGGACATTATTTTCGAAAAATTATTAAGTGAATCGAGTCTAACACGCCATTCCTAAACTAACCCAATAATATAAAGATAACTCAAGCAATAACAATTCAATTATTAACAATATAAGCAAAATATTACAAAAAATCGTGTGTTGGTGGTTGGAGTTCCTATGTAATGAAAAAAAATATTACAAAAAATCACATCAGGGAGTCTGAAAGGGTTGGTGGCTAGAGTTCTTATGTAAATCAAAAAAAAAAAAAAATATTACAAAAATTGCACAATCACTCTCACTTTCCATAAAAATTACAAAAAATAAAAATAAAAATCCACAGTTCATTCAGGATCACAATTACAAAAAAAAAAACCATAATTCATATAGTTATTTAACAAAAGAATTGAATTTGAAGTGTCAATTTAATCATTGATTTTAGTAGATTCATTGTTGTGCAATGGAAACATTTATCTTTTATTTAATACAGAATGTTATAAAAATATTAAGCTAATTTTTTATAGACAAAAATTAATGAATTTATTTGATTTTAGATATTCATCAAGTTATTCAACCATATAATTACTTGAAATATATTTTAAAATTTTCTTTGATCCAACCATAAAATTTTATAAAATATAGATTGATATACCCAAATATATCACCTACCATAGGTCAAAACAAAACCAGAGCGCAGCATTAATAAGGGCACTTATTGCCTAGGTCAATCGCCCAATTAGAGTCATTGAAGCTTGCGCTATAATAGTCGGAGCAATCCACACTGATGTTGTAATGGTCAAGAGTGATTCACGTCGGGCCCCATAATGAAAAATCTCCAATGGGTCAAATCTCGTCACTATAAAAGGGGATAATGCTAAAAGACAAAAGTATGACATTCTAACCCAAATTCACTGTTGCTTACAACCTCTCTAGAGCAGTCCCTTAAGCATCGAAGAGATCCCCCGGAGTACACCCCGGGTCCCCCAAGTCACCTTTTTTTTCTGTCTTTTTTAGGGGATTGAGATTGGAAGGTTCATCGGATGTCATTCGACATTTTATTCCGCAACATAGATAAATAATAATATTTTACTTTTGATGCAAAAAATGTATAATTCATTCTAAAAATAATAATAGTACGTTCAAAAAAATAATCATTAGATAATATCATATTTTAGTTTTTAATATATAAAATTGAATGGGAAAAAACAGATAATAGAAAAATATTAATTTACAAAAAAAATTAACTATGATTTTTTTAACCATGGATTTCTTTGCAATATGTTTTGGAAAGAAATTAACTATGATTTTTTTAGGTTATTATGGGAAGGAAAATTAATCATAATTTTTTTTTTATTTGTTTTAAAAAGAGAGTTAATTATATTTTACTTATGTGGTCTAGTGTATGAGTTGTCATCACTTTATTGGGTTAGTCTATTAATGACATGGTGGACGCAATCTTATTTTTCCACTTCAAACACTTGCTTATTTAAAATCTTTCCCATGTAGAAGGAGATGAATAGGTTGTGCTTGTGTTAATAAGTTATTGGTAAAACTTTGTTTGCTCATAGGTAATGGGATCGTAAATGTCTTTATCCTATATTTTAAAGTATGGATTTTAAATATTAAATTTTATTTTGTGTGGATTTAACTAAAATACAATATAAAATTCTATTAAGTTTGTTTCAAATTTACAAAAATTTAAATTTATGTTTCCAAATTTATACTATCAAACATTACTTTAAAAAGATAATATGTTTGTGCCCCCATGGGCATGACGCGGTGGAAAGACATTAGCACGTAAGAAGGAGTATCGAGAGTTCAATTCCAAATAGATATACTCACAGAACCAATGGTACCTTTGATTGGTGAGAATTTACTCTGTGAGCCAGCAGGGACCGTGGATGGTGAGAGTTCGCTCTGTGAGTTAGCGGGGATCGTGGATGGTAAGAGTTCTCTGTGAGCCAGTGGGGACCATGGATGGTAATGGAGATATGTCTCGGGGGTTGGATTGGCCGAACGTCTAACTGATGCACGGAAGTCGTGTTTGCATTCTGAACTTTACCTAATCAGTGAGAACTAGGGGGAGGACGCTGATATGTAGGTTTGGTGCCGCACTAGGGGATTTGAAGAGTTTGTTGGTGACTTGAGTTCCTATGTAATAAAAAAAAAAGATAATATGTTTGTAATTTCTTTTGCAAAAAACAGAGTGTGTATTTTATGAAAATATTTTTGTTTAGTTTGCACTATTAGATTTTTAGGAAGAAAAAATGATTTCTTCACATAAGATTTAAGACTCACCAATCATAAGATGACATGTTAATAATTGAACTTTGAGAACTCTAAAATAATGTAGGACCAATATCATTCAGAGACACAACAAATTATACTTTTCAATTACATGATATTTTATGATCATTAGGTATTCTTATGTGAAAAAATCATTCCTTGTATATTTTTATCTTTTTTAAGAATGTAAAAAAAAATGTTCATATTATTATTTAGTTTAATATGTACGTATGAACAATGTACGAAGAATGAAAACTAGGTAATATCTTGCAAAATTTTAATCATTATAAATAAATAAATAAAAATCAACACATAATAGTCTAATTGACCAAAATACATGGGGTAACATGGTCCAAAAATTTAACTATTATGCTTTACTGTTATAAAATAAAAAAAACTCACTTTTTTATAATTAATTCCTATATTTATTATTATAATAATTTTTTATTTACTTGGAAGCTACATTATACTTACTTTTATCGCAAAAGGTATCTCATCTCCTTTGTAAAACCTTTTTAGGATTTGAACTCAAAACATCCAAGATAGAATTTGAAAGCTTCAACAATAGGAATGTCCCTTGAGGGGTTTAATAAATATATTGATGGTGTGTAATAATGATAATTGTCGCAACATTCCGGAGAAGGGTTTGAAATGATGTATTGTAGTAATATTGATGGTTTGATAGAGTCGTCACTAACTTGTTATTTTCATAGGTGTGGTTAGTTCACCTAATTACTACTCGTTGGCTGGTTTCTAAACTAATCTTAAGGTCAAAAAACCAGTAGTCTAAATCTGCTTTTACCAAAACTAAATTAGGAGTACAGTTATACGAGGAAACGATATTAGCACCCCCTACACATCCATTCTACGAACGGTACCTAATTAACTACAAATTATCCTATTTCGAATCATATGGTCTTTAATTAACTCCTAAACAAACCAATAATTAAATACTAAAATTTCAAAAGAAAATATAAAATCAAGTGCGATTTAAAAATGTCTAATAAAACCTCTAAATGAGGGGATCTTATTAGATAAAGTCCTTTTAGAATTGATATAAGTGAGGTCTAAAACACCTCTTTACCCTTTATTTTATCATCGGGACACATACAAAAAAAAAAGGATATATATAAATAATAAACATATAAATTAATCATATAAATTTACAAATTTAAGAAAAAGGGCTTTTGAATATTCCTAGATTTCCAAAAAAATTTCATGATTTTTCTTACAATTTCCAAGAATTTTTTTGCAATTTTATGTGATTTTTAAAGAATTTTTCCATTTTAATTATTTTTGATATTTTAGTTTCCTTTTTTTTTTTGAGTTCTCTAAGTCAAAAATGACTCAAAGAATTTTTGTTTATTTTTCTAATTTAAAGTAAATTTTCCTGATTTTTCAACTATTTTGCCAATTTTTGAAAATTAAAATGAATTTAAAAAAATTAAATTAAAAAGATGTAACGTGTGGTCCAAGACAAGTTAGACTGGTTCAGTCAGTTTGAACTGGGTGAACGCGTCAACCTGACTTAACCTGCGTCAAATTGGGTTGATCTAGTTCGGGAAAGAAGCAAAGACTGATTGCCACGTGTCAACCACCAATAGTGACACATGGTGGCGAGAAATACTTTTATTTTTATTGTTTTTATTTTTGAAAATTTGTAGTAGGATGACATCAACATGACGTCATTCTTTACATGGCAAAGAATGATGGATGTTGGATATTTGACACAGATCGCTGATGTGGCAATGATTAAGTCGTTTAGAGAAAACACACATTGGATAACTAGGACTGCGCCACGTCGCTCTTCCAAATGCGCGGTCCTAATTGCGCCATGTGTCATCGTCCATACGATGACATGTTTCTCACTAATTTTTTTTTTTTTTTAAAAAAATCTTATGAACATTATTTTCTTTTCTTTTCTTCTACTTTTTTTATTTTTGAAGATTTTTTTAAGTTTTAATTGGTTTTAAAAAAAAACACTATTTAGGGAATCTGAGAGAATCCTATTTCGATACTTTAATTTTGAGTGAATTAAATCATTTGAAGTGATCATTGACATCTCAAGATTCTACGAACTTACCCAATTACACATTTTACCATTTACTATTAATTGAACTTTTCAAAACAAGTCTTGTATCAAAATGAGACAAAGTATAGGATGCTTACTCGTTCAGTTCCTTATTTCTTACTGTTTCTGATGCTTCCTCCTCTTGTTTCTTTTCAACAATTCTGAGCTACTCTTCTTTCCTTTGCTGCTTCTCACCCACTCCCAATTGTTGAACTTTGGCTTCTTTCACTCTCAATTGTACAAACATTTCCCTATTTTTCTCCTTTCATACTTTTCAATCTCAACCTTACAACCTTTCCTATTTCACTCCTTTCATTTTCAAATTTTTTTCCTCCATTTTTTTCACCCCTCACCATTCTTTGAATATCACTATTTATAGGTCCAAGGAAATGTAACCCATTAACTCCGATGGATCATATTTGATTGATCAATCTAATTGGTAACAAATTGATTAATTTTTTTAAAATTTTAATTTTGATTTGCAATTACCACCCATTTCCAACTGAAATCTCTTCTTATGATATGTGTGTAGGTGCTAGCATAGAGAAGTTAGCTCACCAGGATTTTATTATTTTATTAATTTTTATTTTCCTTGTAATATTTATTTATTTTTTGAAATTCTAAAAATAAATATTTACAAAATAATGTATGAATTTGAATATGTACGACGAGAGTAATAAAATGATAAGGCTAATTTTTGCTATAAAGAGCAACAGACAAAATTGGGTGTCTACAGTTGCCCTGTTTTATAGGTTTGTTGCTTAGGATGACAGGAAGACATGTTTCTTGGCATCCTATAATAACAAATCTATAAAGACATGAGACACAAATTTTGGACTGGATGTTATATAAGAAAACCCTAGCAAAAGAGAATGTAGGGATTTACAAGGGTGCATGGAATCTAAGTCAATTCAACATGCTCACAAAGTAAGGCGTAAATTGTCCAAATTTATGAAGAGATCGCTACTTTGGTTTTGGGAACTATTCCACGTATCTTCAAGGTAGACAAATAGGATTAGGAAGAACTTCTACTCGGATTTAGGAGTTAATGTTACATGCCTCTAAAGTAGACAAATAAGATTTGATAAAATGACTACTCAAATTTGGGAACTAATGTCACATGCCTCCGAAGTAGACAAATAAGATTTAGTAAATAACTACTCAAATTTGGGAACTATTTTCATATGCCTCTTAAGTAGACAAAAATATTTAAGAAAACTACTACTTGGATTTGGAAACTAATGTCATATACCTTTGAAGTAGACAAATAAGAAATGAGAAATGACTACTTGGATTTGGAAACTGATGCCACATGCCTTTGAAGTAGACAAATAAGATTTAGGAAATGTCTACTTGGATTTGGGAACTAATGTCACATGCCTCCAAAGTAAACAAATAAAAAGTTGGGAAATAACTACTTGAATTTGGGAACAAATGTCACGCCCCAAACCCGAAAATGGGTCCCAAGGTGTGATTTAGTAACCTAACATGTCCCTGTATAATCATACTACCATCTATAATACTACACAATATAAGGGTCCAACCCCATAGGGTTCACGCATACCCCATTCACAATCGCATACACAATATACGTAGTGGAATAATTCAACTTAATACATTCATAACACCATATCAGAGTCTATACAAAACTAGGATCTAGTCCCATAATACAACACATACCCCCGAGCGCCTACATAACCCAAAAATGACAACCTGACCGAAGATTAGTACTCACACAAGTACTTCTACAAAGTTAACCAACAACCACACTCCTGAAACACTAGGACGCTAGTGTCGGCTACTCGAAGGACCTAGCAAATATTTGTATAATAGGGGTGAGACACCTCTCATTAAGGGAGAAACAAGTTATATCAGTGTGTGGATATATGAGTGTTATTTCAACAGTAAAACATAAACATTTCACAATTCCAGTATTTTCACAATACAGTTCCAATATATCTCACAAAACATAATCAAACTATCCAGTGTCGTCACACTCTTCGGTCTAAGCCAGCCGCATTACACGGCGCCCCCGGTAACCTGGCATAGCATAAGCTTCCACGACGTTGTATCGGTGCTAACCTGGTGAACCCACACCCTTCAGTGATCAACCGGTATAGAAAGTGATATTTCACACTCTCCGCCTATGGTATCATTCTGACCTGCCTCCATAATCTAAGCCTTCAGGGATAAGCCAGCGCGCTTTGATTATCGTCAGCGTTCGAGCTGATTCCCACTCGACATTTTCACAAAACCTGGAATAATTTGGAGCTCCCGTTCCTGTATCTCATTTCAACAACTCATAGCTTACGGTAGTTAATCGGCATGCTTTTTCACAAAACACATCATTCAATACAACAGTTCATTCCACACTTATTTGGGTAAACAAATAATCTCATATTCGATATTCAGAAAATACAGTTTAACATAATCAAAGGTACGGTCATCTCTACATTACAATTTAATCATATATATAGTTTTCCAAAAAAAATGGAGATGATACCCGAAACCCCCAATCTTCCCAAAACTGTAAACCCGAAAATCCTGTAATTTCACCCGATCAATTTTCCCAAATAAGTAACCAAAACATTCGTATAATCATAAATCACAGTTTTACCGATTCAGATTACAAAAATAATTGATATAAATAGAAACCCCTTACCTTTCCCTGAAAATCAAAACATGAACTTAATCGATCCAAAACAACAATACAAGATCCCCAAAACCTAAAAACCGAAGAACAATACTTCAATATAATCCCAACCACTACAGATCTACCAAACCGAAAACAAATTCAGACCCTTACCTCAATTTTGGAACAAAACCTGAAAATCCTCAAAACGAAGATTTGATCCACTATAACTGTAGAGATTCTCTTTCTGATCCCCGTAGCAATGTCAGATCATTGATTCGAGTAACAAACGGCCTGAAACCTTAGAGAGCGACTCTCCTTCGAATTCCAGAGAGAGAGAGGATTTCTGATTTCTTAGCAACTACGCAAGTGAATAGGATATTTATAAACCTCTGACCGCCAAACTCATCGACGAAGTGGAGTGCTCGTCGACGAGCAAAAAAATGGCATTCATCGACAACGACATGGCCTCGTCGACAAGCCTAAGATTTCATAATTCCCAAAATCTCTCTGTATTCACTCATCGACGAACCTCTGAATTTCGTCGCCGAGCTGTAGAAGGGACTTCATTGACGAGAGAAGGAGCCTCATCGATGAGCCCTACTATTTTCAACTTTTAAATTCCTTCCACTTTTCTTATTTATTTAATCCAAAATTTTCGGGTCGGGTTCTTACAACCTCCCATCCTTACAAAAATTTCGTCCTCGAAATTTGCAATCTTTTACTCGTTAACTCACCAATATACCAAAACGCACACCCGATTTTAGGAAGAGTCGGAGGCCACCCACATAGCAGCCCCGTCCCAAATATATTACATACCCTCACTTATGGCAGAGGAATACCGTGGTTACATACACAGTGTCTTGGGAGCGCACAATATTACAAAAATCTCCTAGAAACTAACCACACATCACTCTAAATAATAGATACATGACATACGTATCCAAACCATTCATGTAAACATCACTCCTTAAAATAGTTCTGTATATTTCTGGCATATTTCTGTCTTTAATTCCCAAGAAACTTCCTCAATTGCGTGATTCCGCCACAGCACTTTCACCAACAATATCTCCTTGGTACGCATTTCAGGTCCAGAATCTGAACGATTATCTCCTCATATGCTAAAGCATCCCCAGTCTCTAAAGATTCATAACTAATCACATGCGATGGATCTAGCACGTACCTCCTAAATATGGATATGCAAAACACATCATGGATCCTAGAAAGCGTTAGGGGTAGTACAATTCTGTAGGGCTACCAAACCCACTCGTTCAAGTACCTCGAATGGTCCAATATACTTCGAGCTCAACTTTCCCTTCTTCCCGAATCTCGTCACTCCTTTCATCAGAGCGATTCTCAGGAATATCTTACCCCCCACCTCAAATTCCAGCTTACGATGGCACACATTCACGTAACTCTTCTGCTGACATTAAGCTGATTTAATTTTATCCCTGATCCATCTGACCTTCTCATAAGCCTGATGTACGAGCTCGGGACCCAATACCTGCCATTCACTGACCTCATCCCAGTACAGAGGAGATCGACACCTTTGACCATATAATTCCTTGAATGGTGCCATCCCGATACTAGCTTGGAAGCTATTATTATAGGCGAACTTCACTAATGGTAGAAACTAAATCCAACTATTGCCGAAGTCTAACACACATGCCTGTAACATATCCTCCAAGATCTGGATCGTCCTCTCTAAGTGTCCATCAGTCTGGGGGTGGAACGCTATACTGAAAGTAAACTTCATCCTCAGTGCTTCATATAAGCTCTTCCAGAATTGAAAAGTGAATCTTGGGTCTCAATCTGAAACAACGGACACCGATACCTTGTGCATTCTAACTATCTCCTGCACGTATAGGTCTGCTAGCCTACTTAAAGGGTAACTAACCTTCATTGGCACAAAGTGAGCCGATTTAGTTAACCTGTCAACGATCACCCAGATTGCATTCTGCCCGTGAACTACTGGTGATAACCCGGTGACAAAGTTTATGAAGATGTGCTCCCATATTCACTTTGGGATACTCAATGGTTGCAACGGCCTTGTCGGCCTATGATGTTTAGCTTTTACCTGCTGACACGTCAAACATTGCTTCACAAATAGAGCAATCTCCCTTTTCATGCCACTCCACCAGAATGATTTGCGTAAATCCTGATACATCTTCGTGTTACCCAGATGTACCATATACAAGGAATGATGTGCCTCCTCCAAAATTGTCCTCCTTATCCCCTCGTCAATTAGAACACACAATATGGTTCCAAATCTCAGCACACCTCCCTTAAAGATGTTAAAATCTGCTGCCAACCCTACCGCACTTTCTTTACAACCTTGACTAACTCCTCATCATTAACTTGCGCGGCTTTAATCCTCTCTAATAATGTCGGCTGGATCACCAAGCTAGCAATGAAAGCCTGATGATTACCATCCCCCAATTCCATGCCAAGGTCTCCAAATCCTGTCTGATATGATGATGACCTACTGCTGCAGATACTGATGCGTGCCCTGACTTCCGACTCAATGCATCAGTTACTATGTTAGCTTTCCCCGGATGATAGCTAATGGTGCAATCGTAGTCATCAATTAGTTACATCCACCTTCTCTTCCTTATGTTCAACTCTTTCTGCGTGAAAAAGTATTTAAGACTCTTCTGATCCGTAAAGATTTCACATTGTTCACCATATAAGTAGTGTCTCCAGATTTTCATCACATATACTATTGCCGCCAACTCTAGATCATGCATAGGGTAATTCTTCTCGTACTCCTTGAGTTGCCGGGAAGCATAAGCAATTATTTTCCCCTATTGCATCAGCACACATCCCAAATCCTTCAAAGATGCGTCACTATATATCACAAAACCACCGTCCCAGATGAGATGGTCAAAACTGGAGCAGTGACCAATTGATGTTTTAACTCTTGGAAACTCTGCTCACAATCATCCGTCCAAAAAAATTTCACATCCTTCCTCATTAACCGTGTCAGAGGGCTAGACAATTTAGAGAATCCCTCCATGAACCGCCAGTAATACCTAGCCAGTCCTAGGAAACTCTGAACTTCCTGCACACTCTTCAGCTTCACTCAGTCAACCACTGCTTCAATCTTACGTGGATCAACTGAGATACCACCTCGACACGACATGGCCTAGAAATGCGATCTGCTTCAACCAGAACTCACATTTCTTCAGTTTAGCGTACAACTTCCTTTCCCGCAGTACTTGAAGCACTAACCTCAGATGGTTTTCATGCCCTTCCGAACTCCTAGATTATACTAGAATATCATCAATGAATACCACTACAAACTGGTCCAGGTATTCATGGAAAACCCTATTTATTAGGTCCATAAATATCGTCGGAGCATTAGTCAACCCAAAAGGCATAACCAAAAACTCGTAGTGACCATATCTAGTTCAAAAAGAAGTTTTCACAACATCCTCAGTTTTAACTTTCACCTTATAATACCCGGATCATAAATCAATCTTCGAGAAGACCTGCGTTCCCTGCAACTGGTCAAATAGATCATTTATACAAGGCAAAGGGTATCAGTTCTTCACTGTTACCTTGTTGATCTCATGATAATCAATGCACATTCTCATTGACCCGTCCTTCTTCTTCACGAACAATAACGGAGCTCCCTAGGGTGAAACACTAGGTCTGACAAAGCCCTTATCCAGTAGTTCCTATAACTGCTCCTTCAACTCTTTAACTTCAGTTGGAGGCATCCAGTATGGACCTTTAAAAATTGGTGCCTTGCCTAGCAGTAATTTAATAGCGAACTCCCCCTCACGATTAGGAGGTAAACCGAGTAAGTCTTCCAGGAACACATTCAGAAATTCGTTAACCACTCGGATATCCTCGAGCTTCAGATCATCCTGAGGTGGTTCCTTCACACAAACTAGGTACCCTTGACACCCATCCAAGAGTAATTTTCTCGCCTGCATTGTCGAAAGAATATGTGGCATCGAACGTACACACGATCCTACAAACTCACATTTCGATTCTCCAAGAGGTCTGAACACCACCACCTTCTTACGATAGTCAATAACAGCAAAAATGGAAGATAACCAATCCATCCCCAATATAACATCAAAACCAAACATCTCATACACTACCAAATTCACTTGTAGTGACCTTCCCTGTATTACCATTGGGCAGTTCCCTAGCATCTTTCTACAAATCACCACACTCCCAAACGGTGTAGCCGCAGACATCCCCCTATCCATCACTTGGGTTTCAACCCCACACAGTTTCACAAAGTTTGCAGATATAAAGGAGTGAGTTGCTTCTGAATCGAATAAGATAACAACTTTATTTGAAAGCAGCAATATGGTACCTGCCACCACGTTTCCAGCATGCTCTGCATCGGCTGGAGTAAGCGAGTACACTCTCGCCTGAGCTGTATTTCCCTGAAAGTTTCCTCGAGGCACTTGATTATTTCCCCGATTCTAACTCAGTGCAGGTGTATCATTCATCTGCGAACGACAATCACAAATCCTATGCCCTGATTTTCCACGGGGGTAACAATTGCCCCCAAACGGCTGGCATTCTCTATCATACCATCTTTTGCACCTGGTACAACGCTCATGAGGTCAGTTCCCTTGTGGACCCTATGGTTTCGTACCCTGGAGATTACCTAAACCGTAGTTCCTCTTCTTCCACTAACCCTGACAAGAACCAATCTGAGAACCAGAAGACATTGACCTCTTTTTTTGATCCTATACCACCTCATCCTCTAGGAGACCAGCCTCAACTTCGACGACTTTATCCACCAGAATAGGAAACTCCTAAATCTGCAGCATTCCCACTAGCCTACGAATATCCTTCCTCAGACCCTTTTTGAACCTTCAAGTCTTCTCATACTCGTTCAAGATCAAACACGGGCAAAGCGAGATAGCTCAATGTATCTAGCTGCATAACTCTGCACTGTCAGGGTCTCCTGAGTCAGACATGAGAATTCATCTGCCTTTGCATCACGGATGGAATTCAGGAAGTATCTCTCAAAGAATACCTCCTTAAAATGGCCCCACATCATCCCTAATGAATCAATTCTCTGCTCCTCAAGCAGACTCACAGCCATCCACCACCTTTCAGCTTCTCCTGCCAGTTGAAACGTAGCATAGAGAATTTTCGGCTCGTCAGTGCAGTGCAGAACTTACAGTATCTTTTTTATCTTTTGCACCCACTTCTTCACCACAATCAAGTCGGACCCTCCAGTAAACATCACAGGATGCATGCAGGTGAACTTCTCAATGGTGCAACCCGCAGCCGTAGGTGGACGCTCCTGTCCCCTAACACTTTGCTCGATCTCCCGCATAATTTGTTTGGTCAATCCCCGAGGCATGGAAGGAGACCCTTCACTCGCAGTCCCATCCGAGCTACTATCCCAGTTGCTATCCTTGGGCTCCATTCTGAAATAGGGTAGGAATAGATTAGTATTTCTTTATCATAGAAAAATTACCACAATCATTGCAGAATAATCATGTTAACTTCTAGACTCTCAGGTCCAGGTCTGCCCTAACGCACAAACATGAAACGATCAATGGTTTGCTGTGATTTTACTGAAATAGTCATTTGAGGAAAAACACAGAACACCGTCAATGAATCCTTGTCAAGCTATAAGACAACCTCGACCTACTCTACCCATTCCCTACATTCCTATACTCTGGTATGTTCACAAAATCACGCCTAACCAAGTCTACAAGACCTAACAACCTAGTTAGCTTTAATACCAAACTTGCCACGCCCCAAACTGGAAATGGGCCCCAGGGTGTGATTTAGTAACCTAACATGTCCCTGTATCATACTACCATCCATAATACTTCATAATATAAGGGTCCGACCCCATAGGGTTCACGTATACCCCATTCACAATCACATACACAATATACGCAACGGAATAATTCAACTTAATACATTCATAACACCATACCAGAGCCTATACAAAACTAGGATCTAGTCCCACAATACAACACATACCCTCGGGTGCCTACATAACCCAAAAATGACAACCTAGCCAAAGATCAGTACTTACACAAGTGCTTTTACAAAGCTAACCAACAACCATGCTCCTAAAACTCTAGGGCGCTAGTGTCGGCTGCTCGAAGGACCTAAAAAACATTTGTATAATAGGAGTGAGACACCTCTTATTAAAGGAGACACAAGTTATATCAGTGTGTGGATACATGAGTGTTATTTCAACAGTAAAACATAAACATTTCACAATTCTAGTATTTTCACAATACAGTTCCAGTATATCTCACAAAACACGATCAAACTATCTAGTGTCGTCACACTCTTCGGCCTAAGCTAGCCGCATTACACGGCGCCCCCAGTAACCTGGCATAACATAGGCTTCCATGGCATTGTACAAGTGCTAACCTTGTGAACCCTCACCCTTTGGTGATGAATCGGTATAGAAAGTGATATTTCACACTCTCCGCCTACGGTATTATTCCGACTCGCCTCCACATCTAAGCCTTCGGGGATAAGCCAACGCGCTTTGATTATCTTCGGCATTCGAGCTGATTCTGACTCAGCATTTTCACAAAACCTAGAATAATTTGGAACTCCCGTTCCTATATCTCATTTCAACAGCTCACAGCCTACGGTAGTTAATCGACACGCTTTTTCAAAAAACACATCATTTAATACAACAATCCATTCCACACTTATTTGGGTAAACAAATAATCTCATATTAGATACTCTAAAAATACAGTTTAACATAATCAAAGGTACGGTCATCTTTATATTACAATTTAATCATATATATAATTTTCCAATAAAAATGGAGATGATACCCGAAACCCCCAATATTCCCAAAAACTGTAAACTCGAAGATTTCGTAATTTCACTTGATAGATTTTTCCAAATAAGTAACCAAAATAGTCATATAATCGTAAATCACAGTTTTACCGATTCAGATTACAAAAATAACTGACATAAATAGAAATCCCTTACCTTCCCCAAAAATCGAAGCATGAACTTAATCGATTGAAAACAATGACACAGGATCCCCAAAACCTAAAATCGAATAACAATACTTCAATATAATCCCAACCACTATAGATCTACCGAACTGAAAACGAATTCAAACCCTTACCTCGTTTTTGGAACAAAACTCGAAAATTCTCAAAACGAAGACCTCATCCACTATAACTATAGAGATTCTCCTTCGGATCCCTTTAGCAACGTCGGATCGTTGATTCGGGTAACAAACGACTTGAAACCTTAGAGAGGGAGTCTCCTTCGAATTCTAGAGAGAGAGAGAGAGGATTTTTTATTTCTTAGCAACTAAGCAAGTGAATAGGATATTTATAAACCTTTGACCTGGATAGACTCGTCGACGAAGTGGAGTTCTCGTTAACAAGCAAAAAAAGGGCGTTTGTCAACGATGGCGTGGCTTCGTCAACAAGCCTGAGATTTCAGAATTCCCAAAATCTCTCAGTATTCACTCGTCAACGAACCTCTGAATTTCGTTGCCGAACTATAAAAGGGACTTCGTCGACGAAAGAATGAGCCTCGTTGATGAGCCTTGCTGTTTTCACCTTTTAAATTCCTTCCCCTTTTCTTATTTATTTTATCCAAAATTCTCAGGTCAGGTTCTTGCAACTAATGTCACATATTTCGAAGGTAATCAGACCATCACAACTTGCAAATCACAACTTAAAAAGTGACTACCCGAATATCTGAGGTAGACATCATAACTTGAAAACAAACTACTTGAATTTCCAAAGTAGACAAATAAGATTTGAGAAAATGACTACTTATATTATAAAGAATTAGCCCTTATACCCTAAGTAGAACACATGCCATTCTAATTTATGGAATGCAATGAATTAAAGGTTTGAGAAATGGAATGAACATTATTCAGAAAATCTATGAAAGATATTTGTATGATATAAGCATTATGAAGCATAATGTGTGGACACATCTTAGCTCTACTTATGCAATGGTAACACTCTACTAAATGCATATGGGATGCTTCCTATCACTGTTAATGTTATGCATGCAAGGCATGAAGATGCTGAAATCTCCTCTCTAGGTATGCTCGTGGACCAACTTCTATCTAATCAACAGACAAGATTCTAAAACCAATCTTTGTCATATTTTAACTTCCCTACAATTTTTTTCAAATTCAAATTTGTCAAGAGGAGGGTTTATGCTTTGCCAATGATGCTCCTATTAACAAATTTAAGGGGAACTATACTCTTAAGTAGAAGAAATCACTAATGAGGGTTTAACTTATCTCTAGATCTTGTCTTCTAAAAAACTTGGTATAACATCCACCGTAGGTCACTTGGACCAAGCTACTCAAGTTTACAGCTTGACTTGTCAGTCTCAAGAATGTCGATTAGCCAATACCTCCTTGAACTCTTCTAGTGATAGAACCCTTTTAAGGACCATATTCTTAAAGTTTAAATCATTTTGAAATTAAATGAATAAGCATGCAATGAAATAACACAATCTCATTAAGGATATAAATGAAATGGTCAAACCTATCTATTCACCTAGTTTTTGTGCCTGATTACTAGGAGATGGCTTTACCAGTACTCTAGCAACGTCCAACCTTGATGTTAACTTAAAGAATCAAATCAATGGGCAAAAATTTTTATTTTCACCTTCTTTAGACTTACTGATAATCTTCTTTTTCTTCTCCTAGGAAAAAGTAGAATTGGAACTACTCATCTGCTGCACCCGCCTCTTTACAATTCCACTATAAATTTGATGTATACTTTCGATAGTACCTTCTTTATCAGTGTTCTAGAGCTCATTTCAGCCTTTCCATCCCGATTTGTGATTCGTGTCTTATCGAGTATTTTAATTAGTATTTCAATCTCAAAGTGGACTTTAAGACATGGAATGAAATGTAGGCTAAGAATACAGGTTTCCAAAAGAACAGGGAAGCTAAGACTCAAAAAGCCTCCCTAAAATGACATGTCTGCCTCTAGTCGTGCAAAAATTTGACTGAACTTGTTCCTTTGAAAAAAATGCCTACGTACCTTATTAGAATATTAGGTCATGTTGTAGTTCAAGCTTTATTGATCTTGACAATTCATTTAAGGTACTAGTGCAAACCAATGAGGTCAAGACTTTCGTTTTGGACCCTAATGTAGATTGGGGGTATAGGCTCAAGAAGAAAAAGATTTAATAAGGCCCAAAGTGTGACGCGCCGATTTTCACACCATTTTTTTAAATATATATTAAATCAATAATACTCAAACATCGGCCACGTCAAAATCTCTGATACTGTATCAGCATAACCCAACTCGAAATGGGTATCGGGTAATCAGTCAAACTTATATAAACAACTTTAACAGTGGAAGTCAATAATTACAAATCATCTAGAATGCAAATACCCAGAGTAATATAGATCCATATATATATATACAGGTCTAACCCATTTCCAAAACAGCAAAACATCCTAGGGGTAACATACATCCCTAGCTCAAACACTCACCATGTCTATCAGGGTGTAGGCTCCCCTCTATCTCGGGGCTCTATCTCCTGGTCTATCACGATTCCCTAAAATATTTAGATATTTGGGTGAGACACATCTCAGTAAGACGGAATAAATTATTTACAGTGTGTGACAATAAGAGTTTTGTTATATCCAAATATTCTCATTTCAGTGATGATACCATTTAAGAAAATAATATGCCAATTATACTTCAAAATCATATAGAAAATAAATTATTTTCAGTGGAAAGGCATCAGCACGTAAGAAGGAGCATTGAAGGTTCAATTCTAGGTAAATACACTCACGGAGCCAACAATATTTGTAGATGGTAAGAATTTACTCTGTGAGTTAACAGAGACCGTGAATGGTAATGGAAATGTGTCCCGAAGGTCGGATTGGCCGAACGTCCAATTGACGCATGGAAGCCGTGTCCGCATTCCAGAATTTACCTGATCAGTGAGACCTAAGAGAAGGACGTTGATCTGTTAGTTTGGTGCCGCACTAAGGGGTCCGAAGGGCTTGTTGATGGTTGGAGTTCCTATGTAATCAAAAGAAAAATATTACAAAAAATCGCATCAGGGGGTCTGAAAGGCTCGTTGGTGGCAAGAGTTCTTATGTAAATCCAAAAAAAAAAAAAAAATACAAAAATTGCACAATCACTCTCACTTTCCATAAAAATTACAAAAAAAAAAAAAAAATCCACAGTTCATTCAGGATCACAATTACAAACAAAAAAAAAAGAAAAAACCATAATTCATATAGTTATTTAACAAAAGAATTGAATTTGAAGTGTCAATTTAATCATTGATTTTAGTAGATTCATTGTTGTGCAATGGAAACATTTATCTTTTATTTAATATATAATGTTTTAAAAATATTAAGCTAATTTTTTATAGACAAAAATTAATGAATTTATTTGATTTTAGATATTCATCAAGTTATTCAACCATATGATTACTTGAAATATATTTTAAAATTTTCTTTGATCCAACCATAAAATTTTATAAAATATAGATTAATATACCCAAATATATTACCTACCATAGGTCAAAATGAAACCAGAGCGCAGCATTAATAAGGGCACTTATTGCCTAGGTCAATCGCCCAATTAGAGTCATTGACGCTTGCGCTATAATAGTCGGAGCGATCCACACTGATGTTGTAATGGTCAAGAGTGATTCACGTCGGGCTCATAATGACAAATCTCCAACGGGTCAAATCTCGTCACTATAAAAGGGGATAATGCAAAGAGACAAAAGTATGACATTCTAACCCAAATTCACTGTTGCTTACAACCTCTTTAGAGCAGTCCCTTAAGCATCGGAGAGATCCCCCGAAGTACATCCCAGGTCCCCCAAGCCACCTCTTTTTCTGTCTTTTTCAGGGGATCGAGATCGGAAGGTTCACCGGAGGTCATACGACATTTTTATTTTGCAACATAGATAAATAATAGTATTCTACTTTTGATGCAGAAAAAGTATAATTCATTCTAAAAATAATAATAATACGTTCAAAAAATAATCATTAGATAATATCATATTTTAGTTTTTAATATATAAAATTGAATGGGAAAAAACAAATAATAGAAAAACATTAATTTACAAAAAACAAATTAACTATGATTTTTTTAACCATTAATTAACCATGGATTTCTTTGCAATTTGTTTTGGAAAGAAATTAACTATGATTTCTTTAGGTAATTATGGGAAGGAAAATTAATCATAATTTTTTTTAAATTTTTTTTAAAAAGAGAGTTAATTATATTTTACTTATGTGGTCTAGTGTATGAGTTGTCATCACTTTATTGGGTTAGTCTATTAATGACGTGGTGGACGCAATCTTATTTTTTCACTTCAAACACTTGCTTATTTAAAATCTTTCCCATGTAGAAGGAGATGAATAGATTGTGCTTGTGTTACTAAGTTATTGGTAAAACTTTGTTTGCTCATAGGTAACGGGATCGTAAATGTCTTTATCCTATATTTTAAAGTATGGATTTTAAATATTAAATTTTATTTTGTGTGGATTTAACTAAAAAATAATATAAAATTCTATTAAGTTTGTTTCAAATTTACAAAAATCTAAATTTATGTTTCCAAATTTATACTATCAAACATTATTTTAAAAAGATAATATGTTTGTGCCCCCATGGGCATGATGTGGTGGAAATACATCAGCACGTAAGAAGGAGTATCGAGAGTTCAATTCCAGGTAGATACACTCACAGAGCTAGTGATACCTTTGAATGGTGAGAATTTATTCTATGAGCCAGCGGGGACCGTGGATGGTGAGTGTTCACTTTGTGAGCCAGTGGGGACCGTGGATGGTAATGAAGATGTCCTGGGGGTTGGATTGGCCAAATGTCCAACTGATGTACGGAAGTTGTGTCCGTACTCCAGACTTTACCTGATTAGTGAGACCTAGGGGGAGGACGCTAATTTGTAGGTTTGGTGCCCCACTAGGGGATTCGAAGGGTTTGTTGGGGACTGAAGTTCCTATGTAATAAAAAAAAATAATATATCTGTAATTTCTTTTGCAAAAAAAAAAAAGAGTGTGTATTTTATGAAAATATTTTTGTTTAGTTTGCACTATTAAATTTTTAGGAAGAAAATATGATTTCTTTACATAAGATTTAGGACTCACCAATCATAAGATGACATGTTAATAATTGAACTTTAAGAACTCTAAAATAATGTAGGACCAATATCATTCGGAGCCACAACAAATTATACATTTCAATTATATGATATTTTATGATCGTTATGTTATAAATCTTATGTGAAAAAATCATTCCTTGTATATTTTTATCTTTTTTAAGAATGTAAAAAAAATGGTCATATCATTATTTAGTTTAATATGTACGTAAATTCGAGTAGCATTATGATAATGCCTTGATTTATGTATGAACAATGTACGAAGAATGAAAACTAAGTAATATCTTGCAAAATTTTAATCATTATAAATAAATAAATAAAATCAACACATAATAGTCTAATTGACCAAAATACATGGGGTAACATGGTCCAAAAATTTAACTATTATGCTTTACTGTTATAAAATAAAAAAATCTCACTTTTTTATAATTAATTCCTATATTTGTTATTATAATAATTTTTTATTAAAATATAATAATTTTTTATTTACTTGGAAGCTACATTGTACCTACTTATATCGCGAAAGGTATCTCATCTCCTTTTTCATACCTTCTTAGGATTTGAACTCAAAACATCCAAGATAGAATTTGAAAACTTCAACAATAGGAATGTCCCTCGAGGGGCTTTATAAATATATTGATGGTGTGTAATAACGATAATTGTTGCAATATTCCGGAGAAGGGTTTGAAATGACGTATAGTAATAATAGTGATGGTTTGATAGAGTTGTCACTAACTTGTTATTTTCATAGGTGTGGTTAGTTCACCTAATTACTACTCGTTGATTGGTCTCTAAACTAATCTTAAGGTCAATAAACCAATAGTCTTGATTTGCTTTTACCAAAACTAAATTAGAAGTACAGTTATGCGAGGAGACGATATTAGCACCATCTACACGTCCGTTCTACGAACGGTACCTAATTAACTACAAATTATCCTATTTTGAATCATATGGTTTTTAATTAACTCCTAAACAAACCAATAATTAAACGCTAAAATTTCAAAAAAAAATATAAAATCAAGTGCGATTTAAAAATGTCTAATAAAACCTCTAAATGAAGGGGTCTTATTAGATAAACTCCTCTTAGAACTGATATAAGTGAGGTCTAAAACACTTCTTTACCCTTTATTTTATCATTGGGACACATACAAAAAAAAAAAAATATATATATATATATATATATATATATATATATATATAATAAACATATAAATTAATCATATAAATTTACAAATTTAAGAAAAAGGGCTTTTGAATATTCCTATATTTCCAAAAAAATTTCATGATTTTTCTTACATTTTCCAAAATTTTTCTGCAATTTTATGTGATTTTTAAAGAAATTTTTCCATTTTAATTATTTTTGATATTTTATTTTCCTTTTTTTTGGGTTCTCTAAGTCAAAAATGACTCAAAGAATTTTTGTTTATTTTTCTGATTTAAAATAAAATTTCATTTTTCTACTATTTTGCCAATTTTTGAAAATTAAAATGAATTTAAAAAAATTAAATTAAAAAGATGTAATGTGCGGTCCAAGACGAGTTAGACTGGTTCAGTCAGTTTGAACTGGGTCAACGCATCAACCTGACTTAACCCACGTCAAATTTGGTTGATCTAGTTCGGGAAAGAAGCAAAGAGTGATCGCCACGTGTCAACCACCAATAGTGACACATGGTGGCGAGAAATACTTTTATTTTTATTGTTTTTATTTTTGAAAATTTGTAGTAGGATGACATCAACATGACGTCATCCTTTACATGGCAAAGAATGATGGATGTTGGATATTTGATAGCTGATGTGACAATGATTAAGCCGTTTGGAGAAAACACACATTGGATAACTAGGATCGCACCACATTGCTCTTCCAAATGCGCGGTCCTAATTGCGCCATGTGTCATCCTCCATACGATGACATGTTTCTCACTAATTTTTTTTTTTTTTCAAAAAAATCTTATGTACATTATTTTCTTTTCTTTTCTTCTACTTTTTTTCTTTTTGAAGATTTTTTTAAGTTTTAATTGGTTTAAAAAAAAAACACTATTTAGGGAGTCTGAGAGAATCCTATTTCGATACTTTAATTTTAGTAAATTAAATCCTTTGAAGTGATCATTGACATCTCAAGATTCTACAAACTTACCCAATTACACATTTTACCATTCCTTATTAATTGAACTTTTCAAAACAAGTCTTGTATCAAAATGATACAAGGTATAGGATGCTTACTCGTTCAGTTCCTTATTCCTTACTGTTTCTAATGCTTCCTCCTCTTGTTTCTTTTCAACAATTCTGAGCAACTCTTCTTTCCTTTGCTGCTTCTCACCTACTCCCAATTGTTGAACTTTGGTTTCTTTCACTCTCAATTGTACAAACATTTCTCTATTTTTCTCCTTTCAAACTTTTCAATCTCAACCTTACAACCTTTCCTATCTCACTCCTTTCATTTTCAAATTTTTTTCCTCCATTTTTTTCACCCCTCACCATTCTTTGAATATCACTATTTATAGGGCCAAGGAAATGTAACCCATTAACTCCAATGGATCATATTTGATTGATCAATCTAATTAGTAAAAAATTGATTGATTTTTTAAAAATTTTAATTTTGATTTGCAATTACCACCCATTTCCAATTGAAATCTCTTCTTATGATATGTGTGATGGTGCTAGCCTAGAGAAGTTAGCTCACCCGGATTTTATTATTTTATTAATTTTTATTTTCCTTGTAATATTTATTTATTTTTTGAAATTCTAAAAATAAATATTTACAAAATAATGTATGAATTTGAATATAAATGATGAGAGTAATAAAATGATAAGTCTAATTTTTGCTATATAGAGCAATAGACAAAAATGGGTATCTACAGTTGCCCTTTTTTGTAGGTTTGTTGCTTAGGATGATAGGAAGACATGTCTCTTGGCATCCTATAATAACAAATCTATAAAGATAGGAGACACAAATTTTGGACTGGATGTTATATAAGAAAACCCTAGCAAAAGAGAATGTAGGGATTTACAAGGGTGCATGGAATCTAAGTCAATTCAACATGCTCACAAAGTAAGGCGTAAATTGTCCAAATTTATGAAGATATCGCTACTTTGGTTTTGGGAACTATTCCACGTATCTTCAAGGTAGACAAATAGGATTAGGAGGAACTTCTACTCGGATTTAGGAATTAATGTTACATGCCTCTAAAGTAGACAAAGAAGATTTGATAAAATGACTACTCAAATTTGGGAACTAATGTCACATGCCTCTGAAGTAGACAAATAAGATTTAGTAAATAACTACTCAAATTTGGGAACTATTTTCATATGCCTCCTAAGTAGACAAAAAGATTTAAGAAAACTACTACTTGGATTTGGGAACTAATGTCATATACCTTTGAAATAGACAAATAAGAATTGAGAAATGAGTACTTAGATTTGGAAACTAATGCCACATGCCTTCGAAGTAGACAAATAAGATTTAGGAAACGTCTACTTGGATTTGGGAACTAATGCCACATGCCTCCAAAGTAGACAAATAAAAAGTTAGGAAATAACTACTTGAATTTGGGAACTAATGTCACTCCATGAAACCGAAAATGGGTCCCAGGGTGTGATTTAGTAACCCAATATGCCCCTGTATCATACTACCATCCATAATACTACACAATATAAGAGTCCGACCCCATAGGGTTCACGTATACCCCATTCACAATCACATACACAATATATGCAGTGGAATAATTCAACTTAGTACATTCATAACACCATACCAGAGTCTATACAAAACTAGGATCTACTCCCATAATACAACACATACCCCCGAGTGCCTACATAACCTAAAAATGACAACCCGGCCGAAGATTAGTACTCACACAAGTACTTCTACAAAGCTAACCAATAACCACGCTCCTGAAACACTAGGACGCTAGTTTCGACTACTCGAAGGATCTAACAAACATTTGTATAATAGGGGTGAGACACCTCTCAATAAGGGAGAAACAAGTTATATTAGTGTGTGGATATATGGGTGTTATTTCAACAGTAAAACATTAACATTTCACAATTCCAGTATTTTCACAATACAGTTCCAGTATATCTCACAAAACACGATCATACTATCCGATGTCGTCACACTCTTTGGCCTAAGCCAGCCGCATTACACGGCGCCCCCGGTAACCTGGCATAGCATAAGCTTCCACGACGTTGTACCGGCGCTAACCTGGTGAACCCACACCCTTCGGTGATCAACCGGTATAGAAAGTGATATTTCAAACTCTCCGCCTACGGTATTATTCTGACCTGCCTCCATAATCTAAGCTTTCGGGAATAAGCCGGCGCGCTTCGATTATCGTCAGTGTTCGTGCTGATTCCGACTCGGCATTTTCACAAAACCTGGAATAATTTGGAGCTCCCGTTCCTATATCTCATTTCAGCAACTCACAGCCTACGGTAGTTAATCGACATGCTTTTTCACAAAACACATCATTCAATACAATAGTTCATTCCACACTTATTTGGGTAAACAAATAATCTCATTTTCGATATTCCGAATAACATTTTAACATAATCAAAGGTACGGTCATCTCTATATTACAATTTAATCATATATATAATTTTCCAACAAAGCGGAGATGATACCTGAAAACCCCAATCTTCCCAAAACTGTAAACACGAAAATCCCATAATTTCACCCGATAAATTTTCCCAAATAAGTAACCAAAACATTCGTATAATCATAAATCACAGTTTTACAGATTCAGATTACAAAAACATTTGATATAAATAGAAACCCCTTATCTTTCCCTAAAAATCGAAACATGAACTTAATCGATCAAAAACAACGACATGGGATCCCCAAAACCTAAAAACCGAAGAACAATACTTCAATATAATCCCAGCCACTACAGATCTACTGAACCGAAAAAAAATTCAGACCCTTACCTCAATTTTGGAACGAAACCCAAAAATCCTCAAAACGAAGATCCGATCCACTATAACTGTAGATATTTTCCTTCTGATCCACGTAGCAATGTCAGATCGTTGATTTGGGTAACAAACGGCCTGAAACCTTAGAGAGAGAGTCTCCTTTGAATTCCAGAGAGAGAGAGAGGATTTCTGATTTCTTAGCAACTAAGCATGTGAATAGGATATTTATAAACCTCTGACCCGGCCAGACTCATCGATGAAGTGGAGTGCTCGTTGACGAGCAAAAAAAGGGCATTCATTGACAATGACGTGGCCTCGTCGACGAGCCTAAGATTTCAGAATTCCCAAAATCTCTCTGCATTCACTCATCGACGAGCCTCTGAATTTTGTCTCCGAGCTGTAGAAAGGACTTTATCGACGAGAGAATGAGCCTCATCGACAAGCCTTGCTATTTTCACCTTTTAAATTCCTTCCCCTTTTCTTATTTATTTAATCCAAAATTTTAGGGTCGGGTTCTTACAACCTCCCATCCTTACAAAAATTTCGTCCTCGAAATTTGCAATCTCTCACTCGTTAACTCACCAATACACCAAAACGCACACCCGACTCTAGGAAGAGCCGGAGGCCACCTACATAGCAGCCCCGTCCCAAATATATTACATACCCTCACTTATGGCGGAGGAATACCGTGGTTACATACACTGTGTCTTGGGAGCTCACAATATCACAAAACTCTCCTAGAGATTAACCACACATCACTCTAAATAATAGATACATGACATGTTTATCCAAACCATTCCTATAAACATCACTCTACAAAATAATTCTGTATATTTCTGGTGTATTTCTGTCTCTAATTCCCAAGAAGCTTCCTCAACTGCGTGATTCCGCCACAACACTTTCACTAACGGTATCTCCTTGGTACGCAGCTTCTAAACTTTCTGGTCCAGAATCTGAACGGGTATCTCCTCATACGCTAAAGCATCCCCAGTCTCTAAAGATTCATAACTAATCACATGCAACAGATCCAGCACGTACCTCCTAAATATGGATACGTGGAACACATCATTGATCCTAGAAAGCATTGGGGGTAGTACAATTCTGTAGGCTACCAAGCCCCCTCGTTCAAGTACCTCGAATGGGCCAATATACTTTGGGCTCAACTTTCCCTTCTTCCCGAATCTCGTCACTCCTTTCATTAGAGCGATTCTTAGGAATATCTTACCCCCCCACCTCGAATTCCAACTTACAATGGCGCATATCCGCGTAACTCTTTTGTCGACATTGAGCTGATTTAATTTTATCCCTAATCCATCTGACCTTCTCATAAACCTGATGTACGAGCTCGGGACCCAATACCTGCCGTTTACTGACCTCGTCCCAGTATAGAGGAGATCGACACCTCCGACCATACAATTCCTTGAACGATGCCATCCCGATACTAGCTTCGAAGCTATTATTATAGGCGAACTTCACTATTGGTAGAAATTGAATCCTACTACCGCTGAAGTCTAACACACATGCCTATAACATATCCTCCAAGATCTGGATCGTCCTCTCTAATTGTCCATCAGTCTGGGGGTGCAATGCTGTACTCAAAGTAAGCTTCGTCTCTAGTGCTTCCTGTAAGCTCTTCCATAATTGAGAAGTGAATCTTGGGTCTCGATTTAAAACAACGGACACCGATACCCCGTGCATTCTAACTATCTCTTGCACGTATAAGTCTGCTAGCCTACTTAAAGGGTAACTAACCTTCATCAGCACAAAGTGAGTCTATTTAGTTAACCTGTCAACGATCACCCATATTACATTCTGCTTGTGAACTACTCGTGGTAACCCGGTGACAAAGTCCATGGAGATGTGCTCCTATATTCACTTCGAGATACTCAATGGCTGCAACGGCCCTTTCGACCTTTGATGTTTAGCCTTTACCTGTTGACACATTAGAAATTGCTTCACAAACCAAGCAATCTCCTTTTTCATGCCACTGCACCAGAATGATTCGCATAAATCCCGATACATCTTCGTGTTACCCAGATGTACCGTATACAAGGAACGATGTGCCTCCTCCAGAATTGTCCTCCTTATCCTCTCGTCATTTAGAACACACAGTATGGTTCCAAACCTCAGCACACCTCCCTTAAAGATGTTAAAATCTGCTGCCAACCCCTGCCGCACTTTCTCTACAACCTTGACTAACTCCTTATCATTAGCTTGTGCGGCTTTAATCCTCTCTAATAATGTCGGCTAGATCACCAAGCTAGCAATGAAAGCCTGATGATTACCATCCCCCAATTCCATGCCAAGGTCTCCAAATCCCGTTTGATATGATGATGACCTACTACTGTAGATATTAACGCGTGCTCTGACTTCCGACTCAATGCATCAGCTACCATGTTAGCTTTCCCCAGATGATAGCTAATGGTGCAATCGTAGTCATCAATCAATTCCATCCACCTTCTCTGCCTTATGTTCAACTCTTTCTTCCTAAAAAAGTATTTGAGACTCTTGTGATTCGTAAAGATCTTACACTATTCACCATATAAGTAGTGTCTCCATATCTTTAGCACATATACTATTGTCGCCAACTCTAGATCATGCATAGGGTAATTCTTCTCGTACTCCTTGACTTTCTGAGAAGCATAAGCAATTACTTTCCCCTATTTCATCAGAACACATCCCAAATCCTTCAGAGATGCGTCACTATATATCACAAAACCACCGTCCCCAAATGAGATGGTCAAAACTGGAGCAGTGACCAATTGATGTTTTAACTCTTGGAAACTCTGCTCACAATCATCCATCCAAAAAAATTTCACATCCTTCCTCATTAATCATGTTAGAGGGCTAGACAATTTAGAGAATCCCTCCACGAACCACCAGTAATACCTAGCCAGTCCTAGGAAACTCTGAACTTCCTGCACACTCTTCGGCTTCACTCAGTTAACCACTGCTTCAATCTTACTTGGATCAATTGAGATACCACCTCTCGACACGACATGGCCTAGAAATGTGATCATCTTCAACCAGAACTCACATTTCTTCAGTTTAGCGTACAACTTCCTTTCCCGCAATACTTGAAGCACTAACCTTAGATGGTTTTCATGCCCTTCCGAGCTCTTAGAGTATACTAGAATATCGTCAATGAATACCACTACGAACTGGTCTAGGTATTCATGGAAAACCCTGTTCATTAGGTCCATAAATATCGCTGGAGCGTTAGCCAATCCAAAAGGCATGACCAGAAACTCGTAGTGACCATATCTGGTTCGAAAAATAGTCTTCGCAACATCCTTAATCTTAACTTTCACCTTATAATACCTGGACTGTAAATCAATCTTCGAGAAGACCTGTGTTCCCTATAGCTGGTCAAATAGATCATCTATACAAGGCAATGGGTATCAGTTCTTCACTGTTACCTTGTTGATCTCGTGGTAATCAATGCACATTCTCATTGATCCGTCCTCTAACTGCTCCTTCAACTCTTCAAGTTCAGTCGAAGGCATCTAGTCTGGATCTTTAAAAATCGGTGCCTTGCCTAGCAGTAATTTAATAGCAAACTCCCTTTCACGATCAGGAGGTAAACAGGGTAAATCTTCTGGGAACCCATTCAGAAATTTGTTATCCACTTGGATATCCTCAAGCTTCAGATCATCCTGAGGTGGTTCCTTCACACAAACTAGGTACCCTTGACACCCATCCAAGAGTAACCTTCTCGCCTGCATTTTCAACAGAATCTATGGTGTCGAATGCACACACGATCCTACGAACTCATATTCTGATTCTCCAAGAGGTCTGAACACCACCACCTTCTTACGATAGTCAATAACAGCAAAACTGGAAGATAACCAATCCATCCCCAATATAACATCAAAACCAAACATCTCATACACTACCAAATTCACCAGTAGCGACCTTCCCTGAATTACAATTGAGCAGTTCCCTAGCACATTCCTACAAATCACCACACTCCCAGATGGTGTAGCCACAGACAACCCCCCATCCATCACTTGGGTTTCAACCCCACACAATTTCACAAAGTTTATAGATATAAAGGAGTGAGTTGCTCCTGAATCGAATAAGATAACAACTTTATTTGAATGCAGCAATATGGTACCTACCACCATGTTTCCAGCATGCTCTACATCGGCTGGAGTAAGCAAGTACACTCTCGCTTGAGCTGTGTTTCCCTGAAAGTTTCCTCGAGGCACCTAATTATTTCCTCAGTTCTGACTCAGTGCAGGTGTATCGTTCATCTACGAATGAAAATCATAAATCATGTGGCCTGATTTGCCATCGGGGTAACAATTGCCCCCAAATGGCTAGCATTCTCTATCATGCCATCTTTTGCACCTGGTACAATGCTCATAAGGTCGGTTCCCCTGTGGACCCCACAATTTCGTACCCTGGCGATTACCCAAACCATAGTTCCTCTTCTTCCACTACCCCTGACAAGAACCAATCTGAGAACCAGAAGACATTGACCTCTTTTTTTGATCCTATACCACCTCATCCTCTAGGAGACCAGCCTCAACTTCGACGACTTTATCCACCAGAATAGGAAACTCCTAAATCTGCAGCATTCCCACTAGCCTACGAATATCCTTCCTTAGACCATTCTTGAACCTTCGAGTCTTCTCATACTCATTTGAGATCAAACACGGGCAAAGCGAGATAGCTCAATGTATCTAGCTGCATAACTCTGCTCTGTCAAGGTCTCCTGAGTTAGACACGAGAATTTGTCTGCCTTTGCATCACGGATGGAAGATGGGAAGTTTCTCTTAAAGAATAACTCCTTAAAATGGCCCACATCATCCCTGATGAATCAATTTTCTGCTCCTCAAGCAGACTCACAGCCATCCACCACCTTTCAGCTTCTCTTGCCAGCTAAATTTTCTGCTCGTTAGTGTAGTGTAGAACTTACAATATCTTTTCTGTCTTTTGCATCCACTTCTTTGCCACAATCAAGTCGGACCCTCCAGTAAACGTCGGAGGATGCATGCGGGTGAACTTCTCAATGGTGCAACCCGCAGCCGTAGGTGGATGCTCTTGTCCCCTAACACTTTGCCCGATCTCCTACATAATCTGTCTAGTCAATCCTCGAGGCACAGAAGGAGACCCTTCATTTGCAGTCCCACCCGAGCTACTATCCCAGTTGCTATCTTGGGCTCCATTCTGAAATAGGGCAGGAATAGATTAGTATTTCTCTATCATAGCACAATTACCACAATCATTGTAGAATAATCATGTTAACTTCTAGACTCTCAGGTCCAGGTCTGCCCTACCGCACAAACATGAAACCATCAATGGTTTGCTGTGATTTTACTGAAATAGTCATTCGAGGAAAAACACAGAACACCGTCAATGAATCCTTGTCTAGCTATAAGACAACCTCGACCTACTCTACCCATTCCCTACATTCCTATACTCTGGTATGTTCACAAAATCATGCCTAACCAAGTCTACAAGACCTAACAACCTGGTTAGCTCTAATACCAAGCTTGTCACGTCCTAAACCTGGAAATGGGCCCCAGGGTGTGATTTAGTAACCTAACATGTCCCTTTATCATACTACCATCCATAATACTACATAATATAAGGGTCCAACCCCATAGGGTTCACGTATACCCCATTCACAATCACATACACAATATACGCAGTGGAATAATTCAACTTAATACATTCATAACACCATACCAGAGTCTATACAAAACTAGGATCTAGTCCCATAACACAACACATACCCTTGCGTGCCTACATAACCCAAAAATGACAACCCGGCCAAAGATCAGTACTTACACAAGTACTTTTACAAAGCTAACCAACAACCATGCTCCTGAAACGCTAGGACGCTAGTGTCGGCTACTCGAAGGACCTAGAAAACATTTGTATTATAGGAGTGAGACACCTCTTAGTAAGGGAGACACAAGTTATATCAGTGTGTGAATACATGAGTGTAATTTCAACAGTAAAACATAAACATTTCACAATTCTAGTATTTTCACAATACAGTTCCAGTATATCTCACAAAATACGATCAAACTATCCAGTGTCATCACACTCCTCAGCCTAAGCCAGCTGCATTACACGGCGCCCCCAGTAACCTGGCATAACATAGGCTTCCACGACGTTGTACAAGCGCTAACCTGGTGAACCCACACCCTTCGGTGATGAATCGGTATAGAAAGTGATATTTCACACTCTCCACCTACGGTATTATTTCGACCCGCCTCCATATCTAAGCCTTCGGGGATAAGCCAGCGCACTTTGATTATCCTCGTGTTCGGGCTAATTTTGACTCGACATTTTCAAAAAACCTAGAACAATTTGGAACTCCCGTTCCTATATCTCATTTCAACAGCTCATAGCCTATGGTAGTTAATCGGCATGCTTTTTCACAAAACACATCATTCAATATAACAATTCATTCCACACTTATTTGGGTAAACAAATAATCTCATATTAGATACTTTGAAAATACAGTTTAACATAATCAAAGGTACGATCATCTCTATATTACAATTTAATCATATATATAATTTTCCAATAAAAACGGAAATGATACCCGAAACCCCCAATCTTCCCAAAAACTGTAAACCCGAAGATCTCGTAATTTCACGTGATAGATTTTCCCAAATAAGTAACCAAAATAGTCGTATAATCGTAAATCACAGTTTTACCGATTCAGATTACAAAGATAACTGACATAAATAGAAATCCCTTACCTTTCCCCAAAAACCGAAACATGAACTTAATCGATCGAAAACAACGACACAGGATCCCCAAAACCTAAAAATCGAAGAACAATACTTCAATATAATCCCAACCACTACAGATCTACTGAACCGAAAATGAATTCAAACCCTTACCTTGTTTTTGGAACAAAATCCAAATCCTCAAAATGAAGACTTGATCCACTATAACTATAGAGATTCTCCTTCTGATCCCTGTAGCAACGTCGGATCGTTGATTTGGGTAATAAACGACTTGAAACCTTAGAGAGGGAGTCTCCTTCGAATTCTAGAGAGAGAGAGAGAGAGAGAGGATTTTTGATTTCTTAGCAACTAAGCAAGTGAATAGGATATTTATAAACCTTTGACTCGGCCAGACTTGTCGACGAAGTGAAGTGCTTGTTGACGAGCAGAAAAAGGGCGTTCATCGACGATGGCATGGCCTCGTCAACAAGCCTGAGATTTCAGAATTCCCAATATCTCTCGGTATTCACTCGTCGACGAACCTCTGAATTTCGTTGCCGAACTATAAAAGGGACTTCGTCGACGAGAGAAGGAGCCTCATTGACGAGCCCTGCTGTTTTCACCTTTTAAATTCCTTCCCCTTTTCTTATTTATTTAATCCAAAATTCTCAGGTCGGGTTCTTACAACTAATGTCACATATTTCGAAGGTAATCTGACCATCACAACTTGCAAATCACAACTTAAAAAGTGACTACCCGAATATATGTGGTAGACATCACAACTTGAAAACAACTACATGAATTTCCAAAGTAGACAAATAAGATTTGAGAAAATGACTACTTATATTATAAATAATTAGCCCTTGTACCCTAAGTAGAACACATGCCGTTCTGATTTATGGAATGCAATGAATTAAAGGTTTGAGAAATGGAATGAACATTATTCATGAAATCTATGAAAGAAACTTGTATGATATAAGCATTATGATGCATAACGTGTGGACACATATTGGCTCTACTGTAACGTCCCTCAATTTCTTAACATAAAATATCACATAATAAATAAAAATGGTCAACCCGAACCTGTGGGTAGCGGGGACACCTGTCAAACACAGCGGAAAACCTAGCAGCAGTAAACATAAAATCTCAAACATCCAATCATAAAACATAATACCAGAGCATTCTATACATCCTCACAAACATCCAAATATCTCTAGGGTCAAACACAAAATAACTCTGACACTATTACAAAATCTTACCCTTCTGACAGGGTAATCTCACTAGCTCAACGGTGGCCCTGACCCGCTAGTCTCTCAGGAGCTCCTGAAAAATTAATTAAGTTTGGGGGTGAGACACTTCTCAGTAAGGGAAAATAAACTAAATACAGCTGTGTGGCAACATGAATATTTAATGCATTTGTACATATACAGTACATTTCATGATTCTATAAACATAATCATATCGTACTGGGTAAACATATATTTTCACATCTGTTAACAAATCATATCATACATAAAATCATCTGTTATAACTGTAGTACTGAAAACAAACCCAGGATGACTAGCTAGCTGGTGTCATGTATTACCCCCCATGACGGGTTGTGCAGCCCGAAGGCGGGACCCGACAATGGCTGGCCGACCACTGCCGAATCAAATATGTCTGTAAGTACGATGAGCCCACCACACCCTGGTCCGGACTGCCAGGTGGACGTCCACACTCTACTGAAAGCTACATCGACTATCCATCTCCCATCCCCTCGTGGGACGGTAGTACTAATAAGGCCTCGTGCCAAAATGAACCCATAGCTACGGTACCGAGCTCCTGGTCTGAACTAAACTAACATCCTGGTTGTGAAAACATATAATACATGATCATACGTAACATCATTACGGCCTCGTGCCGAAAACATAGATACGGCCTCGCGCCGAAATCATACATATGGCCTCGCGCCAAAATCATAGTAAATATGGCCTCGCGCCAAAAACATAGATACGGTCTCGTGCCGATAACATAAATATATGGCCTCGCGCCAAAATCGTTTCAGGTATATATATACTGAAAATACAACATTTATCACATAATCGTCAAAACCATCACAATATAACTCATATTTTCATAATACCTGAAATCATGCTTTGTTCGTAAAATCTTTCACATCATAATACATTTCACACAAAATAATATTCATGCCACACATATGCTGTTAAAAGCCATACTTCATATTCTAAAATCGTGAATTCCTTACATCTCATACATACATTTACATTTTAATCATCATAGCAGTATTTTCCCAATCGTACATTTCTTTTGTAATACATAATATAACATATACTTTTTTGAAAATAAATTTACTCATAATCAATAATAATTTGTATGAAAAACTACTGCTTTAGTTTATTCCCTTACCTGACTATTGAGAAATTCCTTAGGACCCAAAATTTCACGCCCTTGGCGCCCGAAATTTAATTCCTGCAATTTACATTTTCCCCAGATTAATTAATCTATTTCTCCAAAATAATACTCATCTAGCCTTCCTTAGGCTCCATATACCTCAAATTAATATTTAAACTATTATTTAATATCCCTACTTAATTTTCCAAATTTTGCTTGCGGGTCCCAAAATTACACCCGCGGCGCTCACCTGAGCCCTAAATTTCAGAAATCCTATTTCAGTCTCAGATGCTTAATATTTTAGCATTTCTAAATTAATGCTAATTAATTAAAAATAAGCCCCTTAATAATCGCCGCACCCCAAATTTGGGGTTTTGGCCCGACACCCCCACGAGAATTCCATCCCACTAGACTTGTAGAGAATCATCACTAGATTCTCATGGTGGCGTCCGTTCGTCAATTGGGCTTATATTTTGCAAGAAATTAAAGAGAAAGGGGGAAATGGCTTACCCCAGGGAATACGCTTACGTCGCTCCTACCACCGATCCGCTCCGGTAGAAATGACGACAGAGGCGAATGGAGTCCAGTGGTATCTTCGAATTTTCGATCGGGCAAAAATCCTTCATGAAATCGAGGAGAGAGGGAGAGAGAACGTGAGGAGAGAGAAAAAGAATTCCTGCACGCAGGAAAAGAAAATAACAGAAGAAGAAGAAGAAGAAGAAGAAGAAGAAGAAGGAAAGTATTTATTGAAACATCCTGAAGCTTCTCAGCTTCAGGATGGTTAGTAATAATAATAATAATAATAATAATAATAATAATAATAATATATTTAATTAATATTATAATAATATATTTTATTAATAAAAATAAAAATAAAATTTAATTAATTTCTTTTTCTTTTTCTTTTTCTTTTAAATCCGATTAATTAATTAGTTAATTAATTAAAATTTTAATTAATTAATTAATTTTTTTTTTTTTTGGAAACCAATTCACTAATTTTTTTATATCTCTATTTTTGGGGTTTTTACATCTACTTATGCAATGGTAACACTCTACTAAATGCATATGGGATGCTTCCTATCACTGTTAATGCTATGCATGCAAGGAATGAAGATGCTGAAATCTCCTCTTTAGGTATGCTCATGAACCAACTTCTATCTAATCAACAGACAAGATTCTAAAACCAATCTTTGTCATATCTTAACTTCCCTACAATCGTTTTCAAATTCAAATTTGTTGAGAGGAGGGTTTATGCTTTGCCAATGATGCTCCTATTAACGAATTTTAGGGGAACTATACTCTTAAGTAGAAGAAATCACTAATGTTGTTTAACTTATCTCTAGATCTTGTCTTGTAAAAAACTTGGTATGACATCCACCCTAGGTCACTTGGACCAAGCTACTCAAGTTTACAGCTTGACTTGTCAATCTCAAGAATGACGATTAGCCAATACCTCCTTGAACTCTTCTAGTGATAGAACCCTTTTAAGGATCATATTCTTAAAGTTTAAATCATTTTGAAATTAAATGAATAAGCATGCAATGAAATAACACAATCTCATTAAGGATATAAATGAAATGGTCAAACCTATCTATTCGCCTAGTTTTTGTGCCTGATTACTAGGAGATGGCTTTACCAGTACTCTAGCAACGTCCAACCTTGATGTCAACTTAGAGAATCAAATCAATGAGCAAAAATTTTTATTTTCACCTTCTTTAGACTTACTGATAATCTTCTTTTTCTTCTCCTAGGAAAAAGAAGAATTGGCACTGCCCATCTACTGCACCAGCCTCTTTACAATTCCACTATAAATTTGATGTACACTTTCGATAGTGCCTTCTTTATCAGTGTTCTAAAGCTCGTTTTAGCCTTTCCATCCTGATTTGTGATTGGTGTCTTATCGAGTTTAATTAGTATTCCAATTAGGCTACGAATACAGGTTTCCAAAAGAACATGGAAACTAAGACTCAAAAAGCCTCCCTAAAATGACATGTCTGCCTCTAGTCGTGCAAAAAGTTGACTGAACTTGTTCCTTTGAAAAAAATTCCTACGTACCTTATTAGAATATTAGGTCATGTCATAGTTCAAGCTTTATTGATCTTGACAATTCATTTAAGGTACTAGTACAAACCAATGAGGTCAAGACTTTCATTTTGGACCCTAATGTAGATCGGGGTATAGGTTCAAGAAGAAATGGATTTAATAAGGCCCAAAGTGTGACGCTCTGATTTTCATACCCTTTTTTTCAATATATATTAAATCAATAATACTCAAACATCGGTCACGTCATAATCTCTGATATTGTAACAGCATAACCCAACCCGAAATGGGTATCGGGTAATCACTCAAACTTATATAAACAACTTTAACAGTGGAAGTCAATAATTACAAATCATCTAGAATGCAAATACCCACAGTAATATAGATCCATATATATACAGGTCTAACCCATTTCCAAAACAACAAAACATCCTAGGGGTAACATACATCCCTAGCTCAAACACTCACCATGTCTATCAGGGTGTAGGCTCCCCTCTATCTCGAGGCTCTATCTCCTGGTCTGTCACGATTCCCTAAAATATTTAGATATTTGGGTGAGACACATCTCAGTAAGACGAAATAAATTATTTACAGTGTGTGGCAATAAGAGTTTTTTTATATCCAAATATTCTCATTTCAGTGATAATACCATTTAAGAAAATAATATGCCAATTATACTCATAATCATATAGATATAAGACACAAGCTTTTATAAGCTTTAATTCCATTTTTCAACTCATTCACATGCGACCCATATTTACCAGCGAAAGTTCCCGATGATAGGGGAGATTACACGCTCATGCATGTAGCTCCTCTCTACTCTGATATCGTTTGTAACCTTGCCCGAATAGTTCGGGCACAACTACAATTGATACTTATTAGGGGACTCACCTTACTCAATAAGCCCTCAGGCGAAGAGTTTTATTTTGCCCTAATTATTTATGTTATTAAACTCACACTCTTTCTTTTCTCATTACCATTTCATCATCTAACTCATGAGTGTCCTTGATAACCAATACATGCGCGTCTGTAACTCATAGCTGCCCTAAGGATATTCTCCATGCCATGCTTCCTCCCATAGTCGAGGTTGTGTGGCCCGAAGGCTTGATCTAAACCGCGGTTGGCCTACCTGGCTAGATCAAAATAAACAATCCAAATACCCATCTGTAGTATGAATGACTTGCCTAACCTTGGTCCAGACTCCAGGGGCAAAACAACCCTTTTCACATTTCAGTATTCACATTCCAATATTCACATTTTCATATTCTTATTTCAATATTCACATTACAATATTTGCATTGCAATTTTCACATTTCAATATTCACATTCCAACATTCACATTTTCATATTCTCATTTCAATGTTCACATTGTAGTATTTGACATTGCAATATCCACATTTCCATATTCACATTTCAATATTCCTAATTCAGTATTCGCAATAGGTTCTCATTTCACGTATTTCAACATTTCTCAGTATAAAACATATTATTATTTCATACTGCCACATCTATCAAAAAAATCATTTCTAGACATACACACACACACACACACACACACACACACACACACACACACACACACACACACACACACACACACATATATATATATATATATATATATCATGTTACATATTTCATCATTTCTCAGAAAATACTCTTCGATATATCACTTTTTCATTGTTTCTTAATAAACCAATTCTCTTAGCATTACATTTCAGTATATAAACATCATTGGGTTTCTCTTATATTCTTTTCTACAAAAAAACATTTCAATATATATTTATCTCATATTCTTTTAATTCACCATACAGTTCACACAACCCAGTTTCAAACATGTTCTCAGTATAACTCATATGTCACATAGTTTCGTCTATTATTCATATCATAATATATACAGTTCATTTATCATATCAGCATTTTCACATATCTATTCAACACATAATTTCTAAAATACTGCAATAATTTACTCCCTTTACCTGGCTTATTGATAGGTCCATTAACGCGCTAGATCCTACATTCGCGGCGTGTGAAACTCAAAACCCTAAAAATCATATTTTTCCCAGATCACTCAACGCATCTCCCAGAATAATTATCATTTAGCACTTTCTAGGTCATATATACTCAAAATAAATACTTAAATCTTAAACACCTTACTTACCCTGATTTTGAAGTGGTGCCCAAGAACTTCAAACCAACAATCCGTTCTAGTTAAGTTGTAAAGAATCTCCCCATGAACCTCGTGGCGGTTCTTGATCGTCAAAATGGGCTTTAACAGAAAGAAAATCAAAGTGAGAGAGAGAGAGAGAGAGAGAGAGAGAGAGAGAGAGAGAGAGAGAGAGAGTGAAAACCGTAGGGTAAAGAGAGAAAACAAGAGGAGAGAGAAATCACGCTAAAAAATGAGGGTTTTCCTATTTATAGGCCAGGATTCGTCGAAGAGTTAAAGTGATTCATTGACAAGCCCATGAAGACACTTCATCGATGAGGAGGATGGTTCGTCAACGAACCTGAAATTCCCTAAAATTCCCTGACTCTCAGTATCTTCTCGTTGATGAGACACGTATACTTCATCAACAAGACCTAGAAGGATATTCATCGACGAGGACACTACGTTCATCGACGAACTCCTATTGATGCCCCTTTTTTCATTTTTGTTCTCTTCCATTTCTTTTCTTTTATTGCTTTCATTAATAAATTTTTTAGGTCTCTACATTCTCCCCTCCTTGTAAAATTTTGTCCTCAAAATTGCTATTCATCACCTTTTCATCCTTACAGAAAACATCCCAATTTTATTAATTACCCTCACTTAAGGCAGAGGAATACCATGGTTACATTTACGGTCCTGGGAGATTACAATAACCCAAATAAAACTCTCCCAAAACCATTCTTATCTTAAAACCAAAAACACTATCTATCCTACACTACACTATACAAATCAACATACATACCTTATTATTTACTTTCTTTTTCTCAGTTCAACCCTGGGTCCCACTGAACAAGTATGGGTATTTCTGGCGCATTTGTTCATCTAGTTCCCAGGAAGCTTCCTCTACTGTATGACTATGCCATAAAACTTTTACCTATGGAATTCTCTTTGTACGCAGCTCTTGTTCCTTCCGGTCTAAAATCTGCACTGACATCTATTCATAAGATAAGGCATCATCAAGTTCCAGTGCCTCATAACTAATCATATGGGAGAGATCTAGAACGTATTTCCTCAACATAGACATGTGAAATACGTCATGAATTCTAGACATAACTAGTTGTAAAGCTAACCTATAGGCAACTGGACACATTTTTTCAAGAATTTTGAATGGTCTAATATATGTAGGGCTCAATTCACCCTTCCTCCCAAATATCATAACTCCCTTCATCGGTGCCCCTTTCAAAAATACATGATCTCCTACGTCAAACTTCAACTCTTGTCGGTGAGTATCTACATAGCTCTTCTACCGAGTTTGTGTCATTCTGATCCTGTCTTTGATGAGTCTGACTTTATCTTGAGTCTGCTATATCAACTCTGGCCCCAAAATCTGTTTTTCTCCAATCTCATCCCAATACAACGGAGATTGACACCTCCTTCCATATAACTTCTCATATGGTGTCATCCTAATGCTGACCTGATAGCTGTTGTTTTAAGCAAACTCGACCAGCGGCATATATTGTACCTAGCTGCCTCCGAAGTCCAGCACACATGCTTGCAACATATCCTCAAGTATTTGTATCATCCTCTCCATCTAGCCATCTATCTGAGGATGAAATGATGTGCTGAAAATCAACTAAGAACCCATGGCCTACTGCATACTCATCCAAAACTGAGATGTAAATCGTGGGTCTTGGTCCGATACTATGGACACTAACACGTCATCCTGTTTATGTAATAAAATGGACACTAACACGTCATCCTGTTTATGTAATAACCCCAAAAATGGTTATACAAGATTAGTTGGACGATTTCAAAAAATTAATTAATTAGTTAATTAATTAAATTAAATTAATTTTTGTTTGAAAAAAGAAAAATAATAAATAATAATTAAATTTTAATTTTTTTATTAATTAAATAAAATATTATTATTAATAATTAAATATTATTATTATTATTATTATTATTATTATTATTATTATTATTATTATTATTATTATTATTATTACTATATATCACCTCCTAAAGCTTCTGTTTTAGGAAGATTTCAACTGCATGTAGGCAGAGTGCCCCCCTTGTGCGTCCTTCTAGTCTCTCTCTCCCACTCACCTCAATTTTTTGGCTGATATTCGGCCGATCGAAAATTAGAGAATTTTGCTGGACTTTATTCTCTGCCACCGACATTTTTACCGGAGCGGATTTGTCGTAGAAGCGACGAGGCATATCTCCTGGAATAAGGTAAATTCTCACTCTTACCTCAATTTTTCTTAAATCTTAAGCTGAATTGATGATCGGACACCACCACGAGAATCTAGGGATGATTCTCTACAAGTTTGGTGGAGCGGATTTCTCGTGGGGTCGTCGTAGGCATAACCCCAAAATTAGGATAAGGGGGTTATTAAGGGATTAATTATTATTTAATTAATGTAGATTTGGAATGTTAGAATATTGGGCATTCTGAGGTTGAACTTGGGTTATTGAATTCAGGATTCAGGTGAGCGCTGCGAGTATAATTTCAGGATCCCTGCGGGCGTAGTTCAAGAAAACCAGAGTAAGTGGAGTGTTTTAGAATTTTAATGTTAATTTGGAGTATACGAAATCTAAGAAGTGATAAACGGAAGTTATTATGGAACTTGAGTTGAATAATTTGGGATAAATGTGAATTTAAGGCTTTCGGGCTGCGAACGCCGAGGGGCATAGAAATTGGGTATTTTTAGCGAGATCTCAGTAAGCCAGGTAAGGGGAATAAATTATTACAGTTATTTTTTAGAATTACTGATTTAGTTAATGCATGAAAATGAGAATATGTTATTTTGCCTGAAATTATTATGATATGAATATCAGATAAAATTGTGTGGCATATGACTTATATTGAATTGTGGTGTTTTAGTATTTGAAATATAAGAGGTGATGAAAAGTGATAAATACTAATGAGTATTTTTTGAGAAATATTGAAATACGTGAAACATGGTATATACTATTATGAGATGATAGAATGTGCACA